>NW_007726197.1:795985-802353 GCF_000696425.1 Galeopterus variegatus | reverse complement strand
GGGTCACATGATGAGAACAGCATTCTGTTCTTAAATATCAACTCTATTTTGCTCTCTTATTTGTACATTTTTATTGCTTGGAGCTTTTTTTATGAGTATACATGACTTTTATACAAAGAGTGAAGTTATTTTAAAAAACCAGTTGACTATGAACAAGGACTAGAAAATAATTTAGGAAAATGAAATGTTGCTCTGTAACAGGAATAGAAGTAGGGATAATCATGTTTTCTTTTTTTATTTTCCAAAAATTTCTTTCACGTTGTTATTTATTTATTTATTTATTTGCGGTTGGCCAGTAGGGGGATCCGAACCCTTGACCTTGATGTTATAACATCACGTTCTAACCAACTGAGCTAGCTGTCAGCCTGTTTATTTTTTCAATGAAATGAAAAGGTATAGCTCTTTGTTTTTCTCTCTGTGAAATAGAGTTGTAAAGATGAAGTCACTTAATACATGCAAGGTGATTAAAACATCTGGCACATAGTAAGTATTTAACAAATATTAGTAATAATTATTACGGTAATGATAATTATTAATTTTATGCAGCTGTTTTTCCTCATATGTCCACTTTTCCTTAACTGTCCATTCGTATTTAAGATTCGGGTCTTATCCTCAAATGTCTGCAGTGTCCAGGTTGGGGACCTCTAGGCATGGGAAGATGGGGAGCCACATGACATTGCTAACCACCACTTGTCAAGTGCCAGGCCCCATTCACTCGTTAACTTATCAAGGCCCATGAGGCCACTCCACACTTACCCTGGTAGGCACTATCATTGCCATATTTTGCAGTTAAGTCTGAGGCACAGAAAAGTTAAGTCACTTGCCCAAGGTCACACAGAGGGAGCTAGGTGCTCAAACCACTCCACTCCACTCCTCTCTACCCTTCATTTTCTGAAAATAATTTCCCTCCTGCAGGAAATCTTTATTACTCTCATCCACTCAGATTACTCCTCTGTTCTATATTTTTTCAGCCTCAATATACATGTTTTTTTATTGTACTTTATTAACATGAAGTTTTATTTATTCATTCAACAAACATTTGTTGTGTGCTGCTGAATGACAGGTCCTATGCCTGCTGTGAAGATTGTAGAAGGGACCGCCACACTATCCCTGCCCTAAGCAGCTCACCACCAAGCATGGTTATTCTGTAAGTATTTTGCACTGGCTTCCTTCTTCCCTATTTAGACCATCTGTTGGATCCCGTGGAGCTGTCCTCTACTTCTCTTTAATCAAGCCACAATATCTAACATTTGGGGCCATTGGTAACTCGGTGTCTGCCCCCTTCCCAGAAGCCCAGGACCCCTGAACATGAGAGGAGCCTTCTGACACCTGCAAGTGCTGCCAGAGGCCTTATGATACAGCAGGCCTCAGACAACATGGGAATTCCTACAAATGTGATAGGGAGATGGGGCTCGCCTTGGACAGGGAAAGGACTGACCGACACCAGGATAGAACAAGAACCAGAAGAAAAGTCAAAAGGAGATGTTCTGACACTAAAACCAAGATAGACTGGATTGGGGTGTGTGGTGTGGGACAGGAGAGGAGGCACTTGGACCTCGGCGTGAGTCATGGAGTTACCAAGAGAAATGAGAGACTTGATCTTGGAAAGGGTGTTGTCAGGACACCCCAACAGAGCACAGAACTAGTGAGTTGGACTAAGACCTACAGAGGGAGTAAGCAGGTCCGATGGTCTCAGCCCAAGGTGGGTGGGGAGGGCATGGCCTGCTGTAGCATCACGAACTGCCAGTCATCCCCTACCCAGTGCAGACCACCAGTGGTGAAGCAGCTACAGCCTCCTCCCCTTCCCCGGTACTGCCTGCTCCACCTTCTTGCCCAGTGTTTGCACAGTAGTTTAGCAATATGCAAGCAAGGCCTCTGCATGTGCTGGGGAGTCGTGCACAGCACTAGAGCACCGCAGCCGAGGAGCACCACTTTCAGTGTAGACACGGTAGATGTCCATACTAGTACAACAATTTTCTGGAAGAGGAAAGTAAAAGCTCTTGAGGAAGAGATACTTAAAAAAATTCCTACAAAGGTGCCGTGTGGGCCGTGGTGGTCTGCTCACCAAGAGATATTTCAAACTATTTCTAAGGGTGTTGGGAAAATCTTTTATAAGCAAATTCTTTTTTTTTTAAACTTTTTACTTATGGAAAAGTTTAAACATACACAAAAGTAGACAACAATAGTGGTGGTCTGCTCACCAAGAGATATTTCAAACTATTTCTAAGGGTGTTGGGAAAATCTTTTATAAGCAAATTCTTTTTTTTTTTTAAACTTTTTACTTATGGAAAAGTTTAAACATACACAAAAGTAGACAACAATATAATAAACCTCCACATACCCATCACATGTGACTTCTTTTTAATTCTCTTACATTTAAAAATAGATATTTTTAAATAAAGCATTTGGGGTAGATGTCTGTTGCAAAGTCAAATTAGAGGATTTCGCAGCTCTTAAGCAATCAAAAACTCCCTTTTCTTCCCTCCTGCTGTAAGGAGGTTGAGGACTTTTATTTCCTTCTCTTTTATAATTTGTTTTCTTTGCTATCATTTATATGTAGAGTCCTCCCACAGTATATAAAGGGTGGACATTTTGATATTCCAAAAATGGAGTATTTATGGCCCATCCACTTGACTGTGCAGCCATCAATAATAATAATTACTATAAAGACTATATAACAGGGAAAAAGGTTATTGATTAATGTTAAACAGAGTATTGAATTGTATGTATACAGTGATGCCAAATGTATAAACATATACTGGATATGCACATAAACAAAAGCTAGAGGGAAATTGAAAAAATGAAATCGGTTTTTGCATCAAGTGGTGTGTTTGTAATTGATTTATATTTCTTTTTTTTTTCCTTTTTGTCTTTTTTTTACTGACTGGCAATGGGATCGCAACCCTCGGTGTTGCGCCCGCACCNAAAGTAAAAGCTCTTGAGGAAGAGATACTTAAAAAAATTCCTACAAAGGTGCCGTGTGGGCCGTGGTGGTCTGCTCACCAAGAGATATTTCAAACTATTTCTAAGGGTGTTGGGAAAATCTTTTATAAGCAAATTCTTTTTTTTTTTTAAACTTTTTACTTATGGAAAAGTTTAAACATACACAAAAGTAGACAACAATATAATAAACCTCCACATACCCATCACATGTGACTTCTTTTTAATTCTCTTACATTTAAAAATAGATATTTTTAAATAAAGCATTTGGGGTAGATGTCTGTTGCAAAGTCAAATTAGAGGATTTCGCAGCTCTTAAGCAATCAAAAACTCCCTTTTCTTCCCTCCTGCTGTAAGGAGGTTGAGGACTTTTATTTCCTTCTCTTTTATAATTTGTTTTCTTTGCTATCATTTATATGTAGAGTCCTCCCACAGTATATAAAGGGTGGACATTTTGATATTCCAAAAATGGAGTATTTATGGCCCATCCACTTGACTGTGCAGCCATCAATAATAATAATTACTATAAAGACTATATAACAGGGAAAAAGGTTATTGATTAATGTTAAACAGAGTATTGAATTGTATGTATACAGTGATGCCAAATGTATAAACATATACTGGATATGCACATAAACAAAAGCTAGAGGGAAATTGAAAAAATGAAATCGGTTTTTGCATCAAGTGGTGTGTTTGTAATTGATTTATATTTCTTTTTTTTTTCCTTTTTGCCTTTTTTTTACTGACTGGCAATGGGATCGCAACCCTCGGTGTTGCGCCCGCACCGTGCTCAGCCAGTGAGCGGAACCGGTCTCCACATGGGATCCGAACCCTCGGCGGGAGCGCCGCCGTGCTCCCAAGCGGTGCACTCTCCAGTGTGCCACCGGGCCGGCCCGATTTATATTTCATTTTTAAACAATTCCTTTAATGCTGTTATAATACGATTTTCACTATAAACAACATTTATAATGGAACTAAAAAATCTTGGTGTTCATTAAAGCAATAGCTCAGGGAGGGAAAACGGTGCCCAGGGGATACGTAATGTCCTTGCACCTTTCTCTCTTGCCCAGAGCTAGAATTTGCAAAGATGGCTGTTTTTGCAAAGCACTCAGAGCTTAGAGCTGGGGAATGTGTGGCTTCCTCTGCTTCTCCACCCTCTTCTTTATATCCCAGACATTCAAGTCAGAAAATTCCACCAGTCCACACTTGTAAGACCTGAACCATATTTCTGGACACAGCTGTAGCTGTGAATGTAGTAAGTCAGGGGTAATGCCAGTACAATAAACCTTGAGCGTCACGCCACCACACTCGCTGTCTGAAGGTGGAGCAAAGACAAAATGCCCACCAAACTGAGAAGATATCTAGAGACCAAATAAAGCAGGCACTTCCATGCAGTAAAGCAAAGAATTTAAATCAAGGGGGTAATTTACTTACACGGCAATGGGTTGGGTGGGCAGCCACCCAGGAGCATACGCAAAGTTTCTCTGCATCACCTCCTGGTCAAGCCCAAGTTTATACAAGCAATTCACACAAAGCAGTGCTAAAAACCAGGAAGCAATTTATTAACTAAGAAACGAGCTAACGTCACTACTTATAACAATGATTGTTATTTTTGGCGGGCTTGGAATGCAGGTAGCTGAACCAGCTGTTACCATACAAGTATTTAATCATTAGGTCCTTTCTTTGTAGTCAGCAAGCCGTTTCTACCTATTCTTCTGACTGCCTTACACGTAGTTATTGTATAACTTCTGTGGGTGGAGTTTACACAAAGGATATACCAAATGGTAAGGGTTTTAAAGATGGGGTAAGTTATGCTCACAGTCTGACACTAGCTGATACTTATATAGCACTTCCTGTATACCAGGCACCATTTAAAGCATTTTATTTAAGTAAACTCATTTAATCCTCAAAACTACCCTATGAAGGTGTTTGTATCATGCCCATTTTACAGATGAGAAAACTGAGGCAGAGAGTGTTTCAGCAGTTTTCCCTTGGTCACAAAGCCAGTGCGGTGGTAGAGCCTGGAGCCAACCCAGGCAGCACAGCCCCAAAGTCCCTGCTCATAATCACTATGTTGTACTGCAGCATGATAGTGCTGCTTTTCTAGAAGGGAATTAGAACTACCACGTCCTGAACATATCTTATCTTGGGCATTCCACATACCTCAATTCTTTTATCTTTCTAACAACTCCAGGAGATAATCATTATAGTCAGCATTTCATAGATGAGGAAATAGAGGCTTAGGGAGCTAAATTATTTGCCCTAGGTAACAGAGTTAATAAAAAGCATAGCTACAATTTAATTTATTCTGGCTCCAATGCCTTTAAAAAAAATATTTCTACTAGGGGAATTTATCACTGAAAATACGTCAAAACATATTTCTAAAAACTGTTTACATTAATCAATAAACTGTCAAATCATTAATTTCCTGTGGGAGTAACTTTTTTCTTTTTTTTTGTGGCTGGCCAGTATAGGGATCCAGACCCTTGATCTTGGTGTTACTAGTACTGTGCTCTAACCAACTGAGCTAACTAGCCAGCAGGAAGTAACATTTGTAGCCCTCGGTTCTACTCAAATATTTCAGAGGAATTGGCATTTTCACAAAATTTTTCCAGGTGGACTATTTTGTGCTAATTTTGGCCTACTTATATATATCATATTGAATCTGAAAGTGGATTGTATATGAGATATCATGTCATACTGTATTATATTACAGTTAACTACAAAACACTGGACTAATATCCAGAGCCAGAAAGGACAATAATCATTTCGTATTCTCATTAAATCATTAGGCATCAAAAAGTATATTTTGTTTTTGAAAAATGATCTGCCTTGACTGAAGCCATTACCATTTGTCCATAAAGAAGTACAAGTTTGTTTGCCATTCCACAAGACATATATTTTGTAGTGCAGACCCAAAGCTAGCCAAGATCTCATGGGCTGACACCTGCAATTATGGGCAGCCAAGGCAGGGGTGATGAATGTTGAGTTTCCTTCCCCTCCTTTCTGTTATCCTTCCAGGACTTCTTGCTGTTGGATTTGGGGGAGTCAGGAGGGAGTGATGGCCCTGGGGCTCAGGGGTGGCATTCTCTCCTAACTGAAACATGATGCATTTTCAAACACTCTAATTCATTAATGCAGTTTTTAAAAGGCTTATTTATTGTAGAATCAGGCATTTTTACAAATGACATAGCAAACTGGCAGTAGTGGCCTGCTTACAGGCAGAAAAAAACCTTTTGATTTAGATCTCTCTAAAATTGAGTTAACCCAAATCCCTTTATTGACTAAAATGATTAAGTTAATAAAAGATCTTATAATAATATCAGACTCTCACTTCATTGCTTTTATCTCCATCTTGATTTAATGAAGGTTTCATTGAAAACATTGTTTTCTTTTAACCTAAGTAATGATTTTGAATTAATTAAAAG
>NW_007726197.1:792746-794628 GCF_000696425.1 Galeopterus variegatus | reverse complement strand
TGCGATCCGTTGCCGGACACGGAAAAAAAGACAAAAAAAAAAAAAAAGAAAGAAAAAAGAAATATACTTTTAAAAAGGTGCTATTCCCAATAGTAACAAAAATTAGAAGCCTGCCTAGTAATAAAGCTTATAAAAGATAAGCATGACCTTTACAGAGAAAATAATAAAATCTTAACTGAAGGACATTAAAGAAAATTTCGATAAATGTAAAGATGTTAAAATACCCATTTAGAAATACCTATGTATACAGGAAAACTTGACAGGGGACAGGAACTAACATTGCAGATCAGAAGAGAAAGGATGGGCTGTTCAAAAACGGCATTGAGAACAAAATGGGATAGATGTACATCTCTCAATTTCTTCTGCTAGGTATGGCCAAACCTCTGGACATTATATATAAAGCAAACACAAGAAAATTGTGAAAGATGGAGGGAAGGCAGATGGCCTAGGGATCTCCAGACCCAAGGAACGATAAGATGGTTAGTTGCCTGGGTTTTCTTTTTACCTCCCATGTCCCAGACTGGGTGTTGGAGAAAATGAAATACCAATGGATGCAGACCAAACAAATCTCCCGGAAAAGCCCAAGGACAATGAAAGGGAAAGCCTAGTAAGACAGAGAAAACTTTTTGACAATNGGAAAAGCCCAAGGACAATGAAAGGGAAAGCCTAGTAAGACAGAGAAAACTTTTTGACAATAACTGCCCTACTCCAGCCAAACAGCTCACCTCCACCTCCACCAGCCAGCGTGACTGAGAAGCCTGTTCACCCCACGTGTCGGACCCTCCTGCTCCCCACTGGGGTGGTGTCAGTGGAGGCCACGTGGGAGCCCCTGCCAGCAATCCAGCAGTGAGGAGGTACACACACACACACACACACACACACACACACACACACCCTTGACAGCAAAGAGGAATGAAGTTGCAACACAAATCCATGTGAAAATGTGGATGAACCTCAAAACCTCATGCTAAGTGAAAGAAGCCAGACCCAAAGCATCACATATTGAATGAATCCATTCATATAAAATATTCAGGAGAGGTAAAATCGCTTCTCAGCCTTTTGGTTAAGATGGAGTGCAGAAGAGGTAAATTCATTGAAACAGACAGCAGATTGGTAGTTGTCTGGGCAGGGGTGTGGGGGATCGGGGGTAGGGAGATTGGGGAGCAACTACTTAATGGGTACTGGGTTTTATTTGCAGGCAATGAAAATGTTTTGGAACTAAGATAGATTTGGTGGTTTCACAGCATTATGAATATACTAAATGCTACTGAATTATGCATTTGAAAATAGTTAATTTCAAAAAAGAAAATAGTTAATTTTACGTTATGTGAATTTCATCTCAATTAAAAAAATTCCGATTCTTCTCATTGCACTGTGATTATATAAGTAAATATCCTTATATTTCTATTCTAAGGAAATACATACCAGAATTTGAGGGGAAGGTAAAAGGTCATGATGTCTACAATTTAATCTCAGATAGTTCAAGAAAAAAGATAGATAAAATAAATAAATAAAATAGATAAATTAAAAAAAAAACAATGTGGAAAAATGCTAATAACTGGTGAATCTAGGTGAAGACCATACAAGAATTCTTTGTTGGAAATTTCCTGTAAGTTTGAAACTATTTCAAAATAAAAACTACAAAAAATAAGCATATTTTTAAAAAGGTACCAACAGGCTGGCTGGTTAGCACAGTTGGTTAGAATGCAGCCTTGTAACACCGAGGTCAAGGGTTCAGTTCCCCATACTGGTCAGCTGCAAAAAACAAACAAACAAACAAACAAAAAAAAGTCCTGTAAGTTAATTTAAAAAAAGATAAGTAATCTGATAAAAAAAAATGGGCAAAAGACATGAACAGGCATTTCAAAGATGAGAAAACACA
>NW_007726197.1:790340-791805 GCF_000696425.1 Galeopterus variegatus | reverse complement strand
AATCTGATAAAAAAAAATGGGCAAAAGACATGAACAGGCATTTCAAAGATGAGAAAACACAAATGAACAATAAATATGTGAAAAGATGTTCAACTTTATTAGTAATAAAAGAAATACAAATTGTAATCATGAAGTACCATCCTACTAAATCTGGCAATACTAAATTTTAAAGAAGATTTAAAACAATGGAGCTCTTTATATATTCCTGGTAGGAGCATAAAAGGGCACAACCACTTTGTAGAGCAGTTTAGCATGATCACTTAAGTTGAGGATGTGTATACCCTTCAATTCAGCAGTTCAACTCCAGGGTATATTCACAATCAGAAAGAAGTTCTTGCACATGTACACACCGAGCCTGTACCACAAAGTTTGTAACAACATTGTTTGTGTTAGAAAAACTTGGAAACAATCCACATGTCCAACAAATAGGTAACGAATAAATATTTTTTTACAATAATTCTATATAGCAGTGAAAATGAATGAACTAGAGTTTGGATGAAGCCCATCACGTAAGGCTGAACAATAAAGGGAAGTTGCAGAAGAAAACTTACACTATGATATCAATGAAATAAAATCCCAAATCATGGAAAACTAAAGTTTGTGGATAAACAAAAGGGGAAAAATGATAAGGAGAA
Source organism: Galeopterus variegatus (assembly GCF_000696425.1). NCBI lineage: Eukaryota > Metazoa > Chordata > Mammalia > Dermoptera > Cynocephalidae > Galeopterus > Galeopterus variegatus. The sequence continues at coordinate 791,170 of NW_007726197.1, read as the reverse complement.
AATTCAGGATAGTGGTTACCTTGGGGGTAAGGAATGAAGGGGATACGATCCAGGAGAGATACACTGGGGTCTTCAATTGATTTAGCAATGGTTTATTTTTTATTTTCTGGGATGGTAATCGAGCTGCTCATTAGATAAATATTCCTCTTCAAATGTAAAAGATATTTCATAATAAAAATGTCAAAAAGGTTTTCAGATTCAAATTTTTTCTGTCTCCATTTGGGCAAATTTCAGCTACCTATCTGCATATATGTCAACCCATTTCTAGCTGTGGCAATTTCTGTATCATGACTTTAACTGGAAGGGTCACCAAAGAGTAGCTAGTATGGACTCTCATTGCAGTGCAGTGGACAGAATGACAGCCTTTGCTTCTACAGGTAGACAGATGTCCCAAGTCCTTCTGCAACACCATGGAAAGAACACTGAGGGGAGCTATTTCCTCACTCAGGTGCCTGCTTGTTTTTCCTCCCCCTTGGCTGATTGATTTAATGGTGAGGGCAATGGAATGCAAATTATGAGACTGAAATTCTATTCCCAGTTTTTCTTCTAATCCTCTGTGTGGTCTTGGGCAAGTCATGTCCCCTTCCTCCCTGTTTTATCTGTAACATGAACCACATAGCCTCTTCCTAGAAGCCTTTCAGATAGGAAATTCCATGATCAATAATTAGCTATAAAAAGTCACGCCTGGACTCATGAATTGTGATGAACAGTGTCTGGTGTAGCCCTGACAAATCTCAAGGAATTAAAATAACTCAGGGATGCTCATATGGGAGGTACAAGAAACTCCTCTCCCTAAAATTAACACATATAGGAGAGTACTTCAAAAATTT
>NW_007726197.1:787164-789544 GCF_000696425.1 Galeopterus variegatus | reverse complement strand
ATTCCCAGTTTTTCTTCTAATCCTCTGTGTGGTCTTGGGCAAGTCATGTCCCCTTCCTCCCTGTTTTATCTGTAACATGAACCACATAGCCTCTTCCTAGAAGCCTTTCAGATAGGAAATTCCATGATCAATAATTAGCTATAAAAAGTCACGCCTGGACTCATGAATTGTGATGAACAGTGTCTGGTGTAGCCCTGACAAATCTCAAGGAATTAAAATAACTCAGGGATGCTCATATGGGAGGTACAAGAAACTCCTCTCCCTAAAATTAACACATATAGGAGAGTACTTCAAAAATTTTATGGAAAAATAGAATTAAAAGATAATACAAATCTTTCCATGAACTTTCTGAAGTACCCTCATATTTATCCTCTTAAAGCAAATTATAATTTAACTAGAGTCAGTATGGGTATATTCTTAGATAAAAGGGAAAGGAAACCTGAGTTTTCTTTTTATTTTTTTTTTCATTTGTTTTCTAAATTTTTTTTACATAGTACATTTCTTTTATTGTTTATGAGTATTCATGAGAAGCTGAGTTTTCTAAACAAATGTATTCTGTTTTTCTTACAGAAAGAGTATACTACTGCTCACAATTCAGTTTCATGTAAATAAGTAAGTTTACCTTTATTATTATCTCGGAATCATTGTTATCACTTGAAATCATTGGTTTCACTATATCCTTCTGTTCCTGTCGTATTTCAAAAACTGGGTTCTATTCCACAGAAAGAAATCAACATGTAATCAATAAGATCAAGACACATTGATGATTAAGCATATCTAAAGCACATCTACCAGGAAGTCAGTATTTTTGCAGGAAGAATGTTAAATTATATTCCTTGTAGAGATGGCATTTAGCTCCCATTAGCACATGTCAAAGGTAAGAAGAAAGGGCTTATTAAGTAGTTAAAGAATATGTAATTTACTCTTCACTTTGACCCACCTAGAATATACAACTACTATTGGGAATAAGGATGTTTTTCAATTAATTAAGATACTATTATAGACATGTTTAAAATCAGGTCTTTTAAAACCTCTAATGCTACTTGAACCACACACTTAATTGTAGTCCTTTAATACATTTTGCCCTTGTTACATCAGGCCTTCTTGGAGTAGGCCCTGCACTGATCGTAGGCCTGCAAGGTATCCTCCAAACAACAATAGAAATTGAGATACAGAGAGTAAATTTCTTTTAAAGTTTTGGCACAAAGACATTGAACCAAACCTAAGAATTGGAAGCAAAAATGAGACATGAACCTTTCCTTCCCTTCCTTTTCCTCCCCCAGGGCATCAGTGTGCTTGGCACACTGAGGAAGCAGGGCAGAGGGGACACACATGCACATACATGCTACATGTGTCAGCATGCCTGGAGACCAAGCAAATGGAGTGGCAAGGCTGTGGAGAGTTTCAGGGTGCCTGGTGGTTGAAGAATTAGAGCAGTAGGGGTAAGGGCAGCATGAAGGCCATAGTGTGCCCTGTGGTCAAGGAAGAGGGACAGTGAAGACAGTGTTGGCATGTTCAGTTGCCAAGGAGGCAGTGATGGGGGTTATGCAGAGGGGGAGTTGGCTGTCGTGATCGGGTGATTGGTTACACTGAGAAAATTAGGAAATTGAGCAAAAATGTGAACATATGAAGGACATCAGAATCCGCAATCAGAGGATAATGCTGTCAGAGAAGTGATTTACAAAGGGGCGTGGTTAGAAGGAAGACTGAAACGTTGGATTGTAATTTGAGATCAATATGAACTCATGGTTGTGATTTTTCTGGCTGGTACAGGAACTGAACCCTGAAACTTGGTGTTATCAGCACCATGTTCTAACCAACTGAGCTAACCTGCTGACCCCTTAAATTTTATGTATACATATAAAAATAGTTATAGATGTTAGCGTGTGTCTGTAAATAGGTACATGCATTTATATTTTCCAGCTCTGTCTACTGAAAGAGCCTAGAAGTGATAACGCCCAGCAGAAAGGAGTGCACTGAAGGCCTAGATCTTGCTTTCTAAATAGTGCCCTGCAGAAAAAGGCACCAGGGCTCATGGGGCAGGAAAAGCACAAAAAATGAAGGAGGTGCTCAAAGAACGAAGAGGGCTTGTCAAACGGACACAGTGTCCATCTTGAAGGAGCTCCCGTTGGCCAAATCTGGGACAATTTGAGCTTTAAAATAATGGGTGTAGGGCCGGCCCGGTGGCGCACTCGGTAGAGTGCGGCACTTGGGAGTGCGGCGGCGCTCCCGCCGAGGGTTCAGATCCCATATAGAGACCGGTCCGCTCACTGGTTGAGCGTGGTGCGGGCACGACACCGAGGGTTGCGATCCCGTTACCGGTCATGAAAAAAGACAAAAAGGAAAAAAAAAAAACAGGAAATCAAAAAATTTCTTGAAA
>NW_007726197.1:782215-786253 GCF_000696425.1 Galeopterus variegatus | reverse complement strand
GGTGCTCAAAGAACGAAGAGGGCTTGTCAAACGGACACAGTGTCCATCTTGAAGGAGCTCCCGTTGGCCAAATCTGGGACAATTTGAGCTTTAAAATAATGGGTGTAGGGCCGGCCCGGTGGCGCACTCGGTAGAGTGCGGCACTTGGGAGTGCGGCGGCGCTCCCGCCGAGGGTTCAGATCCCATATAGAGACCGGTCCGCTCACTGGTTGAGCGTGGTGCGGGCACGACACCGAGGGTTGCGATCCCGTTACCGGTCATGAAAAAAGACAAAAAGGGAAAAATAAATAAATAAATAAATAAAAATAATGGGTGTAACCCATTGAATGAAAAGGAATCAATGAGTTCACACTAATGTGAATGAATGAATGAGTAAATGAGTGAATAAATGAATGAATAAATGGGGAGCAATGAAGGGCTTTTCTTACAGTAGAATGCCGGCTAAGAAACGTAGAAGGGCTGACAGAAGCAGAACATCACAAGAGGCCTTCGTCACAATGGAGTTTGACAGGCAGAATCATCTGTGGATACTGCAGAGAATGAGGTTGGATGACAGTATGTGGGTGTCAGTTCAAAATATTCCCCCACAAATACTGTTCAATTACAAAGGGAATCATGATTTTTATGGTGGAGAAACCTGACAGACACCAACTTTTCCAGGTGATGAAGGTGGGACAAGATGACATTGTTTATCCCCTTGTGTGACACAGTGGGAAGAGCACAGCATCACTGCTGAGGAATTCCTGCCAAAAATGCACGGCCTCTAAGACTGGTTAAAGGAAAAATCAGAGCCAATTCGAGATTTACGCTTGTGATGTTGTGATACAATAAGAAATAAATGTTCAGCCTTACTCCCTGGATCCTGAACAAGAATGTCTAAGACCCTTGGGATCTGTGGAGAAATAGGTGTCTTTTGTATGCTAATGAGATGACTGGGGGCCCTGACATAGCTTCGGGATGGAGGCTGGTCACCAGAAAAAAACAACCCCATGATTAGAGGATGGAAACTTTTAGCCCCATCCCTGACCTCCAGGAAGGGGAGAGGAACTGAAGATTGAGTTAATCACCAATGTCCAATGACTTAACCAATCATGCCTGTGTGATAGAAGCTCCGTAAAAACCGAAGGACAGGGCTCAGCGAGCCTCCTGGTTGGCGAACAAAACAAGGTCCTGAGAGGGTGGCATGCCCAGAGAGGGCATGGGAGCTCTGCACCCCTTTCCCCACACGAAGAGGTCACGGCTGGTCAATCAGAAGTACTGGTGGTCCAGGACTTGCGACTGGCATCTGTAGTGGGGGACAGTCTTGTGGGACTGAGCCCTCAACCTATGGAATCTGACTCTAACTCCAGGTAGATAGTGTCAGAATTGCATTGAATCGATGGACGCCCAATTGGCGTATAGAGAGTTGGAGAATTGGTTAGTGTGAGAAAAAACCCACACATTTGGTATCAAAAGTGTTCTGTGGTAGAGACAGATCATGGTAATCCTACAGAATGAAAGGCCTGTACTCTTTAAAACTGTCAAGGATGTGAATGACAGGGAAAGATTAAGGCACTGCTGTTCCAGATTGAAGGAGACCGACGAGACTTGACAGCTAGAGCTAACATATGTTCCTGGAATGGTCGTGGGCCAGAAAGCAAAATAACATTATTGGGACAGGTGGCAAAATTTGAATGGGGTCTGGGTATTGGATGGTAGCATTGAATCAATGTGGATTCCCTTCTCTTATGGTGGTTATTCAGGGAAGTGTCCTTTGCGGGTAGGCAGAGTACTTGCTGGAGGGCTGAGGAGCTTCATATCTACAGTTTGCTCTCAAATCATTCAGGTGGAAACAATGGCAAGGTACACAGACACACACACACACACACACATGCACACGCACACACACAGCAAACGGGGTAGAAGGTAACTATTGAGGAATCTGGGTATAAGAGACATGGGAGTTCTTTCTACCATTCTTGAAAGTTTCTGTAAGTTTGAAACTATTTCAAAATAAATTATTTTTAAAATGTTTAAAGAGGTGGGCGAAGGATTTAAGCATTAGGTTAAGAAGGGGAAGTCCTTAAATATTGGGAGGGCATGTATATTTGCTTTGTCTTGTTTTGTTTTTATTTTTTATTATTATTTTTAAAATTTTTATTTTATTTTGTCAAGATACAATGTGGTTGATTATTGTTTTGTTTTTAAAGCTCTGTCTGCCTCATTCAACACACAGTGCTTATAGAAAGCAATCTTTATATCTCTATATTCAATTATGTAAATATATGTGTAGGCATTCTGTTGAATCACATTATGTAGCACTTAAGAGTTCAATCCTACAGTTCCGTTTCCATTATATTATTTTTCACTAAGTTGTTGCTTAGTATTGCAGATAATTAAATATCATGCTTTTTACATAACAGTGATGTTAATGATAATAATAGTTTTGGTTTTTATTGCAGATAATTAAATATCATGCTTTTTACATAACAGTGATGTTAATGATAATAATAGTTGTTGTTTTTTTTCGTGACCGGTAACGGGATCGCAACCCTCGGTGTCGCGCCCATACCGCGCTCAACCAGTGAGCGGACCGGTCTCTATGTGGGATCCGAACCCTCGGCGGGAGCGCCGCCGTGCTCCCAAGCGCCGCACTCTACTGAGTGCGCCACCGGGCCAGCCCGATAATAATAGTTCTTATTTGTACTTAAATAGCTCTTATTATGTGTCATCACTACTTTCCTTTACATGTTTTAACTCAGTCTTCACAACACTCTGTAGGGTTGAGGCTATTATTATCCTTATTTATAGATGAGGAAAGTTAGGAATGAAGTGGTGAGGTATCTCATCCAAGTTAGTGGCAGAGCTGGGATTTGAACCCAGACAGTCTGGCTCTAGAGTCCATATTTTTGATATGCATACTCTTGTTTCCGAAGCTCATTTTTAAGTTTCTTCAGGACAGGAACTATGCCTCCCTCTGCACCTATTTTCCTCATTAAGAAGGTCAATCAAGCACAACGTCCTGTATTCAATAAAGAGTTGCTGTCTCACAGGCCCAGGGTGGGAGCTCTTTTGCAACCATTTCCTGGACGGTCACATCAATTCACTATGATCTAAACATTGTCTCTCAAGAGAATACATGGAGATATGTCTAAGAGACAAAATACATGGAACAGAAGAGGAATTCAGAGAAAGCAAGATCATCAACATCAATATAGGACAAAGCCTCCATTCAGTTCAGCCAACAGGGGCTGAGTAACTCCCCCCGCCGCCATATGCCTGACATTGAATTAAATGCAGAGAAGTCAAAGACCTGGGTTTTTACCTTCAACATTTTACAACCTACAGCAAAAGCTCCTGGGCAGAGGGTGGGGTGGAGCCTGACTGAAAAAGCATATCCCTAGGCCCAGACCCACAGAACACATTTTGGAAAACTCGTTGTGAAATGTGTAGGATAGGTGGTAAGATGAGAAAAGAGCATCCAGACTGGGAGAGCAGAATGAGCTGAGATTCTGGCAGGAAGGAGCATGTTGTGTCTGGGAGAGAACAAGGAAACACCCAGATGGGCCAGGGGGGGCTCAGAAGCACACCCCTCCCAGGGCCAGCTGCCCTCTGGGGATTGGATGCAGCAGTCCTCTGAAGATGGGGTGTGCACGTACAAGGACTTCAAGCCTGGCAACCTGTCCCAAACCCAGCATGACCATATGCCCCATTTGCCCAGGCCAGTCCCAGTTTACTCCTGTTGTTCCAGCATCCCTTCTGGTTAGTATCCCCTCTCGCTCTCAAAAGCATCCTGGTTGGCATGATAAAGTATACGGTCACCTTGTTCCAACCCCACTCCGTGCAGCCTGACATTGTCGATTATTCTGCCTCCCCTCCATCCCCCAATCCCATTTTCACCTCTTTGGTAGAAGGAGGCTTACAGCCCGAGTCACATGCATTGATTTAACTCCCCACTCCATCATTAGAAGCAGAAGCTATGTCTAGTGTCTTTCTGATGAGAAAAAATCCCCAATTAAAAGAAAATTGTCCTGGCTTACTGAGCACTTTTAATGACCA
>NW_007726197.1:779120-781496 GCF_000696425.1 Galeopterus variegatus | reverse complement strand
TCTCAAAAGCATCCTGGTTGGCATGATAAAGTATACGGTCACCTTGTTCCAACCCCACTCCATGCAGCCTGACATTGTCGATTATTCTGCCTCCCCTCCATCCCCCAATCCCATTTTCACCTCTTTGGTAGAAGGAGGCTTACAGCCCGAGTCACACGCATTGATTTAACTCCCCACTCCATCATTAGAAGCAGAAGCTATGTCTAGTGTCTTTCTGATGAGAAAAAATCCCCAATTAAAAGAAAATTGTCCTGGCTTACTGAGCACTTTTAATGACCAAATCCAGTGAGCTATATATGTGATTTAATAAAAAACACACATACAGTGTTAAACAGAGTCTAGAAATTGGCATATTCCAAATCTCAAAGTGGCTTGTATTCCACTAGAAACCTACTAAAATGAGAGGAAAATATGGTGTTTCAAAGAAATGCAAATACTACCTTTCTAGGCACTCGGAGGACTGTTAGATACAGACCATTGCTCTTAAGTAATTAAGTCTATAGAGTTTGACAAGTGTCTCAATAAACACACCTTCTACCACCTTTTACATGGAAATTTGAATGCTTATTTACATTTACTTTCAGATTTAAAGTTGAACAGATGTCTTGAGGCCCTTCTGAGAATCAAAATGGCTTATCTTCATCCTTCAGATCAAAAGATTTTATGCCATCACAAACTTTCTATTTAATTCTATTGCCAGTTCAAAATATTGATGTGGTTTTATTTCAGGCGTACGTAAAGCAAAGACTGAAGGGCACTGGTCCCGCCTGATGCATTTTAAATATTCGGGTTGCTTTTTCTACTATAAATGTCTTTGCAGGAACTATACAAAATGGTTTTCTGCAGAACCGAAGTTTACTGAATAGAAAGGATTTCTTTAATGAGCTATTTGGAAGATTTAAAAAATTCTTTTAGAAAATTTCACACATTATCAGAATTACTTCATCAAATTTGGATTATGTTTAAATGGGAAGCTAAAGCTACAGTGTATTGCAGAAATGTTTACTTGGAGTTTTCATTTGTTTAAACTCAGCAGGTAGTTTAAATACTAGACCATATTTGCAAATTAACCTGTTTGTCACTGGAGCTATTTCATGGATTTGGTGAGGTGAGAAAACTGCATTTTAAGGGGATTCACAGGAGTGGTCTTTGAGACATTCCTTAAAAGGATTTTAAAGATATACAGGATTTTAAGAGGGAGAAAAATGGGGTGGGGGTGGGAAAAGCGAGAATTCCAGACATACAGAAGGGCTGGGGCGAAGGCGCACGGGAAGTAAAAGTGAGACGTGTAGAAATAGGGCAAGTATGGGTTGGGTTGGATGATGAGGGAGATTAGGTTACAGGAGATGCTGGAGTCTTTTCATGGCATGGAGTAAGTTTGTATCTTGTTTTGAAAGTCTCTGGGCAAATAAAAGACATGATTAAATCCCTGCTTGTAGATCTGAACTGGAATTGAGTAAAGTTGGAGACAGGGACCAGTTAGGAAAATTTTGCAATTGTCGAAATTAGAATTTTTTAAAAAGGATAATATGGGTGCAAGCTAGGACAGCAGCAGTGGGAAGAGAGAAGAGGGATAGAGTTTTAGAAATCATAATTTAAATCCCTAGGGCTTGGCAACTGTAGGAGACACTCATGTGTGAGGAGCTGTGGAGAGTGGGGAGGTGGTGAGACCACCAGGATAAACAGAGGCCACAGAGGCAGGTCTGGGGTGAGAGAAGATGTGCTCGGTCCTGGGTGTCCTGATCTGAGGTCCCGGGATAACCACCGCCGGGAGAAGTATAAACACATCTGCATAATCTACGAAATGTTCATGATGATGAGTAAGTGCCAGGTGGTGAATGAAGGAGACGCCAAAGGGCTGAAGACAGAGATCTCAGGCACGGGTATGGTTAGGGGCCCAGAGAAAGAAAAAGAGCCAGAATGGAAACAGGCAGAACTGGAACCGAGAGAGCACAGAGTTGCTGAAATCTAAGGAAGCGGGTGACTTAAAAGAAAAAGAGACAGAGGTGGGAGGACAGAGAAAAAGTCACTAGCGCGGGCGTCTTAGATTTGTTACTGAGCGCTGACTCTGCCCTGTGCTCTGTGAAGAGCCCTGCACCTCACACCCACCCTGGGAGGTGAATGCAGCGAGTAAACTGCACACTGGGAGCCTCAGATCTGTCAGGGCAGGGGTTCTAACGTAGTTAGGCATCACTCCAAAACCTGTTAGGCTCATACACTTGGCCTCACGCTTCAATGTGCTGGCAGGGATGGAAGCCAGATCTCAGCATCTGGAACACAGAAGGGGACGGAAACTCTCATTGATTCTACGTCCGCTGTGGGCCTACCAGCGAGCTCAATGCTGTATGTGAATGCAGACTACAGGTGGTGAGGGGG
>NW_007726197.1:776126-778582 GCF_000696425.1 Galeopterus variegatus | reverse complement strand
CTGTGGGCCTACCAGCGAGCTCAATGCTGTATGTGAATGCAGACTACAGGTGGTGAGGGGGGAGGGTGACAGCTGGGAGAAGCAGGGTGGGAGCCTCTTTCAGGGAGGGGCAGTAGGGACCCTGTTACTCTGGGTCCTTTGCTAGAACACGGGAATCATTTCACAAAACAGAAACCTGCATTAAAGTGGTTCTCTTTAAACTAGGATTTTAGCACGATAACAGAATGTAGTGAATGTATTTCCTTCCTTAATACATACGAAAAGTGCTATTTCCTATTTTAATATATGTGTAAAAGTATTCATGCATTAGAATTGTACATACTTTTTTGTGTTCCTTGCTTTTTTCTGTGGAGACTGTGATATTTCCTTTCAAAATGATATTAAGCTCTGGATCATGGAAAACAAAAGGAAAATAGGCCATGAGAACATATGAGCTAGCAAAGGAAATAAACACCAACCACCAGGTTGAATTCTCTCAATCACAGGGCATTTCTGGGAGAGAAAGAAAATTCACATTGCCCTTCCGAGGGACGAGAGCATTTCTCCTGAGCAGCAGTAGCCTTTACGAAACATGCCTAGGCCTTCCCCTGAGAATACAGAGGAAGGCTGTCGTATTCCTAAGCCTCTGAGAGAAATACACGAGCTGGCTGCTCATCTGTGCAGCTGTTTTCAGTCTAGTCGTTGTCCCTTTGAACCAGCTGTAATGTCCCTGAATGTCAAGATAGGGCAGGAGGAGTTTTTCCCTCTGTATCCGAAAAAGCACCCAGGGAAGGAAGGCCAGACCTGTGCTAAAAGGCTTTAAAATCGGGGAACTGCCAGGGGCTGAAATGATTGTTGTTCACCAGCCCACAGAGAAGCATTCTGATCAACTTGGAGAAATCGTGCATAGCTGTCAGCACAACGTTTAATGGAGGGGATTTTAAATGAGCTCTCTGAGTCGAAATATTTGGGAAGTTTGGAAAGAGGCTGGAAAATTAAAGCCATGCCCACCCAGTGGCAAAACAATGAGTGAAAATGAGAAAAATCTAACCCTATGATTATTTGTGTGACCAAATGCTCAACCGCAGGTCCAGTGCTCCCCGCACCCCCACTTCCCACCACAACCCCACCACAGGACTAGGTTTCTGTGAAATGCCCAAGGCTGAATCTCCACAGGACCCCTGCCCCATCAGTTCCATTTCAACTCCTCCATTTTAATGGCCCGTAAAGACTTTTCCAATGAGCAAATCAAATGTCTGGCTCAGACCTGACCTGGAGAACCGGGTTTTCTAGTTGTAGCAATCACAGGCCGTTGATAACACAGAATTGCATTACAAGGGTAGGACTGAATCAGAGCTTCTGCCTCTGCCCTTATGGCCTGCAGTCAGCTAACATCAGGCAGACAGTCTGACGCAGTGGCAAGGCTGGCTGGTTGGCTCAGTTGGTTAGATGGTGGTGCTGATAACACCAACGTCCAGGGTCTGATCCCTGTACCAGCCAGCCACACAAACAAAAACAAAACAAAGCAGTGGCAAAGCTTCTAGACTGCAGGCCCGGTTTTCCCGCAGCCCTAGCATAAATTCACCTCTGTGGAGGGCTGAAGACCAGGTGGCTTGGCCTGAGCCCACAACAGCTTGGCTTTGCAGCTTTGAACTGCAGTCTAAAGCTGGGCAGTCATGAGCAGTTTTGGAATCTTCAATCTGGCCTTGCAATCTGGCTGGTCTAGTCCCTTGAGCTCCTTTCCAGGGCAGGAAACAGAGGCAGGCCCAGGTGTGGGACAGGACTCAGAACACATTCTACAAGGGCCGGCCTGTGGCTCACTTAGGAGAGTGCGGTGCTGATAACACCAAGGCCACAGGTTTGGATCCCTATATAGGGATGGCCGCTTAGCTCACTTGGGAGAGCGTGGTGCTGACAACACCAAGTCAAGGGTTAAGATCCTCTTACTGGTCATCTTTTTAAAAAAAAAAAAAACAACACATTCTACATCCAGAAGGGGTCTGGGGTAGCCACTTGCCCTGAGGCACCCCCATGCTAGCTGTTCTGCTTAGGGGCCAGCAGGGTCCACCCCCAAACCTTGCCATCCTTTTTAAATGAGGCCAGCTGTGCCAAACCCTCAGGGAAATCTCTTGGCTCCTATGCCACCTTCAACACCAGGATTACAGGGGATTTTTCAGAGGATCCCAGGTACTTGTATCGTTTGTCAAACTAGTAATTTGAACTAGATGAAACTGTCATTTTGTGGATTAAACATGGTAAAAAATGTAGTGTGTTCAAACTCACAATAGAAATTATGAGTAAATCCCATTGCCACGTCTTAAGGAAAGAAAAAAGAGAAATTATGGGAAAAGTGTAAGGTATGTTGTAGAAAGAGCACAATTTTAAGAGCCAAAAGGGATTCAAATCCCAGTTCTGTCACTATCATTCAACAAACACATGCCAAATTGTACCTGGTACTGTTCCAGGACATAGAGTGG
>NW_007726197.1:771678-775817 GCF_000696425.1 Galeopterus variegatus | reverse complement strand
GAGAAATTATGGGAAAAGTGTAAGGTATGTTGTAGAAAGAGCACAATTTTAAGAGCCAAAAGGGATTCAAATCCCAGTTCTGTCACTATCATTCAACAAACACATGCCAAATTGTACCTGGTACTGTTCCAGGACATAGAGTGGTGATGAAGACAGACAGGCCCTGCTCTTCGTGGCACATTCTAGGGTTGTCTTCTGGGGCCACGTCCTAGCTCTATGATGTTGGGCTGCCGGTCACTCAGCTTCTCTGAGCTTCAGCTAAGCATTGTGAGGGTTAAATGCACATCAGGCCTGGCCTGTGTTGGTGGCCTTCAATAAATCGTAGTTCCTGTTATTTTACTGTGCTCATAGAGAACTCCTCATAAATATTTGTTGAATGAAAAGCCTTGGAATGTATTGTGGGGATCTCCAAAGCCATCTCCTAAGAGCCCTGAAGGTAGAAACCACTGCAGGAGAATGGTGTCCCTGGGGCGGGGTCCACTGTAAACAAAGCCCAGGGATCCCAGAGGCCACTGCTCCCCACCTACTCCGCCACCCAAAAGAGACCAACTACTGCCAACTCCCACGTAAATCAGCAGGGCAGTCGGCATAGGAGGGGTTCAGGGAGGTACAATTTGTTTCATCCATCTTAATAGGCATGAAATCATTTAATCTGAAGAAAATGGTCAAATTTACTGATTGAGACAAAGCAGAGATTGAGACCACAAAAGAGACCAGAAATTTACCTGTAGGAACTTCTAGTTTTAAGGAATCAACACATAGTTGGCTCTAGTTAGTAAAAGGACATGCAAATTGACCAGTCCTTCCCCCAACTTTCCACCCAATTGAGTCACTGGTGTGAGTGCAGACGTGGAGTTACAGATTCCTTTTGCGGTCTAGGGACCTATTTTCCAGGCTCCGTGTGCAAACAGACCACACAGCCAGGCTATTTCACAGCTCAGCCTGCACACTACTTAAAGCTGCATAAAGCATACAAGACGAGGTATCAGTAAGCACGTGGTTGCTATCTAGCAGTACAGCTTAGGATGGTACCTTCGCTGTCATCACTGTCCTCAGGTCCATGCAGCTCTCTGGGTCCCTTCATCATAGGTGCTGTGCAGGGAGGTGAGACCAACAGTTGCACTAACTTTTTTTCATACAACTTTCTGGTGGAAGCTGAGGAAGAATGTGGAGAACAAATTAAATGGTTCTGTTTTTGTATGTGATCCTACTGACTTCAAGGTATTTCATAACTCAGACCTTTATTTTTGTCCCTTACATTATTGGTTCATTATGGCTATTAAAACAAGGTGGACCCTACAGCTACTCAACTCCCTCCTTCCCTTCCACAAACACTTAGGTGATGCCTCTATGGAATGGCCATGCAGGCAGGCATTGGATCCATCTGAGAACAAGACAGACAAGGTTGTATGTCCTGTCTATGGGGAATATAGAAAATAACCACATAAATAAATAGTTAATATAGTGCACGTACTAAAAAATAAAACAAAAAACAGGGTAACATAATAAAAAGTAATTGGTTTTTCACTATTGAAAAAAACCAATCCCTCCTCTCTGGCACCATACTTACTAATCTATAAGTAGGATCTTGGGATATTTATCACTTCTTTCCTCTTTCAAGTTTTCTGTTTTCTCTATTTCCCTATTTCTGCTTTAATGATTTTTATTGCACATGCTCCTGCTACTGAAAGTTGTTTGAAATCTTTGTAGGTAGTTTGTAAACAGTAAATGACTCGTCTCTAATATTTGCTGAATACATACGTAGCATGGGACCAGGTGAAAATCCAAGATTCTCAAGTCGGTTCTGTAATTCACAGTCTCTCAGACACTTCACATCCACCATGGTGACAGAAGTTTGGCCTCTTTCCTGAATCCTTGAAATTGTAAAACACTAAATCATTAAGACGGCCTTACAAATAAGTACTAAAACTTTGCCAGTCCACCAAAGGGTTTACAACCCAATCTCCCCATTCTTGGAGGTGTGCAGGCAACAAAGATCACCATTTTTTTGTTTTCTACCATAAATCCCTGCTGGGATTAGTTGTCTCGATACAAAACTTTGGATGGATGTCACTTTCCCCAATGTCATTGGGGCTTCGATTATTTCTACTCAGCTAATGTGAGAAAATCTTCTAGACAAAATGAACAAACATTTTCATTATTCTCAGGAACTCTGAGTACAACTCAAGCTCTGAGATGAGAAGTTAATTAAATATGAAAGAGCTGAGAGAAGTTTTTGAGTAAGTTAAATAAAAGTTATTTATCCCTGCCCTCCTTTTGATGAGAGAACAGAGAGTACGGAGCATTCATTTATCGCAAACAGTAGAAGTTTTCACACTTGTGATTTAACTCTGAACATAATGAGATGGTGGTTTTTAATTAACCGCCAGCAGACTTTGTAATTGCTGAATTGGCATTTGAAAATTCATTCTCTGGCATGCAAATTGATTTATATAGATTTATGCAAGTCTTGATATGGCTTTCTAAACCGGCAGACTCAAGTTCAATCAGTTTTATTCAGTTGATCCCCTGATGCCCCAAAACCGACCCCTCCACCTACCTAACAAAATCTTGAAAAAAAGACAGATCCATTTGTCAAACCTTTTAACAGGGATTTTAAATTTGGGAGTTTATTTATTGTACCTCATTTCTATCACGTTTCTAGGCATTTTGACAATGCGGTGAAAACAACCACAAGATATTTACTCGGCACAGGGGACATAGACCAATTCTAAGTAATGACTTTGCTTTTATGGGTGATCAATCAATGTCCAATNGAGATCCATTTGTCAAACCTTTTAACAGGGATTTTAAATTTGGGAGTTTATTTATTGTACCTCATTTCTATCACGTTTCTAGGCATTTTGACATTGCGGTGAAAACAACCACAAGATATTTACTCGGCACAGGGGGACATAGACCAATTCTAAGTAATGACTTTGCTTTTATGGGTGATCAATCAATGTCCAATTAGGAAGAACATTGTATACAGGCTAGAAAAAGTGGTGAGTTATTACACGTAACAGGGTTGTTCAGGGATGCCTAGTTGGATAGTTCTCCACTTTAAAGCTTTACTTTGACGAGAGTCACATTCTTGTACATAGTAGGTACTAGTTTCCTCCCTTTCTATGTGTTTGGGAAGCTGAATTAACACTTTGAGGCCACTAGGAAACAACCTAATGCTAGGAAGGAAAAGGAAAAATGAAACTCAGCACCTCAGATTTTCTTTTTTCTTTTTCTTTTTTTATGGAAGCTAGCTTAGGCAGATCCTATGACATTTGTTCCCAAGAACAGCTGTCTGTTGTTTCACTAGCTTCCCCAAAATAACCTCCAAAAGAGCCCTCATCAATTTCAAGTGACACTAGACAATTGCCTAAAGGGAACACACATATGGAAGAAAAATATTCAAATCACATCCAACTGGATGATTAATTCACTTACCCCTTCACATGGTTGTCTAAAGTCTATGCAATCGGGTCGGTTACTAAAGCTGGGTGAGTTTCACCCTAGGGTTTCCACTAGCAACCAATCCCTTTTGCCTGTTAGATATTATGGTAATCATAATACTGACAGTGTGACATCAGTAACCCCCATAGCAACAGATTGATATGAAAATCAGATGATTAATTTAACCTAAGTTCAGACAGAAGGAGGCACTGGTCGACTTCATAGGCAGACTGCCATGATAAAATGTCAAGAGATGCAGAGAAGCTATCATTATGCATAGGATGGAAGGAGCTGCTATCAAACCAAATGGTGCCAAGAAACTGGGAAGAGAAAGGACAAATTAAATGAACACAGTGTGTAGCCCACCCATCAAAAGACCCACCGTAGTAAACAGGTAATTTGGCCATATATTCTAGGAAAAATAAGAAAGTGGAAGAAATCTATATTAATTTGCTAAGGATTGCTCATTTAGAAAAAAATAAGAATCAGGATGGAGTACAGATAAATAATACATTGCAGAAGTTTGACGGTTTTGGCCTTTTCAAAGCACTTTTATATCATCTCATTTCATCCTCTGGACACTCGTGTAAGACAGCTGATAAAGAGACTGTCATCTACACTGCAAAAAGCTAGTCATTGTAATCTCACCATTTTTTTTTTTCCTTTTTTTTGTCTTTTTTACTGACCGGTAA
>NW_007726197.1:770239-770860 GCF_000696425.1 Galeopterus variegatus | reverse complement strand
CGGGCGCGACACTGAGGGTTGCGGTCCGTTGCTGGACACAAAAAAAGACAAAAAGGAAAAATAAATAAATAAATAAATAAAAAGAAAAAAGAGACAAAAAGAAAAAAAAAAAAAAAAGAAAGTCTCCTTAGACTTGCACTTCTCCAAGACAAAATGTAACTGTGAGAAAACACAATGCCTTGATTAAATACCAAGGATAGGAGGAAGTCATTTGAAAGGGGTTAAAGGGACAGCCTACCTAGAGTGAAATCCCAGCTCCATTTACCAGCCAGGTGACGTTGGATGGGGTAAATTACTAACTTCACTGTGTCTTCTCTTTTTCACCTATAATGGCGATGACCATGGTACCTAGAGCTGTTATGAGGATTCAATTAGTTATAATACACATAAAGTGCTTGGCACATAGTAAGCGCTATATAAATATTTTCCATTATTCTAATTATTCATGAGCTCTATCCTCAGTTTCCACATCCAGTCTCTTCTTCAGGAGGCTGCATCCCATATGTACTTGCCTATGGGGATCTATACTTTCAACCCTTTCCAGATTCTGGCAAAGAGCTGAGCATTTTGGGGTGGATGGTTGTTAGCAAGGCAAGTCGAGCGCTTCCAGGCTGTGGCAAC
>NW_007726197.1:768775-770119 GCF_000696425.1 Galeopterus variegatus | reverse complement strand
GAGCATTTTGGGGTGGATGGTTGTTAGCAAGGCAAGTCGAGCGCTTCCAGGCTGTGGCAACAAGGACTGTGGCTCCAGGGTTTTTGAATAGAGCATCGTTTCCAAACAAACATGTAATGCAAACATTTACCAACATCCAAACATGGGATGCACCAAACAAAGACTTTGAAATTGACACATTTGTTTCAATCAAAGCAAATAAATGATAGGCTTGGGTTATTAGGATGCACAAGCATTTTGTTTACATTTCCCAGAATTGCTTTCAACAAAAAAGCAGCCAGCAGGTGGAACAGCTCCCATTTAAACAGTTAGACTACTGGAATGAAACAGGCATTTCTAAAATATCTTCTTGATTAAATCTCTGGGGTTTAAAACAAGCTACATTGACAAAAGATTAAACCTGATGATTTAGACCAACATCTGTGGGTTGAGCCCCTTATTATGTGCAAACTATTCTGTCTGAAGTTATTCTCTNCCAACATCTGTGGGTTGAGCCCCTTATTATGTGCAAACTATTCTGTCTGAAGTTATTCTCTTGAAGATCTACCAGCATTTCCATGATTCTATGGACAGCATTATTCCATTTAAAAGTTCTTGTACTCTGTGGTATCCTGAAATACCTGGTTTCAGTGTTTGCAGCACCCCATTTCCCTTAGCTTTAACTGCATAGTCCTGGGCATTAGCTTGTTTTTTGATTTTTTATTCTCTCCATGGCTGCAAAGATATTTTATTCCATTTCTTGAGGGAAGTTAAGTTTTAATTGCCAATCGACTAGGTATTCAACATGATAAGATATCTAAACCCTGAGAGCTTCCTTCTTTCATTAAAATGTAGATCCAATTTCTCTTCCCTTAATGCCACATGCTGTTATTAAACCAAAATAACGGAAATAGTAAAAGCCAGATGTCACTTCAATCTCAGGTTTGATGTGGGGCACAATTTCCTCTCCTCAAGTTTAATCTGCCAGTTATTTACTAACCCCATCCTTTGGAAGAATGCACAATTTAAATGTAAATGTAATTTACATAGGGGAGCAGATAGTAGATTTGCAGTTTCAATTGCCAATAACCATTTGCAAAGGGGGAAATCAACTAAAGCAAAGCCTAGCAGCTGTCAATCTGAAGTTTGCATCACTTACCATTCTCTGGAAAACTTTCCTCCTGAACCCAGCTGCTTCTGAGCCTGTGCTATGCAGGCAAAAGAAGCTGGAGACTGAAGCATTTCCCCAGATATCTCAAGCTGAATTTACTACTGACTGGGGAAAAAGGAAAAAAGTTTGGGTTTGAATGAGCTAATCCAATTGGCATCATTGTTGAAGTCATTAGCTAACCAATATCTTTGAGC
>NW_007726197.1:766144-768053 GCF_000696425.1 Galeopterus variegatus | reverse complement strand
AAATTAACTAATATTCTCTGAGCCCACACCAGCTGGGCAGGGGAAGGGGGGAGCAGGGGAGGGGAGGGCAGAGAAGTGACTCAGGCTCTGGCTGAGCAGCAGGAGGAAGGCTCTACATTAAAAGTCACCATGGGTCATCCACAGAGCTCATCCGCAGAAGCAATGAGCTAGGTCTAGCACATTGAGAGGTGACTGTATAATTAGAGACTTAAACCCTTTGGGAGTTCAGTTACTGAGCACCTACTATGCAGTGGGCAGCCTGCTAAGTCTGAAGAGAACAGAAATAAAGCATAGCTCTGCTCTCAAGGAGCTGCCCATTTAATGAGGGATATAGAAGAGTAAATGGATCGTTTAATCAAATGCAGTGAGAGTTCTGGCAGAAGCATCTTCCCTTCAGGAGAATAAGTCATGAACAAGGTTAATGGAGAAAAATAAAAAAAAAACACCAACAAATTTGTAAGAAACAAAGTGGAGAAAGTCATTTAATTGCCATTTTGTGAACATAACAGCAAATACGCTTTTAATAAAATGAGTGCATATAATTTTTTTCTCAGTAACTCAAATTAGTAAATTCTTCTAATGTGAATTAAGATGTGATCTGTCNTGCCAATAACCATTTGCAAAGGGGGAAATCAACTAAAGCAAAGCCTAGCAGCTGTCAATCTGAAGTTTGCATCACTTACCATTCTCTGGAAAACTTTCCTCCTGAACCCAGCTGCTTCTGAGCCTGTGCTATGCAGGCAAAAGAAGCTGGAGACTGAAGCATTTCCCCAGATATCTCAAGCTGAATTTACTACTGACTGGGGAAAAAGGAAAAAAGTTTGGGTTTGAATGAGCTAATCCAATTGGCATCATTGTTGAAGTCATTAGCTAACCAATATCTTTGAGCAAGTATTTATTGATCATCTCCTATGGGATAAGCATTCATCTTTGGCCTAAATCAGGGACAGGGAGAGGAGAATACAAAGATGCAAAAGCTACAGTCCTTCTTGTAAAGGAGCTCACTGTCTCCTGAAAGAGAAAAGAAAACAAAAAATTACAAGAAAGTAAGATAAGGTATTAACAGAATGCTTCGGGAGCCCAGAATCATGAGCCCCTTACATGTCAAAAGTTTCACTTAGGCTGAGACTTGCAGGATGAGCACCAGTTTGTCTACAACAAGGGGCTGGGGACAGACATTCTAGCAGTGTGGTGAGGAAGAGGGGAAATGAGTCAGGCTGGACAGCTTGGGGCCAATTTGTGAAGGATCTTGTGGGTCATGTTAAGGTGCTTGGTCTTCACCTCTGGGCACATTTGGAAGTTTATAAGTGGGACATGGCGTAATTAAATTTAGTTTGATACTGAGTGGAGGATGAATTGGTAGGACAGAGTCTGGAGGCCATAAGACTACGTGGAGGTTATTACAATAGTCTAAAGAAGAGATGATTTAGTTTGAGGGAGGACGAGAGAGAAAGACGCATGATTTATGAATGACTTAGGTGGCAGAATAGCCAGGACAGGAGGTCTGGTTAGGTGTTTCCTCTTCACTGTACCTGCATAGGCAGCACCTCAGCACAAATCTTTTGTCTCCGCCGTGAGCCTGCTTACACAGGGAACCATATGGAGTTTGGTCTACACAGCACTGACATTTAAACAATTACTCTGCTCTTGTCCAGTCAACCCTTGATTATCCACACTAGGTGAAGGCAACAGCAATACAGATAATCCATAACTCTCTTCTATTTGGCTTTGGAATTAATTACACCTTTTAGAGCAAATTTGCCTTCCTAATTAATCTTTCTTAGGCTAATATTAAAATTAACTAAGGGGCCGGCCCGGTGGCGCACTGCTACAGTGCGCCGCTTGGGAGCGTGGTGGCGCTCCCGCCGAGGGTTCGGATCCCACATACAGACCGGTTCCCGCTCACTGG
>NW_007726197.1:760157-765234 GCF_000696425.1 Galeopterus variegatus | reverse complement strand
GAACAAGGTTAATGGAGAAAAAAAAAAAAAAAAAACACCAACAAATTTGTATGAAACAAAGTGGAGAAAGTCACTTAATTGCCATTTTGTGAACATAACAGCAAATATGCTTTTAATAAAATGAGTGCATATAATTTTTTTCTCAGTAACTCAAATTAGTAAATTCTTCTAATGTGAATTAAGATGTGATCTGTCCTAGTGATTTTCAGACTGTGATACTCCAGCCCCACGGTTAACTCAGAGGTTCCTGGAGCTGCCAAGGAGGGGTGGCAGCCCCACTCCAGGGCAGCCAAAGCAGTTCCACCCTCACCTGCTTTACATACTGGGCTTCTATGAAGATTGCATTTAAAGGAAAAATTTCACTGTGGCACCAAGTCAGAAAGCTACTCATCACCCTGTTTTCTGAGCTGCTTCTTAAAACCAAAGTGGTCTTAGCCTCCAGTCCTGACATGAAAACAAACACCAAACAAACTTTGATGCTGACAAATTATGATCTTGAGGGCTCTCTTCCTGGTATCCTGCAAGTTTCGCATATGGAGATTTGTGGTGTGTAAACCACATGCAAGAAATCTGGGATAACCTATGAGGATAGTAAGATGCAGTTCTTATTCTCAAAGGAATTACAATCTAGATGAAGAAACAAACCAAAAACACACACAGGAAAAGGTAAGTGAGAAGTTGAAGTTCATAATCAAATACCAACACAGTGCTACCCATAAGTGCTGCAGAAGTTCAGAAATAGAAAAATCACCACTGGTTGAGGGTAGGGGTGTTCAGAAAAAGTTTCCTGCAGGAGGTGGAACTTGGGGTGGGACTTAAAGAACAGGTAAGGTCTGGATAGGCAGGAAGAAGAAAGGGGCATTCTAGGCTGTGGCACATATGAACAAAGGCTTGGGAGTAGGAATAAGGGCCAGACCTCGCTGGCTTGAGCAAAGGATCTGCTTTAGAGAAGTGGATGGGTATGGCTGAACCCACTTGCAGAGAGCTCTGGCACGTCTGGTGAAGGTGATTAGACCCTGGGTCTCTTCTGCTTCCAGGATCCTTCCATTCTGGAACCCTCTGCTGCCAAGGATGGGTTGCCCCTGGAAGCCTCTAAAGTGAGACATTCAGTGATGACAGCTGTCAGAAAAGTAACCTAGCAGTGCAGGGCGGGCTGGAAGAGATCGAGGGCGGGGAGGGAGAGGCGATGGGTCCATCGCCCTCGTCTCTGTATGAAATTATAATAAAAACAGTAGTGGAGGGAATGCAGGGAGGCCTTGGACTACCAGAGTCTCCAGGAGCTCAGGGAGCACCAGAGGATCTTGAAAGGCAATTTCAGAGTGATGAGGAATGCAGGCTCTAGGGCCAGACTGCCTCCATTTGTCTCCTGGACTTTCGTATCACTTTTTTTGTATCTGTTTGGGTCACTTACTAACTCTGTTACCCTGGGCCCTGGCTTTCCCATCTGTAAAATGGAAATACAGAAATAATAGTACATTCATCGCAGAATTATGGAGGACTAAGTTAATGCATTGCAGGTGCTTAAACCCTGTTTTCAATAAGTGCTAAAAAGTGTGAGCCCTATCACTATGCAGTGATACTGGGGTCCTCTGCCAGGGTTCTTGGTGTGGAGGGAACTCTGCTGGTGTTAGGGGCATCTCCCCACCTCATTTAGTACCATAGCCCACCCCTCTGCCTGTGAATTCAGGGAAACTGAAAGTAGCTTCTCCTCACAATAAAGGCCAGCTAGGGTCTGCTTTTTCTCAAAGGAACACTTGTGGGGAATGGGCTTCCATTACAGTGAGAGGACAGCGGTGTTCAGCACAAGAAAGCACGTGGGTAGGAGCAAAGACTAGACAAACCAAGATGGAGAGACACTGTGGGACATCCATTCCTGTCCTTAAAACCGGGGAGAGTTGAATTCCCATAGCTTAAAGGAGACTCTGAGCCAGCAAGGATTTGAAGACAGCCACAAAAAGATCATAAATGTGAAAGCGAAAGAAGAGAGAAAAAGCAACGCACAAAATGAAGAAAGAATGAGGCTAAGAGAGGCATAGCTTAAAGGAGACTCTGAGCCAGCAAGGATTTGAAGACAGCCACAAAAAGATCATAAAAGTGAAAGCGAAAGAAGAGAGAAAAAGCAACGCACAAAATGAAGAAAGAATGAGGCTAAGAGAGTTGGAAACTCTAAATGTCCTATATGTCCTAAATGTCCTCAAAATCTCCAGTTTGCCCTAGCTTTCTACCAGCCACACAAAAACCTCTAGTCAATTCCGTACTCTAAAATGAAAACAAAACAACTGCACCAGAGAGATATAACTTTTCCTGGTAATGAATGTTTCCGAGGAAGCCTGTGTGTGTGGAAAGCAATCGGGTGACTGGTGAGGGGCGAGGTTGAAACACTGGCAGGGGCCAGGCAGTGAAGGGCATCAGAAGCATGACCAGATCTTAGGCTTTATCCTCAGGACAGTGGGAGCCATTGAAGGTTTTATGGTGGTTTTTTGTTTCCATAATTTAAAAACTTATTTTAAACATTGTAAAGCAGAAGTAAATTACAAGCAAGTAAAGTGAAAGTACAATGAAACCTACACATACCCCTCACCCTGCTTTAACAGTTGTCACCATGTTGCCAATCCTGTCACCAAGGGGCTGTGAGCAGGAGAATGACACAATGACATTTATGTTTGAGAAAGATCCCTCTAGCTGCTATGGAGAGAATGATAGGAATGGTGCAGGCTGGGGACAGGGTTGTCATTAGGTTGCAGCAAGCCATTCATTCATTCGACAAATATTTCCTGAGCCCTACCACGTGCCAGGCACTGTTCTTGATGCTGCAGATTCAAGAATAAATAAAGCAAATGAACTTCCTCCCTTCCTGGGACTTATGTCCTAGGAGGGGAAAGCAGACAAAAAAGCAAATGGAGTGAACAAGAGTGTGACAACAAGACAGACAGATGACTAGGAGGGGAAAGCAGACAAAAAAGCAAATGGAGTGAACAAGAGTGTGACAACAAGACAGATGTGATAGGGAAGGACTTGGGAAGGAGGGTCATGCTTATATTCCTGGAACAGCAAGAAAGTCAGGGTGGCTGGAGTAGTGTAAGAGAGAGCACGGCAGGAGATGAGACTGGAGAGGCAAGGAGAGAAGAGATGAAGGCTGGGCTAAGGTGGTAGCCGTGGCGATGGAGAGAAGTAGGTTTGAGGGAGATTTAGGAGGGAGAGCCAACAGGATTTGGTGATGAATCAAAGGTGGGGTAGAGTTTACAGGGTGTCAAGGATGACTCAACTTTCTGGCTTGAAAGTCTCAGTGGACAGAGGTGCCCTTCACTGAGACAGGGAACAGGGGTCATGGGAAAAGTCCAGACCCCCACATGGCTTTCTGACAGCCTTTCAAAGAAGAGGGCCAGCCCATGTGAAGCCAATTCCACCACCAGCCCCAGTTAAGAAACCAACTATCCACACAGCTCCTGGATCAGACAGCTGCGTCGGGCAATTCCATGTCACCATCACCACCACTCCCAACCCTCCACAGCTGGCACCAACCCAGCTCCACCTCTGATCACCTAGAGAGTACGCAAGGACACTTCTGAGTCCAGCTTAATTTGCTTGGGCAGTGCAGGAGATGGAGATGCTACAACTATTTAACACAGCCTTGGGAAGAGAGTGGGTACAACGAGCTGAACCAGAGGAATATGGTATCTATGATGGTGTTTTTCAAAGCCTGATCTTATCATGATAGTAGGGGTCCTCTGAAGCCCTGTGTCAGTGTCTCACACCATTTTGCGGCTTGGCTCAGCTCAGTGCCCCATTGCCTCAGGCGGATGTGAAGGCTGAGATTTAAAGGGATCAAGATTTTGCTGGGAGACAATATGGAGGCCAGGGCTAGAAGGGATTCTGGAATTAGAACTTCTGTTATATCCTCATCCTGTAACTTTTGCATGTGGACAGACTTATAAGAAGAGACATAAAAGGGGGCCTGTGGAGACAGCTGGGTTGGGAGGGAGGAAGAGACTCCAATATACAATCTAAACGGGAGATCACAGTGGCTAGGGCAGGTGTCTGTTTCTGGAAATGACTTCTCCACTCCTTAGCCTGCTTTTTAGCTATTTTCTGTCCTTTTTGCACCTTGCCCTAGAAGAGCATTTTTCTGGCTGTCTATTTTGGTGTGTGTGCTGGTGGGGAGAAGGGGGACAGGAACGGGCATTTGGGGTCATTGTCTGGGAATGAATCCTGGACAGCAGGAGGCTGCTGCACTCACTCCTTGTCCCCATCATCTGTCACCCAGCGAGGGCTGCCGGCAGCCAGGCCACAGACTGCCTAATGAAGACAGAGAGGTGGTTCTGGCTGTGCACAGGTGCCGCTTCCCCATTAACAGAGGTGACATTCCGAAACACTACTCATTACAGAGCAGACATTGGACAGGACTGGGACACATATTGATGGCAGCAAGGCCAGCCAGCGTCTGTCTCCAATCCCATTGCCCCTGAGAGAGCGAGTGAGAGAGGAAGAAAGAAGCATCCTGAGCATCAAACTGGCAGGTCCCTCACCTGTCAGAGAAAAATGAATTCTTGCCACCCCTGACATTGAAGGCCAAGTCATTCTCTCTGCTGCTTGCAGACCCAAGGGTCCTCGCCACCCAAACCTCGAACATTCCGGACGAATCCCTCAGCTCCTTTCCCTCCTAGGAAGGGCTGATGGTGCGGATGGCGAGGGGGTGGGGTAGGGCTGGTTCCCAGAATCAGACCTGGATCGGAGCCCACAAAGTCTTGCTTTAGACATGGGAATGGGCCCAGGTGGTAGCCGGGAGGTATGGAGGTAGGTTGCGGAGGACTACCAGAGGGAGGGTTATCAGGGACCCGGGCAGGTCCAGCCAAGTCTGCCCAGAGGAGGTAAGAACAGGACAGATCTCCCTGCTGTCCGAGGATGGGATGTGTGGTTCCCCTGACACAGGAGCATCCTGTCCATCACCTTGGAGAACCAGGAATGAGGATCACGGAGGCGCCAACAGTTTCACAGTTCCCGAGGCCAGGTGCAAAGTGGCCAAAGGAAGAGCCAGTCCTCCAGGCACTCACACAGGCGCCCGCGCCCCCAGCCCCAG
>NW_007726197.1:752747-759490 GCF_000696425.1 Galeopterus variegatus | reverse complement strand
CCCCAGCACGCCCCTCCGCCGCCGGGCGCCCCCGCCCCCGCGCCGCCCGATTTTAACCCGCAGCAGAAGGAACTCGACTTAAAAATAACTGTTTTGACAGTTCAGATGTAAATATGCGAGTGGCGCGTGGGGCTGTCTTTCCTTCACGCGTCCCCTCACCCCTCGCTCCCTACCCGAGCCCCGACTGGCGGAGGCTGCGACGATGGGAGAGCGCCGCCTGCAGGATGCTCCCCGAAACGCAGCAGAAGGAGCGACACGTCCTGGAGCGCTCAGCGGGGGAGGAGCGGGGAGGGGGGGCGATATGGGGACAAACATATTTATACACTATTTCTTATCTATTACCTGAGAAGGGAGAAGTTATCTAGGGCACAGGTGAGCTAATGTAATAATTCCTTACCTCTCCATACCGTCTTCAATTCAACTCGACCTGTATTTACTGAATCTTTTACTCTGTCCCCATCACTGTGCTAGACAGATAGTGGAATATATGAGATATGCAAAATGCACACTTGCCAGGTGTAATTCTTCTCCCAACCAACTCATTCAGTTAATTCGTACTGAGCACCTGTTCTGTGCCAGGCACTGAGCTAAGTGGGCACTTGAGCACATGCTATCTGACTTGATCCTCACAAAAACTTGTAGGGGGGGTATTATTATCTGTGTTTTGCATATGGAAAACATAGGTTTGGAAAGATTATGTAACTTCTCTAGGCTGCCACAGCTAGTAAAGAGAATTGAGCTGGCCAGTTAGCTTAGTTGGTTAGAGCACAGCCTTATAAAACCAAGGTCATGGATTTGGATCCCCATACTGGCAGTGCAAAAAAAAAAGAGGGAGAGAATTGAGTTTGTGAACCCAAGTCTTGTGCTCTTCCCCCCATAACCAATTGAGTGGAAGGGAGATGGAGGCAGAATTCCACCCACTGTACAAGCAGAACTGAGGTCCGGGTAGGCAGAGTCATGTGTCAGCCTGGTCATCAGCAAGTATTTTAACTGGAGCAGAGCCAGGACAACAGGGCACTGCGAGCTTTAGGACTACCAGCCTGCGCCTCTCTCCCCAATCTTCTGGCCACAGGCAGTGTGGTGGGACATTAGGGGACTTTATAGGATGTCTTTGAGGTTTTCCTACTGTCTCTTTGGAAGAAGAGTAGGGGAAATGAAACAGTAACAGAAGAGTTAGAGAGAAAGGAAGAGGAGGGGGAAAGAAGGCAGGCGGGCTGGAGAGTGAGCGAGCGTAAGTGTGTGTGCTACGCATGGCCTGGCCAGGCAGAGCAACGAGACAGGGGAGGTTCACAGTCAGAGCTCCCTGCTACCCCTTTCTGTACCGCCCTCCCCCACCAGGCAGCACCCCTCCCGCCTTGGCCGGTACCCACTGATGCTCTCGCGCTGGGTCCCCCCATCTTAACAAAACCTGCTCCAGGAGGGAATCTGATTTAGTCACTGATGTGATGGGACATTGACCTGAGAACTGCCTAGTGTTCTCCTTCCTCTTCGATTATAAACCCCAGGAGATCAAAGCCTAAAGTCAAAGAGGGGAAGCACTAATGAAATTTCAGGTATCAGATTCCTGGAGAGGAGAAGAATTTGGGAGCAATAGGTCCACCTGTGACAGAAGCAGCGCCCTATAGCACCTGAGGGCAAGGGAATTGCTGGCTCTGTTCTGTGCATATAGCCATGGGCAGAAGTCTGTAGATGCTGACAAAGAAGAGAAAAGGGTCCCCGGGGTCTGTGCCCTGAAAATACTTTCCTCTCCAACCTCCAAGGCTCAGCTCAAATTCCACCTCCTCCATGAAGCCTCCCCCAATCCCTCCCCACTGTGCAAACAGTCGCCTCTCTCTGGCCCCAGAATCCCCGAAGCACTTTACTTCTACTGTACCTAAGGCACCTCGAGATCTCTGAGCTTGTCGTGTTGCTTTTCATTAAATTGTGAGTTCAAGGGCTGGGCCATGTCTGATTTCCCTGCTTATCTCCTGCAGCTCTTCCTACAGGGCTTTGCACAGGGCCAGAACTCAATATTGATTGAACGGATTGAGTCCACAGCAGCGCACAGTACACGTTTCCCCACACGAGGGGATAAGGGCTGGGGCGCAGACGGCAGAGGAGCTGGGGGCAAGCATCTGCGTCAGGGTGGCTGAGCTGGGAAAAGAGGTGCCACCCCACTCAGGAGCCACTCTAAGCTACAGCTGCCTGTGTGACACCTTAGTCTCATCCTGCTCCAAACCACTCCTCACCTTACAGGAGACTGGCTTTGGGGTTAGACCTGATGACTTGAGCTGTCTGCCCGCTCTCAGGTACCTTACTTCAGAGATAATCAGAATCTCTGTCTCCCTAATCCAAGTGGAATTATGATCTAATAATGCTTTTTAAAAACAGCTTTATTGATATATAATTCACATGCCACATGATATAATTCTAGTTCTTAATGTCATGCCATCAGATAGCATCTTTCTCTCTTTGTAAATCTGAAAATTCTCATGTTCTGTCAGTAATTCTGAGAAGCCCAACTAAAAGCACCTTTAAGTCCGTGATCATGGTGTACTCCTAAACCACCCTCCCTGTTCCCCATCCCACCCCCACTCTAGCCAGTTCTCTCCCACTATTTCTCTGGGATGCTAGGAGACAGGAGGTCTGGCTTCCCTCAATTTATAGACAGCACAAGTAAGGCTCATAGTTCCAGAGACCCAAGGTGTCTTCCAAAGCTTCCTCCTTGGCCCCATCACCCCACTTTATGTCTATGCTCCTGACTCTTCCTCCCAGGCTCAACTCCCTCTCCTCTCAGCAGAGTTGGTGGAAACAAATGTTTAGCTTCTGCTGCTGCAGTGTATTACAGTGCGAAATAAACACGAATGCCCCATTTACCCTGACAACATAATTCATTTACTGCAAAGGGATATAATAAAGTCTGTTTATTACAGCAATTAACAGAGCAGCGTTTGCCAGCATGCTTTTCAGTGGCGACCAGAAAAGTGCTTACTCCAGGTGCATAGTTTCGGGAAACTGTGCAACCTGAGCCAAAATGAAACCAATTAGAGGCTTAGTAAATGGGTCCCAGCCACCCCAGGAAAATTAGCCATCCAGGAGGCAGTTCAGCCGAGGTAGAGCCTCAGTGCAGGAGTTTAACATGATATAGGTTGCTACTTAACTGGGTTAAGATCTGTACCTGTCTCCAGGGTCGTGGTCTTCAGGACATGCATGAGATGCACTGCCCTGCCAACACAGCCACTCCAGGTGTTGGGTTCAAATGTCACTGACCTACATAGGAGAGTATAGGTGGGGGGCATTAGCACCATTGACTCTCAGGTGGGGACAGAGGGAGAGGACCAGACGCTGGGCCAGGGTGAAGAGACAGAGAAAGAACCACTCTAAGAAATCCTTTCATTAAATGCTATCTTCAAGAGCGTCACCAAGATTCAAGACCTCAAGCTCCTGGAGAGAAAAATGATTGTCTGGGCCTGGGGAGGTAGGGGCATAGGGAGACAAGAGTACTCATTCCAGACCAGAGAATATATGCTATGGAGCTTTGGACAGAAAGACTGGGCAAAGACATGAAGCCACTTGTCCTAGTTCTATGGTGGGGGGACAGAAGATAGAGAAGTATTGGTTTGGATTCTCCAGGGATGACTAATTAACCAAACTTAGTTCTCTATCTCCTTTTAAGAGGTTGGGGACTGGCTTGTACCAGCAGGACATTCTTCAGAACTAGGTCTGGTTTTCCAAGAAGAGCAGCAGCCCCAGAGTCATAGCCGTGTAGGAAAAACTCATTCTGAACAGCAACTCTTCTTTTTTTCTCTGGAGCAGCCTCCCAGGGAGACCATGTGGAATTCTGATCTCCCAGAAAACATAAAACTGGGTGCCTAAGCCAGATAGAAAACCAAAGTCTCAAAACTGCAGAGGCAGACCCCCTGTCAACCATTCCCCCTGGCTGAGGGGTGACTTTGTGGGTTCCCTTTTCCTCCATCGCTCTTTTCACTCCTCAGGCCTCTGGGAGAAGGTGCTGTGTTGAAGGATGAGGGCAGAAGCCAGCCTGGCCTCTGCGGAACAGAGAAAGTCAGAGCTTTGAGCATCATGAACAACACGGGATAAAAATAGCAGCATTGCCATGGCAACAGAGGCTGGGAGAGTCCTGAGGATCTGTCTGGGTCCTGCCATCTCCCCTCCTGCTTTCCTCCCGCCCCTCCGATGGGACGCAGGGATGAGCTGAGGGAGGAGAGAGGACTGCCCCAGAAGGGAAGAAAGACAGACAAGCAGTCAACGAGGAAAATCCTTTAACTCCAGACCTTGGGGGTTTCTCCCAGAGCCTGGGCTGCCAAGGTTTGGGGCTCCTGGCTTTTGGAGTTTCTTCCTTAGCATGATGAGTTCTTCCAGGGATGCCCTGGGCAGCTCCCATCTCACCCTCCTCGTGGGTGGTCTTGACCTCCTGGGCTTCCCTGTGGAGAGCCACGGTTTCTGTTTCCTCCTCACGGTCTGTGGTTCTGATCCCACAGGTATCAGAGAAGGGAGCCCAGGCAGGACCGGCCATGACAACCCCGATGCAGTGGGCACAAAACTCCAGGGATGACCTGGGGGTCTGGAGGAGTCACTCTGACAATCTAGATGCCCTGATCCTAGATTGTTTAGCAAGGGACTTAGGAGGCTGTGTTTGTATTGGCAATGGGGTAATGGCGGTGACAGCTATCTCATGTTCTTGCTTTTGTGTCAGAGGGAGAGAGTGTTCGTTCCTTGGAAACAGATTCTAGTTCTTGGTTCTTGTGGTGTTGGCAGCCCCATCACCCGCTGGGCACAGCAGCCACCTTCAGGATGAACTCCAGACTTCCTGGACCAGCCAGCAAGGAGCCCACTGAACGTAGCAGCCCAGAGAATTCCTTCTCTGGTGAAGGCCCGTCTTCACAGCTGTGAACTGTGTCTGTCTCCAAAAGGCCAAGCCACTTCTGGACACATCTGATACAGTGTGCCCTTGTAATCCTCGCTTTCCTGTGAGGGAGGGAGGGAATGGGAGTCACCGCCACCTTGTATGGAGGAGGTGGGAGAGAGGAAGCAATTTGCCAAGGTCAGAAGTCAGCCAGAGTGGAGCACTGGGGAGCTGGGGGTTGCAACTCACCATCCAAAGACAGTCATCAGTCCATCCCAACACCAGCACCTTCCAATCCACTGGGCAAAATGCACATTCCGTCTATAGACAAGGCGGATTCCAGCCTGAGGCACTTCCCCTTGCAGAAGGCAAGGAATGAGGTGGGATGGTTTGATCAGCTTGGAGATGGGCAGATGAGCAGCTGCGCAAAGGCAAGCCCACAGGTTACGTAACTGGGCAGGGTGCCAGTCCTTGAGATCCTTTCTGGAATCTCCAGAGCATCCGCAGGTGGTAGTGATGGTGGTGGGGTATGTGTGGTAGTGAGAGAGAGTACGTGCACAAGAGTGGCGCCATGGTGACTTCGAGTCAGAGTGCAGGCCAATGGGCTTACTCCCCTCCGGCCTGGCTATAGGAGCGGGGAGACCTTTCTGGAATCTCCAGAGCATCCGCAGGTGGTAGTGATGGTGGTGGGGTATGTGTGGTAGCGAGAGAGAGTGCGTGCACAAGAGTGGCGCCATGGTGACTTCGAGTCAGAGTGCAGGCCAATGGGCTTACTCCCCTCCAGCCTGGCTATAGGAGCGGGGAGGCAGAACTGCAAGGAGTCCTGGGTCCTGCCTGCAGAGGATTCTAGCAGAAGCTCTGGTGACTCAGGCTTTCCCTCTCACTCCCCCACAGTTCCTTACTTCTACCATAGCACTTCCACCCACCCTCCCCACGCAGTGCTGTCTGCATAGAGCATATCCGCTGGGGCACCGGAAACCTGCCATCCCTCTGGAGCAGAAGCTCTGGTGACTCAGGCTTTCCCTCTCACTCCCCCACAGTTCCTTACTTCTACCACAGCACTTCCACCCACCCTCCCCACACGGTGCTGTCTGCATAGAGCATATCCGCTGGGGCACCGGAAACCTGCCATCCCTCTGATTCTCTGGCCCTGAGCCCCATTGAGCCTCAACTTCCCAGACCCACAGAGCCCTAGACTCCAAAAGGGGATTAAAGGACATTAGTGCAATCCCTCTTTATAGGTGAGGAAACTGAGTCCCAGAAATAAAACATGACCTGCCCAAGGTCACACAGTCATTAGTGTCCAAGCAGCGCTAGGACCCAGGAGAGCTGGTCCCTGCTCAGTAGTACTCTTTGCATCCTACTGCACTACCTCATGCATATGTCAATTAAATTATTGCTCTTTTTTTTTTCTAAAAATAATAATCTCCCTATATATTTCTATGAATCCATATGCTACATTCAAAAAGCCAAGCCCTTCCCTGGGAGCCGAGAAGAAAATGACATTCTAATAATAAGGCTTCAACCTGAGACAAAAAGCTCCTCAGGCCCTGTGGGCCAGGATCTCAGACAACACTTAAGTCACAAGGATCCCACTTCTTTATCCTCCGTCCAATAGCCCGAAGCCCAAGAGGGGAAATGGGCCTGGGAAGTCCTGCCTTTACAGATGGGGAAAACTGAGGCCCAGGGAAGTTAAGACCGGGGAGGTAGGGGCAAAGGAGAGGTGGGAGGATGGAAGGAGAGAACGCTTAAGCTGTGCTCAGGCCTCACAAAGACATCCTGGATCCCACCAAATCTGCCCAAAGCCCAGGAAATGCCCCTGGGCATGGGCCTGACCTGGGCAGGCAGAGGCTGCCAGGAGACAATGTGCTCGTGCTTCTCCCAGGTTCTGGGTGAA
>NW_007726197.1:751350-752636 GCF_000696425.1 Galeopterus variegatus | reverse complement strand
CCACCCATCTACAGGGGGACTCAGTGCCATGCAGCAAGGACAGGAGGCCTGGCCTCCTCTGCAGAATTGCATCCCCATGCACCGTGCCAAGAGCTCAGGGCCCCCACCTCAAGGTGGAGTCTCTGGGAGAGAGCCATGGAGTGGCCTTTATTCGGACAGGGAGTGGAGGAAATTCGTAATAGAAAGGGCAAAATTATCCAACCAGACCCCTGGGAAGGAGTGAGACTCAGGACAGGGCAGGACACAAGGCAGCCAGACCCACCCTGGAAGGAACAGAAACCTGGATAAGAAGTCAGAGGCCTGGGGCACATATGCACACTGGGGTTGCTTCGGCCTTTTTGGATTGAACCTGTCCCTTGGGCTCACCCAAGGGCATTGAGCTGGGAACACATCTCCAGACTGCTTCCTGAGATGCTGAGAGGAGCTGAGTCCCCATTTCCCTGAGAAGGAAACAGGGACAATAGAATGTGGGACATTTCTGGGTAGAAGCTGCTGCTGCCTCCTCCTCAGGCCATTTCAGCTACAATGTTGGCCCCAACCTCAGCTCTGGATGAAGAAGAGGCCACCAGCTTGGAGGCCAAGGACAGCCAACTGCAGGTACCAGTTAGGCCTACACTTGGAATGCCTTGACCTTGGGGCCCCACCTATGTTCCCATAGCAGGGGCTGAAGATATCGAGTATCCCTCTGAGCCAAGGGAGTTCTCCCCAGGGAAGAGCTCTCTGACCGGGATCACTGCCAGAGCCCTGCAGCTGCAATCCCTGCCAAGGTCTGAGAGGTGCACGTGGCAAACGCTCTCCTTGGCCACCCCCTCCTGGGGAGTATGTTCTCCACTCTCCTGACCTTTCCTCCCAGTGAGCCCATGTGGTCAGGATGCAACACCCAACACCTCTGAGTCTCTCCGGGGATACAATTTCATCCTCCACTGCAGGAGTGACTTCTCTAGGACTGTAGCCCCGCAGGTGACCGCTAGGGACACACATGCCCTAAAGGCGGGCTCTCCAGTCTCTGTATCAAAGTAGACACTGAAAGCTTTTCTGCCCATCTCTTTGCCTCACCCAAGGCCTCTAGTGTCCAAGAGGACAAAGGACCAGGGAGTTTTTCTGCTGTCCCTTGTGACTCCAGTGGCCTTTATTGCTAAATCTTGCTGTTTCCTTGGGGGAAGGACTTCTGTTTATAATTCTTTGGATATAAAAGGAAATAACAGATTGTAGGAGGCTGGGGCTGGGAGGTAGGGGCAAAGGAGAGGTGGGAGGATGGAAGGAGAGAACGCTTAAGCTGTGCTCAG
>NW_007726197.1:749695-751231 GCF_000696425.1 Galeopterus variegatus | reverse complement strand
ACCAGGGAGTTTTTCTGCTGTCCCTTGTGACTCCAGTGGCCTTTATTGCTAAATCTTGCTGTTTCCTTGGGGGAAGGACTTCTGTTTATAATTCTTTGGATATAAAAGGAAATAACAGATTGTAGGAGGCTGGGGCTGGGAGGTAGGGGCAAAGGAGAGGTGGGAGGATGGAAGGAGAGAACGCTTAAGCTGTGCTCAGGCCTCACAAAGACATCCTGGATCCCACCAAATCTGCCCAAAGCCCAGGAAATGCCCCTGGGCATGGGCCTGACCTGGGCAGGCAGAGGCTGCCAGGAGACAATGTGCTCGTGCTTCTCCCAGGTTCTGGGTGAACAAGCCCAGGAGGCCTCGTGCCCTCCCTCATTGCCCAGAGAGGCCCACATTCCAGGGAAAGGGAGCATAGACCCTCCTTCTGTCCTGGGGCCCTGACTACCCAGGTCACCTGTTTATCTGTCAGAAGGGTTATTCTGTCCCTGCATGCTACAGGGGATATGACTTTGTTCCTGGGCCATACTGTTCCTGTGACGAAGAAGACAGCAGCCTTGCTAAAGCAACAGAGTCTGCCTGAAGCATCTCTGCTGCGTGCCCCTTTAGCACCTGAGAGGTCCAGGCACAATGACAAAAGGCTAAGTTATATCAAAATGAGGGGAACAAGGAAGAAAGGAAGGAAAGAGGGAGGGAAATGTTTTTTTCTTTTGATTCCTACCTCCTGGAAATGGGCTGGGCGTGGGGGCAGACACTGCAGCTGGAAGGCTGGTGGTGGTGGGGAGATTAAGGGAAAAGTCAAGGAAAGTCCCAGAGGACCCCCTACGCCAAGAGTTCCCCCAGAAGGCACCACATGCAAACATATTCCCCTCTATGGCTTCTGAGAAGAGAAGGAAAAGGCAGGGGTGAGGCAAGGAGACAGGAGAACAAAGGGTGGGCACAGCCTAGTCCAAAAAGGAGCCCCTCAGTCCGGCCCCCGGACGACAGTCCCTGAGGAGGGGAGTCAGGCCTCCCCACACCTGTGCTGCTGCCAGGGAGGCACAGACGTTGTGGAAGCGGGAGGGTCAGGGCAGGGCTTTCTGGTGCATGGGGGAGAGCAGGGCTAGAGGGAGCCTCTCACTGTCCCCACTCTGCCCTGCTCCTCACAACCTGGCGGGCCACCTCAGGCCTGGCTCCCCCTGACCCAGGAGGAGCATCTCCCATGGAAGTGCCCCTGGAGGGGCGCTGCGGAGGCTCCTGCCCCAGGCCCTTGGGTCCCAGGAGAGACTCCGTCCTGAGCTGGGGGGTGGTCGTCTCACTCCTCCGCCTTGCCCAGCCTGCCTGAAGCCCCCCCAGAGTCACAGCTGCTCGGAGGTTCTCTGCTAGAACAGCCAGTTTCCTACTGAGCAACAGGTCTGCTAGTGCAAGGCAGCATGTCATGGGGTGGGAAAGAAGCTTCATTCCTTGGCCTCCTGGGGCGTCTCAGGCTCTGGAAAGCAAGTGCCAGGTCCTGGGATTCCCCTCGTGTGGCTGGGGCCTCTCTCCAGGGAGGTCTCAGGATTGGAAGCTAAT
>NW_007726197.1:732842-749398 GCF_000696425.1 Galeopterus variegatus | reverse complement strand
CCCCAGGCCCTTGGGTCCCAGGAGAGACTCCGTCCTGAGCTGGGGGGGGGGCGTCTCACTCCTCCGCCTAGCCCAGCCTGCCTGAAGCCCCCCCAGAGTCACAGCTGCTCGGAGGTTCTCTGCTAGAACAGCCAGTTTCCTACTGAGCAACAGGTCTGCTAGTGCAAGGCAGCATGTCATGGGGTGGGAAAGAAGCTTCATTCCTTGGCCTCCTGGGGCGTCTCAGGCTCTGGAAGGCAAGTGCCAGGTCCTGGGATTCCCCTTGTGTGGCTGGGGCCTCTCTCCAGGGAGGTCTCAGGATTGGAAGCTAACGGGTGTGGGCAGGAGGAGGCCTGCCAGGGTCGAGTCAGGCCGAGCTGAGAAGAGCACCCGCTAAATCAAGACCTGAGATGCACACGTGCCTTCCTGCTCCACGCCTCAGCCGAAGTGGGCACCCTCAGGCCTGGGACCTGCTGGGGGCTGCCAAAGGGGCCCTGGGTGTGCTCACACGGCTGTTTCCCGCTGTCTGTGAACTTCCTCTTTCTTCCTCTTCATCTTGCAGAAACCGTGGAGGCCACAGAAGCAGGCGAAAGTGAACTGGGGCATGCCCTAGGCCAGGCCAGGGGGACACTCACCAGAGAAGATCTGTAGGGAGAGGCCAGGAAGGGAAGGGGCGGGAGAAGGCAGGAAGAGAGAAGCAAGCTGGGGTTAATGTTCCCAGAACCCTCCAGGTCTGGCCGATGGCCACTCCCCGAGGCTGCCCAGGCCCTGCTAGGTCTCTCACACTGGCTGGGGGAGGAGCCATGCCACCAAACAACAGCCTCTTTGAAACCTCGCTGTTTCCTGATCTGTGTGGAGCTGATGTCATTCCTCAAACTGGAGCCCGGCTGAGTCCAGGGCAGGGAAGAGAAAGCCAGCCGCTGCCTCCGGTGCTCTCCTCTGGCCTCTCTACCTTGCTTCACCCCTGCACATCTGTGGTTGGGGAACAGGAAGCAAGCTGGCCTGAAATAAGCTCACTGTGTCACCTCATGGGTGCCGGGGTGGGAGGGAGCGGGGGAGGGTCCACTTGCTCTCTTAGGTCACACATCTGACGATCCAAATGAGGGACTTTGTGGAGCTTGAGGACACACCCTCATCCAGCACAACTCCTTTTGGACATCTGGAACTGAGTCCCAGATTCCTCCCTTCCTTAACAATCCAAGTTGTCTGACGCCCTTAGGGAAATCTACAGGGAACACAACACACTTCCGACACACTTCCTTCGACTGCTCAGATCCCCATCATCCTTAACAATCCAAGTTGTCTGACGCCCTTAGGGAAATCTACAGGGAACACAACACACTTCCAACACACTTCCTTCGACTGCTCAGATCCCCATCATGCAGAAACAGAAAGCAAGAGAGTTCTTTTAGCCAATAGGCTATTTTATTTAGCACCCACGCTGGTAGGTACACAAAGGGTGAAGATGTAGTTTCTTCCTGGGGCACAAGTTAAGTCTGAGGCAGAGGCTGAGGCTGACTCTGCCCCAGCTGGGCACACTGGCCCCCACCTCTGGCTGACTCGGCCCTTCGCACAGGTATCCCTGGCAGTCTGGCTGGGGGTGGGAGGGGACTTTAGGAGATCAGCTCTCATCTGCCAAACTCATTTAGGTGTCCCTAGGCTTGGCCACCTGCAGTTTCCTCCAGCTCACCTCTCTGCCCCTCTGCCTGTCGCACAAGTGCATTCAAGTCAACTCAAGCGGAGCAGCTGGGAACAAAGGAAGGAAAGCACCCTGTGTGGAGGTCAGGCCTGCATCCCAGGCGTGATCACAATTGCTTCTCTCTCTAGGACGAACACTGGGGGTAAGCAGGCGAGCGAAGCCCAAATGCCAAGGGGAAGGAGGGAGGCACAGGGCTGTGTTGGAGAGGTTTGGAATCAGGAAGCCTGAGGCCCCTCCCTTCTGCAGCCCCTTATGTGAAAGAGATGGCGTAGGATGTCCTGGACCCCAAATGCAAGGCACACCTGCAGAGTGGCTCCACTGTCTTTGAGGAAGTTGGCATGGCCCAGGTGAGGGCTCTCTGGATAGTTCCACAGGTCTGGCCAACCTTGTCCCTTTGGACAAACTTCTTTCATGTTTCTCCAGGAGAACAGAGGCCCTCACCAAGCACAGTGCCCATTGTGGAGCTGGGTCCTGTTATGATTCTCCCCTCCCTCACCTTCTCAGCATCCTGGTAATCCAGCTAATAGCTGTGATTAATCGGTGCAATGCATTTCCATCCGCCAGTTGGGTGGGCAGGAGGCCCAGCTTGAGTCAGCATAGGTAGGTAGGCTGGTTATTTAATAACCCACTTTCCAAAACCATTTGAACACCCACTCTGCTGGAGTATATATAGTGAGCAGAGAGCAACCTCCAGGATATATATAGACAGAGCCGAGACACAACTACTATATTTCTAGATCTATCTACTGTAGCTATCTCTGGATCCCTCCCATGACAAACCTAGACAGAGACAGGGATCCAAACAGGGGCTTAGGTGGCCTGAGTTCTATTCTTGGCTGATGCTGGCATGCTGTGTCACCCTGGGCAAGTGGCTATATCTCTCTAGGCCTTCATTTACTCATTTCAGTGACCAGAAGGTTAGTCCAGGTTTAACACTTAGACCCTAAGCCTAAGGGGCTGGAAGGACACTCGGAATCCCAGCCTCATCAGGAAGAAGGGAGGAAGAGCCGGTGGGTTCCCTTGGAATCAGTAACTGTAATGCGTTCACTTCCCTTGCTGGGGGTGTATGCCAAGTGTACTAGCAACAAAGCACTCCCACGAGTACAGAAAATGTACGGGGAGAAATCAAATTGACAGACACTACCGAGCTGATCTGGGGAAGGAACTCAGCTAAAACAAGACAGGCAGGTAGCTTGGACCATCACAGCTCCACCCCAGGTCTAGGTGCAGCTCAGGGCCTCTGGTCCCAGGGTGCATAGATCCTCTTCCTTCTCACCCCACTTCTCCGCCAGTGCCTGGTCTTTCTTCAAAGCAGCAAAATATACCCCCTTACGTGCCCGTTCCTCCTAAGGGTCCTTTAGGGAAGATGAGGAAATCCTGACTTTTTTGCTCAGCTCTAAGGAAGGTTTAGGGTAACAGTAGGACGAACCAGGACCTACACATCACAGAAAAAGAGGGCTGAATGAAGCACCTCAGGGGCTGGGCTAGGGGCTGCAACCCGGCTCTCCAGAGATGTCCGAGGGCTGGCTGCCTCAGTGGGATTCCTGGGTCCTTGTTTCTAAGAGCAGAGTATAATAAAGAGGGCTTGGCTACTCTGCTCAGATCTTTGATCAAAAGGGCTCTGGTTGTCCTCCCACTTCTCTACCAGGGTCTGAGAGGGACCTCACTGCAAGGTGTACAACTCCATGCCTGGGAGGCATGCAAGTTGCTGGGCCAGCCCCTCAAGTGGGGAGATGTGGGGCAGAGAGTCCCATCCCATTCCAGTGTCCCTGACCACTATGGGCCCCACTCCTCCTCCCTCAGGACCCCATCAACAGGAACCTGGGGAGCCCCTTTGCCAGGGCAGTGGTCTCTGCTCCTCCCTCCCCTGTTCTGGGGCAGGAGTCCTACTGACGCTTTTCCCTGCCTTTATCCCTTCACACTTGGCAGAGTGCCCCCACACCAGCTGGAGGCGCCCTGGAGAAGTCAGAGCCTGGTGACCCTCCTCCTGCTATGTCTACCTGTGGGGAGGGGGTCTGGACCAGCGCCTGTTCCACTCCCCACACATCTGTGCTCACGATGGGAATTCCCCTCCCACCCGCCAACCTCCATTTTCACACCCACAGTCCAGGAGGATTTACAGAATGGAAAAGCAGCCCCCAGAAGCCCAGAATAGGAAAGAGAGGGAGGTGGACATTGGACAGAACTCCTGCTGTCCCACGGTTGGCTACAGCTGACTGCAAGCTGTTGGCCCTGGCTGCTTCTCCAGCCTCGTCTCTGGCTTCTCCCCAGCTCAGGTCCAGGATGGTCTGGGGTCTGGGGCAGAAATGATCCTCTGCCCATCTGGCTTTGTGGGAGGTGAGCAGAAGAAGTGCCAATCCACAAAGCATCCATCCTCCCAAGCCACCAAGGAGTTCTCCAGCCTCCCTGCTGAACCCTACCCTTGGCCCTCACTCCGGCATCTCCTCTCTATGCCAGACACCCTCCCAGGGTCCTCCAGCCTCAGCACCCCTGGCAAAAATGGGGCAGTTGGTCAGATACAGCTTGTACAGTGAAAGAGCCAAGAGGAAGACGGGACTCGGAGCAGGCTAGAAATGCCTGCTGAAAGATGAAGCGAAAGCCGGGGCTCCAGGCTTGCAGACCACAAACTCCTGGGTGTCTCGAATTTTGGCAATGTCCTCCACCAAAGTGGGTGGCAGCGGGGGTGGAAGGGTAAGAAGATAGTTACAAGTGTTGGGACATGCTAGGAATTCTCTGACAAACAAGAAAGGGGTAATGCCCCTCCCATCCGCATCGCTTCATCTCCCAAAGCAGGAGCAGAGGAGCTTCGAGAAGGTCCCCCCCGACCTTCACTCCCCCCACCCCAGGTAAAGGGCAAAGGAGAAGTGACCCAGTGAGAAGGGCACCCCTCAGCACCTCTTGAACAATGCTGAGCCCTCTGTCCCCCTCCCCTGCTCCCTTAGCACCGTGCCCCAGTAATTAAAATATGAATTCACCTTCCCTCCCAGAGCCATCCATCACTGCGAAGGGAAGCAGCTGCAGCTTAGGAGACCGGATTTGGGGGATTAGCTCGGGCGGTGGAGCAGACACACCAGGAGAAAGAATTAAAAAGGAAGGGGATGAATTGGGTTTTCTCTCCCCACCTCCTCCCTCTCCCTCTCTCTGGGCCACCACCGAGCCTCATACCCCACCCCTTCCCCCTAAGCCTAGCCTCTGCAGGTTTCTGGGAACTGTAGTCTACAAGACTGTGTTGATAAACAGGCAGGCCACGGGTGGGTGGTGGCACAGACTACAGATCCCAGGACTTCTTCCCAGAGTTGGCAGCAGCAAAGCTGGGCACAGGCCTCCAGTCTGGGAGAAGCCTGTGTTCTCCTTGGAAGTTAACTCCTTGTAGGACTGCTTGAGACTGAGCTTCGGCCTCTGGCTTACTAAATCATGAGCCCAGGCCCTCTCTGCCTTCAAGGGCCTTCCAAGGTCATGCCCCCCAGCTTGTCCAGGCCAGCACCCTTGTTTCTTGCTTGGCTGCCTATGGAGAAAGAGAACGCTCCCTCCACCTTTCAAGACAACAAGGGCAGTCAAGCATTTATCAGTAGTTTTGAGGTACTTGGGGGCTGTAGGACCTGGGGGGCTGAGAACAGCAATAGTCTTGAAATGTCCTTATGCCCTGGCCAGCTTGACAGGGGCTGGCCACCCTGAGTTATCAGGAGCATGCTTGGGGGCTTCAATTTGACACCAAGAAGCAGCTAGGAACCTGGTGGCCCAGACAATCAGCACCAGAAGGG
This sequence comes from Galeopterus variegatus, assembly GCF_000696425.1. Taxonomy (NCBI): domain Eukaryota; kingdom Metazoa; phylum Chordata; class Mammalia; order Dermoptera; family Cynocephalidae; genus Galeopterus; species Galeopterus variegatus. Next base: position 743,959 of record NW_007726197.1, on the reverse strand, counting down.
ACCCCAGAGGACAAACTTTAGTGTCATCCTCTTCTAAAGATGGGAACAGAGATTTTGCTCCACTAGTCTTCGCATCTAGAAAGGAGTAGGGCTTAGCAGCCAAACTCTATTTCCACTAAAAATGGGACAAATTCAGTAAGAGAGATTCACCTGAGCCTCAGCGTTGTTAGACATAGGCCCACTCTCCCAAGGGGGGCCTAATGCTGAGTATATCTGAAGACTATAAAAAAGACTTCGATTGCTCAGAATATTTTAAGTTTCAGCAGTCTGCAGGCAGGGGACAGGATAGACACAGCCTTCTGATGTGTGAATCCTCTGGGAGGCTGGGGAATAGGCCAGCTTGTCTATTCAGTGCAGGTCAGCAGTTACGCGAGGTACATAACTGCACATCTTCCCCAGGTCCGCCCCACTGGCGGTGGCCATGAAACAAGGAATGGAAAGGAGCTCCGACTTTATAACCCCAGCAGCACCCCAGGCCCAGCCCCAGCAAAGGTGGGCCTGTCTGGGTGAGTTGCAGAATTGTGGGCTTGTTCCGTGTCTCCGCTTGTGGCAACTTACCTCTTTCACCCCATCCCCCTTTCTTCCCAATTCATTCAACAAACATTTACTCAGCAATCCCTACGGAGTGCCTTTCCATTCTGGAGATTTGCAGAGGTATAATCTCTGGAATGGTTCATCCATCCCCTTCCACCCCAGCCCAGCCCGATGCTTCCAGGATAAACTGTACAGCAGGATTCCTTGGAGGGCCCCAGTTGCTCCAACCTGACTTTCTGATTAGAAGAAGATCAGGAGCTAAGGGAAGCAAATCAGGTGCCTGGACATTCTCAGATCAGGGTAGGGGATAGGAAAAGCTCCTCTGAACCTAGGGCAGCTAGACAATAAGGGAGGTGGGGAACATTCCAGCCATCTCTGATCTCTCAGTGAGAGAATCCAGGGCAAGAGAGAAACCCCGGTCAATTCATCTCCCTGTTCCTTCCACCAGCTAAGCTAAGGCAGGAGGGGAAGTAGGCTGGATCAGCCCCAGCAAACATCCAGCAGGCTTGGGCTTTCTCTTTGCTTCTCCTATTGTTTTGATTCCTCCTCCCCGCACCCCCGCCACTGCTCCTGCTGGAGAAGGAAAACCAGTGATGGATAAAGGGTGGTTGGAGTTGGGCCACGGGGCCAATCTGTGGACATGCATCCAAAAGAGACCTCATGAGAACCCCTGGTCTGAGCTCAGCACTGCCCAGTTTTCAGAGTGTTCTGCATGAGCCTGTGTCAGCTCTCTCCACATCCAGCCCGATGTGGTAAGGGCATGTGTTCTGGCACCAGGCCACTTGGGTTCAAATCCCAGCTCTGCCCCTTACTAGTCATGTGAACTTAGGCCAGTTTCTTATCCTCAGATTTCCCATAAGTAAAATGGGATAATAATAGATAGGGTTGTCTTGAGGATTAAATGAGTTAGTATAGGTAAGATGTTTAAAATCATGCCTGATACTTCGTAGACACTCGGTAAATGTTAGTTGGAGAAATTCAGGGCTCCTAGACATTATAAGTAACTTGCCTTTTGATTCTCAATGCCAAATACTCTCTGTGATTCTTCAGTGGTCTGTCTTAGGCAGACTGGGGACTGGGACGTGTTTTGCGGGGAAGGTGAAAGTACTTCTGCTGCTCCAGCCAGAGTGCCTGCTTTATTTCCACTTGTTGGAGTCTTTCAGGTTGGCATGGATGAAGTCAGGCAGATTTAAACGGGGTGAGAGTGGGGCAGTGGAAATAGGCATGGGGAGGGAGCCAGGCAAGCTGAGTGACAGGCAGGAAGGGAGCAGGGGAGGCAGCACCATTCACACACCCAGAAGGCAGGAGGGGGCAGCAGACCAGGAGCTGGGAGCCCGGACTGCCCACGGGAGCGGCTGCCTTCCTAGTTTCACTCTGCAGGACCTCCTCTGGCCGGGGTGCTCCCGTTTCAGCCACTGAAGCGGGTAGAGGCTTACACAGAAAAGAGCTGGGGATGCCAAGCTGACCAAAGAGAAAGGAGAAGAGAAGGGGGTGAGGCAGAGGGGCAGAGGCTGTCCTGGAGGCACCGAGCAGAGACCCCGGTCTTTGTGGCCCAGTGTCCCTGACTCCAGCCCCCAAATCCCTGGCCAGGAGCCAGGCCTCAGTAACTCAGCCAGGAGGAAGCAGCCGACTCAGAGACCTCAGCATACCCTTAATGTCTCCTTCCTTCCTCAGAGGGAATCTCCCTCTGGAATCACCAGCCTAATCTCTTCATTTCAGAGTGAGAGACCAGGTCCAGAGAGAGGCAGTGACTTCTTGGCCAGGTGATACAGCCTAGCCCTAGACCCTGGGTTACCAGATGCCCTGCCAGCCTGCCCCCAAGCAGAGGCCCCTTCTGGTGCCCCCTTTGTGGCTGGCTCTGAGCCTGTCCTGTGGGGAGGTGCAGTTGCTGCAGAAGGAGCACGCCCCTCACTGTAGCCCATGGCTTTTAGCCCTACATGAATTTGGAACAGCAATCACATAGGAATGAAAAGCCATAGGCCACAGCAGAGCTGAGGGGGTCCAGAGGCCGGAATCTCAAAAGGAAGCAGGAAACTGGGGGCACCAAGCCCCCCATCTCCGACCCACCCACACTGCCTTCCTGGAAGCACTGGCCCCCCACATTCTCTCCCCACCCCTACCACCTGCCCAGCCCCAGGAGCACTAAAGCCATTCCAGTAATGAGTTCCCAGCTCTTGCCCTACAAAGGCTGCACACAATGGTCCTCACTCCAGGGTATCAGGAGGGGTACTTCCTGGCCATAAAGGACCTCCTCCAATTCCCTTAATTAGCTTCCAGCCCCTTGCCCAGGGTCCTTAGCTACCCCCTCCCCTAGAGAATAAGGTCGGATCTTTTCAAGGCTGCTGCTGCCAGTACCCAGGACTAGCCCCATATTAGGCTCCCTTCTTACAAAGTTTAACCCTTTCTGGTCTAATCACAGGAAGCGGAGAGGGCAAAGGAGGGTCTGGGTGAAGGAGAACAGAGACAAGAGCCTGCCTTTTCCTAGAGAGGTGAACAAGTTTCTTGAACACTCCCACAGTAGGGGGCTGGCCAACAATTTCCAGACTGGTCTGGTGGTCACCAACTACACCCATTCCTGCATGGTTTAGAGGAGAGTGAGATCTCCATCTCCAGACCCAGTTGGAGGCAGAAAAAGTTCCGGAGCTGAAATCGCCCCTAGCTGAGGACAGATAGCTTCAGAGCCATCCCTGGGCAATGCTGTGGGAGGGGGTGTTCGGTGCCCTGCCACTCTAACTGCCAGGATACATTAGCATAGGCACCTCCAGGACTGGGGTGAAGAGCTGAGTTGAGGGGAACCAAGGTCTCAGGGCTCTGGAACCCAAGCACCATTTCCTCACCTCCTCTCCAGGGATGGGTCAGCTGGGGGCACCAGCCTCAGAGGCACAGGCCTCCAAGGGCTCCTGCTTGCCCAGGCTCAGGACAGTCCCAGGTGTCTCAGACCCCCAGGCACTGCCTTGATCTCTCTCAGGGATCTCTCTCAACAGAATGGTAAGAGGCCTCAGGCCCAAATCAGGCCCTGTCTCTGTCACCCCATCTCAGACCTACTCCCAGCCTCAGGGGCAGGCTCACTAGCTCTGCAGGACGCTGGCTAGAGCACCCCTCCTTTAAATGGACTTCCTGCACTTCCCAACAACAGCACACCACATCACACAAACACACACACACAGCCCAGTCTTGCCCAACCTTAAGGGCCAAGCAACCGGGCAGCCTCCAGCTTCCCACCTGAACTTTGGGACATTGGCCCCCAGCCCTAGTAGCTTTGGGTTCTCCTTCCCTGCCTCTCTCATGGGCCCCCAGAATCCCAGGCCCAGGACCTGCAGAAAGCTGTATGCCCTCAGCTCCCTCCCACAGGACACCGGGCCAGGTGCTGCGGGTCCCAGGGGCTGCTCACCTGGCGGGCCCAGTGAGGCCCTCACTCCCTGGCAGTGTCCCTCACAATCCCGGCAGAGCCACTTCCTGCCTTCCAGGCAGACACTCACTCCTCCACTCAGCCCCAGCAGCTCCCCACGCCAGCGAGGGCAGGCTTCCTCCCTCCTCCCGCCCACCGCTGGCCAGGCGAGCTGTGCCCAACTCAACCTGACTCACTGGCGACCTGCCCCTCCCCCAGCCCTGTGGACGGGGTGTGGGGGCGGGGCGGTCAGGTATCCCTTCAACCCCGGCTGGGCCTGGGTAACAAAGGTCTCATTGAGCCCCGGGCTGTCTGGTCGGTGAAGCACAAACCTCTTGTATCCACTCGCTTTTGATCTCACTCCCTCTGAACCAGCCATGTATTACTCACGTCCCCCTGCAGGGCTATTGGTGTGGAGGGGCCGTTCGGTCCCCTCCCACCCTTCCCATCTCCTTTCTCTCCTTCCTTCCCCCGACGCTCCCCTCCAGACTTTTCATAGTTTAATTTTGGGCAGGAGACCTGAGGCGGCGCCCTGCGGGCCCCTCTCCTGCCTCGCCCCCCACCCCCACGTCCACAGCCCTCCTTACCCACACCCCCGCTCCCCTGCCCCTGGAGGACAAGGTCAGCTCTTGTCTGTCCTCCTATTTCCTTCCTCCGACCAGGTCAGGTCTGGTCCCTCGACGACCCCACCTTGTCCTTCCCTCAGATTCCTGGCTATTGCCAGTCGACCCCCGGCTTCCTATCCCTGGGCACATGAAAGACTCAGCCCTTGGCCTGCCTGCCAGACCCAGCCCACCTGTCCAGCCCCAAGCAAGCTCTGCAATGGGGGAGACTCTCTCTAAGGTGTTTCCGGGGCCAGGACTGCTTGGGGTCGGGAAGAGGGGCAGGGAGGGGAAGAGCCGTGGGGTCTCAGGCGAGGCTGGCGGGACCCCGCTGGGAACGCAGAGGGAGGAAGGCCGGTCAGCTGGGCCCCTGCCTCCTCCAGTACTGAGAATCTGCTTTGTCTGCACCCTGGGCACAACTCAGTGAGAACCCCAGGCCTTCTGAAGCTCTGCTGGTGGTGAGAGCTGGGGCCCAGGCAGCTCGAGGAACCTGAGGGGCATCTGCTATACGCACTGGCCACCTCACATGGCCACTGGCTTCCATTGGCCCTGTCCCCCAGGATCCTGTTGCTCCTTGGCCGCTCCAGGGAGAGAGACAGTCACCTCTGAGGTCTGAGCTCTCCCCAGAAATGACAACAGATGCTAAAAATTCCCATGGTGGCCAACTCCAGAGAGCCCTGCCCAGGCCCCCATGCCTACCACCGGTGGCCTCCTAAGTCTCCACCCCTCCCTGGCCCTCAGGTACTCCCATTCGGCTGAGCCAAGGATTTGGGAAACTTCTGCCCCGACAGAGGCCCCATTCTTCCTGCCGCTGGCTCTCATTGTCCCTCATGACTCCACACATTCTTGGGCCTCTAATGAGAAGCGGAGACAGCCACCCGCCCTGCCCTTGTTGTCAGCACAGCCTGGGCCCCACTGCCTGTGGCAGGAGTTGGGGGAGGGAGGGCAGAGGGCTACTAGGAGGGAATAAAAGGACATCGGAGACAAAGCAGGAGTGAGGGGAGACAGAACTGAGACAGGCAGAACAGAGATGCTCAGAGAAATTGTGAAAGAAGAGGAAGGAGGTGACAGCAGATGGAAACGTAAGAGACATTCTGTAAGAGCAAAGGGGAGAAGGAGAAATTTTGAGTGAAAACGGACCATGGATGCACTAGGTCCCCGTTACCTATAACCATCCAGTAGTGGAAACACTACTATTATTCCCATTTGTTAGATGAGCAAACTGAGGCGTAAAGGGCTATGACTTGCCTAGGTGGGCATTTTTGCTCTTAGAGGAGAGGGCAGGAGAAACCTAAGAGAGAGAAAGGAGAGAGTCTGAAAAGGAAGGATGTGGACAAAGAGAAAGTGGAAGGCTGAGGTGGAACACAGGCAGGGCAGGGAAGCAGAGAGGTGAGGAGATGGGGGACGAGTGGGACGGAGAGGCCAGAGAGAGCGCCTGAGGTGTCCCTGTCCTCTCGTCTCTAGTTACAAGTCCATTAATCCCAGCACAGCCTGGAGAACCCAGGTCTAGCCGGGAAACTGGAGCCTGTTTCACTGGGAAACAGGCTGCGGCAACTCCCTTGTTGGGGAGTCCCCAGTACCACCCTTCCCTTGGAGGGCACACAGTCACCCTGAGCCTCAGCCTACACCCAGGCATTGGGGTTGGAGATGGTTCCAGCTGATGATAAGCCATGGGGAGCACTCCTTTGCAAGGAGAAGAGTGGGGTGGGACTACTGAGCCATTAGTCCTCCCTAAGAAAGAAAGTCATGGAGGGAAGGAAAGGCCAGGAGACACACCGGGCTTAGCCCAAAAAGGGACAGGAGAAGAACAGGGACCACCAAAGGGCTCCCTGCCATTAGAGGTGATCAAACACAGGGGCACAACCACATCTCAGAACCACATCAGGCACACAGTAGGCACTCAATAAATATTATGCTAGTGTAGAAGGCAGTCTTGCACCTGAAAGGAAGTTAGATGGATCAAACCTAAGGGCCCATCGGCTCCAAGATTTCATGAGTCTGCATTGGAGGGGACTTCTCCTCTCAGAGCTTTTCACAGATGTATGTGCCTTTTGCAAGGGGCTTGGAGCCCAGCAGACCAGCCTCTGCCCATGGTGGCAGGGAACTGGGACATTAGAAAGACACTGAATAGGAGGCACTCACTCTCACCACCCCACACACTCCAACTTGGGGAAGATATTATTCTAATAATGCTGGCTGAATGATATAGGTACACATTTGTTGAATGAATGAAAAAAATGAATGAATGGCTAATGAAGCTTGAAAACAAGGGGAAGAGATCTAGGTTCTCCATATTTCAGGCTTGGTGTGTGCCTGGAGCTCCCTCATGCCTGTACTCTTAGGGAGGAAGGTCCCTGGACTGGAAAAAGTTACAGGGTGTGGGTGGGGAGCAGACACTGTAAATCTGATTCCACCCACCATGGGGGGAAGGGGCACTGCTAAAACTTGAGAGGAACCTCAGGGGATTTGATTCTGCTCCTTCTGCCCCCAAACAGGCCTCCAGATTTGGAGTTGTTTGGGATGGGTCTATGGGTACAGTCCCTGCCCCAGAACGGACCCAGGAGGAGACTAGTTCCAGATGGACCTGTCGGGCTCTCGTACACATTGTCCTCCAGACCTGAACCACACCAGCAGTGTTCTTGCTACCAAGAACAGGATGACCTCCCTATTTCTAGGCCACTAGGCAGCCTTCCCCATGGCTCAAGCCCCTGCTGCTCCTTGGCTTCATTTCTACTCCAAAGCATAAACAGCTCAGGCCTTCTCTCATTCAACAGCTTGGGACCCCCTCCCCCAACAATGGAGTATGGGTGCTGCTCCATTGAGCAGGAAAGGACAGAGAGGTCAGGCATGAGTTTTCTTTTTTCCCAAGGGCTTTCTCCAGTTGTCCCAGGAGCCTCAGTTCTGAGCATTCCCAGGTAAACAGAGGGAGCTCCCAGCCTGGCAGGATCTTAGGGGACCGTTAGGGAAGGGATGAGAAGGGAGACCTGATGAGAGCCTCAGGCAATCAAGGTAGAAAGAGACCCAAAGAAAGGAGAACGAATAAAAGCAGAAGCTGGGGGGGAGGGGTGCGGTGGTCTCTATAGCCTGGGCACCTGCAGCCCCTGCATCTGATCTCTACGAAGCTCCAAGGCTGGGCTGTGGGAGGGAGAAGGACACCAGGCAGTGTTTGTGTCACCAGAATCCAGCCACCCCAAGCACAGGACCCAGGCCACAGTTTTGCCTGTCAGCCAGTCAAGCTGTTAAAGAAAAATATGATAACGGGTCATTGGCAAACTCACATGCATTTCAAGCTGAGCAATTCGTGAACATCAGAATGTTCCAGTGTCTGCTTATGACCTATTCCTGCCCCCACCCCTTTCCTCCTGTGCCCCCCCTCAACCCCCTTGGCGCTATGGCGGTCCAGCCTGAAGAGCTACAGAGCCGGCTCTGGGTTCTCCCCAGCCCCTGTGGAGCACCTCTCAGAGGAGGAGGCAGACAAGAGATGAAGCTGGGCAGAAGGTCTGCAGGAACAGCCATTCATTTAGCAAACATGCACTGAGCACATAGAAAGGGACAAGCGCTGTGCTAGGCACCAAGAGACAGCATCTCAGTAAGGCACAGCCACCAAGCAGCCAGTCCAGTGGGAAGACAGGCCCATATGCATTTGATTGCAACTCAGCAGTGGGGCCAGCCAGATCCATGGTCTCCCCACCACCCAGAGTCTTCATGATGCCGCTTTGAGGGTTAAAATGAACCTGGTCCTCCCTATTTAAGGGTCTCTTTTTCCTCTTCATGCCTTTAGGAGAGTGGCCTCCACCTCTGAGGCCTCCTGGATACTCCCTTCTTTAGGTATGCATGTGTGCTTGGGGTGTGGGAGAGGCATGGGAGGAGGAGCCCTGAGTCTCAGAGGGTGCCCAATAATACCTGGAGGAAGTGTTTGGGGTGTGTGTGTGTGTGTGTGTGTACGTGCACAAGCGTGTAAGAGAGCTCTTCCTCTTTCTCCAGCCTCTGTAACAGACCCCGGGGGTGGGGGGAGGCAATGGGGAACTGGAATTGAGTGACTTAGAGACAGAAGCGGTTCCCAGCTCCAGTCCAGATGGAAACTATTCCCAGCTCCAGACCTTGGCTGTGTTCTCCTGGAGGGTGTGAGCTGCCAAAAGTGGCCCCCCACCTCACCCTGCAAGGGGACTTCAAAGAGGACAATCACTTTCCCCTCGATTCAGAGGTCTCTAACACTGGGGCTCCAATCCCAGCCCCAAAGAGCCAAGTTTTCCCTCCAAAGTTAGCCCTCCTTAAGGCTTAAGTTGAACTAAGTTATTCACTGGCAGATGAAGGTTCGTTGAAAATCACCAGGAAAGATTAAACCAGACTAGAAGAATTCGTTAATGAGGGTTGAGGGGAGGAGGGCAGTATACCAGCGCTTCCAAACGGAGGCTATGGAATGTTGGTCAGGAAAGGAGGGCTCTCCCTTGGGTCCCCAGGCGCCCTCTCCTGACCAGCTGGGTAGAGGCAGAGGCTAGCCAGCCCTCCGTCCCCAGGGGCACCCTGTCAGGGATCCTTTCTAAGGAAAGGGAGCAGCTATCTTCTCCACAGCTGCCTCCCTGGGCCCCCATCCTGGCCAGGGCGCCTCATCCTGGGCGGGCCCCCATCTCCAGCCCTTGTTGGGTATGCAAGGGCCCGAGGGATGAGGACGGGGGATGGGAGGCGGGCTCAGGGCCAAGAGGTCCTGCCAGACCTGGACCCCACAGACACAATGACTAGGAAGGACTCTAGTGGGTGTGTGGGGAGTAGCTGGTGTCCCCATCCCCAAGCCTGGGAACCATATTTGCCTCCGCATACACTGGAGTTGGTGGTTTTGCCCACAGAAATGGCTTCTCCCAGACTCCCGAGCTGGGGTCTCCTGAGGACCTCTGCTCCAGGGATACTTCTGAGTGCCAAACAAATGCACAGATGTCACAAACTCCCTACCCGATTTACAGCCCTTTCTCGTCCCACTCCATACCTGGAGGTAAAGGAAAGGAGGAAACACTCAACGTGGGTTTCACTCAGCCGGGAAAGACTCGGCTACCTCCGGAGCCAGGGCTCAAGCTCCCTCTCACACCCCCTGAATCCCACCGGCTGCAAAATCCTCCAAAAGGAACAAAGGCGATGGGGGCGTGGTGGGGGCTTCCTGTTTGGCCGACCTCGGGCGGCGGTGGACGCAGCCGGCGGCTTTCAGGTGAGTGCCTGAACCCGCATGCTGGAGTCCGCCCAGCCGAAGCCCTCATCGCCCAGCCGAACCCCGGGCGGAGAGGCGAGTCCTCAGCCACTCCCGGCCCCCGACCCGGCCAAGGGGTCGCCGGCTCGCAGCACTTTCTGCCTATTGGTTTTCGCTCAGTACTCACAGTTCGGAGGCTAAGCCGGCTCCTCTCTCGCACTCACTTCCTTTGTCTCTCTGTCCTCTCTCTCCCTCTCTCTCTCCCTCTCTTCCCTCCTTGTCTGATTCTCTGCTGTAGCTTCCAGTGGAGAAAAATGATTATTCTTCTCAATGGGTTCGCACGGGGCGCACGCACACACGCGCGCGCACACACACCGCCGTGGTACCCAATCGATGCACAAATCTTCGGGGTCCCTTTAACCTCTGCGGATGACTCCGGGAGTTAATGATGGAGCCTATTTCGGCGCGGCATAAATATGCATTAAGGTATGAAATGACAACCGAGGCGCTGAACTTCAGGGAATTGGCATTTAGACAGACTTCGTCTCGCTGCCCCCCGCTCCCTCCATGGCCCCACGAGCCACCTCCACAGCCTCACGCCTTCCCGGGGGGCTCCCAGTGGTCGTCGCGAGCTCCTACCCGGGTTTCAGGGGACCCAGCAGCGGCGCTGGCGCCGCGCTGGTGCCGAGAGACCCCCTCGTGCGCCCCCTGCGGTCGGGGCAGACCCTCAGCGGGCCATTCCTCCTCCCCTACCCCCGCAGGCCGGGCCCAGGCCGGCCGGGACGCCGCGAGCACGGTCTCAGTCTGGGAACAAACTCCGAGCTCAGTCCTTAGAGGAGCCGGCGAGAGCGGGACGGCTACCTGCCCGCACGCCCGAGTTCCGGGCAGCGCGAGAAAGACCGGACGCGATTCAATTCCCATTCGAGCAAAACCGCCTCGCGCCTTTGGGTCCCGCCCGCACCCCCATGCACGCATTTGCACACGCGCGCGCACACACGGGCACGCACACGCGCACACGCACACCCATACATGCACACCCTCGCGCACACAGACACTCCCGCGCGCGCTCACGCCCGCACACACTCAGGGCTGTTAACAAAGGAAGAGGGGCCAGCGCTGCCTTACTTTTCTGTCTCTTCTCTCTTTTGCAGCCCCCCAGCCCCGGGGCCGGTGCGCCCGGCCCACCCCTGCCCTCCGCGTCCCCCCGACGGCAGCGGGCGGCCGGCATTCCGGAGCAGCGCGTCGGAGCGGCAACTTCGCGCCCAGGCGCCCGCGCCTTGCAGCCCGGCGGGCGGGAGACAAAAGCTTCGGCGCCGCCGGAGGCCGCGCGGCCAAGGTGTGCTCGCTAATTGTCAGGAAATGTGTGTGTGCGCGGCCGCAGCCCGCGGGGGCGGGGGAGAGGGAGAGGAGACCCACA
>NW_007726197.1:729431-731842 GCF_000696425.1 Galeopterus variegatus | reverse complement strand
CCCCACCCCACCCCACCCCCAGCCCCGCCACTCGCCAGCGCCGGGCACCCGGACCGGGATTAGAGAATAAATTATCTGCTCTCTTCTCATTGGGCTGCGGCGGCGCGGGGCTGGGAGCCGGCCCGCTCTTTGCATTCACCGCACAGCCCCGGCTCGCCTCGCTTTGCAGGGGCTGAGAGCCCCGGGCCTCGGCTCCAGACACCCGGGGACACCAGCCGGCTGGCCGCGCCGCCCCTCCCCCGCCGCCCTCCCCTCCCAATTCTGGTTGGTGTCTCGGGGACTGAGAGTCTGGGAAAAAGAGGCCCAGAGGATGGCGATCTCGGTGTCCCCGAGGAGGAGAAAGGCGGGGGCAGCTGGGGTCAGTCACCTGAGCTAAGCCCACCTCAGTCAGAGAGGGTTTTGAGAGCCCTCGCGGAGGATCCCTTCTGTGCCCAAAGCCCATCCCTTCGGGCCGTCTCTTGCCCGCCACACCGCAACAACGACAAAGAGGAGATGACACTAAGGATCTTTCTCCTCTCTCCAGCCCAGTGTCGTTCCCCATTTCCTGGACCTTTCTTTGGCCCGCCTGGGAAGACAGCTCATTAAATGCCTGAGAAGGAAATGCCCTCCGGTTCAAAGCAGTTCCCTGCCAAGAATTCATGCATTCATTCAGCAAGCAGTACGCAGTAGCACCCCTGTGCCATGATATGGGCTAGGTACCAGGAATGCAAAGGGAAAACATTCAAACGAGACAGTCATGTCAAACAAACAAACAAACAAAAAAACAGCTGTGCAAGAGGTGCTAAACCAAGATACAGGCAATGTTCTAATGCCAGAGGCAGGAGGGACTAACTTCGGCCATTCCTTCAACAAATAATTTTGCATATTTTACGTGCTGGGTAGTGGAGATACACAGGTTAACCAGTGGGGGTAGCACCCACACTCCTGGAGCATAGGACACAGTCTGGTGGACAAGATGAGACACTGAGTCATTTGGGGGTTATGAATAACGGGGGCTCTTAATCTGCTCTGGGGAACCAAGAAAGGCTTCTCTGAGGAAATGCGATCTAAGGGGTAGAAACGATAGCAAGGAGAAGATGGGATGGGGAGGGACGAGGGAAGAGTTCTGGGTGAAAGAATCCTGTAGAAAGGCCCTTGAGCTGCTGGTCACTGGCTCATTAGAAGGCAACCAAACCTCCAACCTGCAGAGAGGGAGTGCAGAGGGAGGTGGGCCTGGGAAGGAACTAGGGTAACTAGGAGAGGAGCCCAGAGCGGTATTTACAGGCATAACCCAAGCAGACTTCTTCAGGTTCTGCAGATGAATGCTTTGGAAGAGACACACTTGTGTGTTGCTATCTCTCAGGCCAACCCCACACCCTAGCCCCTTTTTACTTCTAGTCACTGTCTGTTGCAACTGGACTAATTCTGTGCCTGCTGAAGACAACCCGAGAATAAAAAGCATAGATGATGACATCGCTGCTTCAACTTATCACTTCCCAGCGGCTCATACCACTCTGTTTACTTGTCATTCAGTGACCCTTGGCCCTCACATGAGAGAAGTTTTCCATAGCATTGGCCTAGACTTCTTCGAGTGTGCTGGGATTGTGTGTTTTCCCAGCACTTCTGCATTTATTATCCCTTGATTCTCACAACATCCCTATGTGTTAAGTCTATCTCCATTGGACAGTTGGGAAAATTGAGAGTCAGAAAAGGGGAGTGCCTGCCTAGTGCCAAGTACAAGTTCAGCGGCCAAGCAGAGTTTGTGGCTCGCTGCCTTGTCTCCACTAGACTGCAGGTATTTGCCAGCCTTCCCAGCCCATCATGGAGCCACATGAGGGTAGGGGCTAAGTGATCCCCTGCCTCTATGAGAGCCTTCAGCACCTAGGACAGGGCCAGGCACTCTCAGGCTCTGAAGCCAACCCTGTGGACTGAGTGTCTGTAGTGGAAGGGAAGGAAATATTAAACAGCAGGTTTAGGAATGTGTTATAGCAGAAACTGTATGGGCTTTGGACTTACACACAGCTCGATTGGAATCGCCACTGTCACTAAGACACTGTGCACTTAGCCTTTCTGAGCCACAGCTCCTTCATCTGCCAAATGGTATGCACATATCCATCTAAGAAGGCTGTCATGAAGATTAGTGAAATCACGTAAGTGTGGAATATCTATGGAAGACACACAGGACATTTGTAACAGCAGTTACTTCTGGGGAGGGGAGCTGGGTGGAAGGACACCTACTTTTCATAGTTGACTCTCTAGTAGTTGTGGTGCTGTACCATGTGCATAATGACCTGTCCAAAATGAATAACGGAATATTTTAATGAGACAACATATAAAGCAACATAACAACAACACTAAAGGAGGTACCCCCTACATACTTGTTGAACTGGATGTTTTTATTCTGAAACACTGGGATGTGTTCTCAAGAAAAA
>NW_007726197.1:727939-728951 GCF_000696425.1 Galeopterus variegatus | reverse complement strand
GTAACAGCAGTTACTTCTGGGGAGGGGAGCTGGGTGGAAGGACACCTACTTTTCATAGTTGACTCTCTAGTAGTTGTGGTGCTGTACCATGTGCATAATGACCTGTCCAAAATGAATAACGGAATATTTTAATGAGACAATATATAAATCAACATAACAACAACACTAAAGGAGGTACCCCATACATACTTGTTGAACTGGATGTTTTTATTCTGAAACACTGGGATGTGTTCTCAAGAAAAATTATAGTCTCCTTCAGAAAGTGATGCTGGCCTGAAGGTTTGCACACCACTGTGTCTACAGGCAAAAGTGAAGATGACTAAGCAGGTGAGATATTTTCCAGCCCAGAAATTCTACAGTTCAAACCCTTGGCCACAGAGGGAACAGCATCCCAGCAGTTTTGCTGTTCTAGTGAGAGATCCAAATCCCTGCAGGTAATAGGAGAGTGAAGATAGAGCAGAGATGATGGGGAAGAAAGGCCATCGGGTCTGGGCAGCCCCTTGGCAGGCCCCGTTCTGTCCAGAGAAGATAGGGCAGGGAGGGACTCCTGACCTGCTAACCTAGTGCTGCTCTTCTATGGCTTAGTGAGCTAGCTACTGCTCAGGTGCCCAGTGGCCCCTGAGGACAGCCGAGAGCAGCAAGTGCAGAGCCTAAGGAGGAGAGTGGGCTTTCTCCTGTTACCCTCCAGGTATTGAGGTCCTGGGACAGGACAGGGCAGCCATTCATCAGCCAGCACAAAGAGACACTCTCTCAGCCACACAGAGACCAGGCCAGGTCACCTCAGACACTGCGGCATAACATCGTTGGAACTTAAGAGGCCTCTTAAGAAAAGCTTTGGGCTCTCACATCTAGCGGTATTGGGGGAGGGGTTGGGAGAAGAAGGAAGCATTTTGTGGGAGATCCTGGGGATGGAAAGGCAGAGATTGTGGTCCCAGCCCCAGTGAAACAAGGGGAGGGCAAACGGGATCAGAAAGGCTAGAAAAACAGGAGTTGAAAGAAACAGAAATAATTT
>NW_007726197.1:726724-727906 GCF_000696425.1 Galeopterus variegatus | reverse complement strand
GGAGGGCAAACGGGATCAGAAAGGCTAGAAAAACAGGAGTTGAAAGAAACAGAAATAATTTTTTCTGGAGAAAAAGCAGCTAAGGGGGAAAAGGAAGAAAAGTCAAAGGGCCAGGCCTGGAATGTCCTTCTTTCAGTCGAAGGAAAGGATGTGGCTTCTCCTTTTTCTGCTCTGAGTTCCAGAGACGGGCCTGGGCTGAGGGTGCAGTGTTTCAGTCTGGGGCAGGGGCTATATCCTGCAGCTCCAGCTCTGATGGGTCACCTTCCTGGTCCCCACCTTTGCTTCCTGTCCACCTCCTTCTAATTAAAGCAAAATACAACAGCAATCCAGTCCCTGGTCAGTCCTGAAAACAGGAATGACTTTCATCCAGAAGGCACAAAGTGCAAACTATTTCCACATTAAGCACTCAGAGGTACTTAGGGTTATCATCACGCACAGGATTTTGAGCACCTACTGTGTGCAGTGCACCGGGTAAGGGCCCATGCCTAGAACAGCCTCCAGAGCATCAAATATGGGATATAGATGTAGATCCACAGTTTTCATCAATGAATATGCCATGTGCCTAGCACAGCGCTGGACACTTGGTGGATACAAGGATTCATTTCATTCATCCTCTTCTTCATCAGAGTCCTCATACTTACCAGTGAAATGCTCTGCACTGTATGTAGCTTTAACTGACCACCCACCTTCCTCAATGACAGTGTCAGGACATGCCCCATTACACCTCATATCACAAGTCCTAGCCTCCCACATTATCCATCATCTCATAGACTGAAGTCCCCACACCATTCTGTACAGCTACTAATTGAATCCTATCTCCCACCTCTCCCCACCCTTCCAAACCTTTCCACTGTATCCTCTGGAACTCAGTCTGCCACCAGCCAACATCCCTCTATCCTTAAACCCTTCCCTGAACATTCCCTTCACTGTCTTACTCTACTGGTACCTGGTTGACCCGTGAAGACATTGCCATGCCAATAGCCCTGCCTACACACAGGATGAAGCGTGAAGAAACAGTGAAGGCTGCTTTTCCTCTCCACCTCACGTATCTCATAGTCTGCGGAAGAGCTTCCAAACTACTCCCTCCTGCAAAAACTCCAGCATTTTTTTTTTTTTTTGTCTTTTTTGTCTTTTTTCGTGCCCGGCAATGGATCGCAACCCTCAGTGTCGCGCCCGTACCGG
>NW_007726197.1:710326-725870 GCF_000696425.1 Galeopterus variegatus | reverse complement strand
GTCTGTATGTGGGATCCGAACCCTCGGCGGGAGCGCCGCCGCGCTTCCCAAGCGGCGCACTGTAGCGGTGCGCCACCGGGCCGGCCCAAAACTCCAGCATCTTTGACATGAATGTGTTTAGACTCTGTCACCTGCTACCTTGTTGCTGTCTTCTCCACCCACTCATATGACCATACCCTCAATGTTGTCCTCACCGATATCTGCACCTCCAAAAATTTCGTTTTTAGGCATCTCAGTCACTGACATCTTCTATCCTTCCAATTAGCTTTCTTTGGGACCCTTATCCCAATTATCCTTTGATTTTGTAGGGACCTAATTCGCTGAACAGTTTTTATTGTCCGTCACGCCCTACATGTGACCACTTCTTCCTTTATCCAGTTTAGTTTCCATGGTTCTTATTCTATCCCTTACAAACTCCCTCGCCTTCTTTGCCTCCCTTTCCTCCACTGTACTTTTCTGGCAAAACCACAATCCTGGTTAGACCCAGCAAGCCACCTAGGCTTCACCTGCACCCGAGCGGCTGAACAGTACTGAAAAAAATCACACAACCATGCATATTGACTGGTCTCACTCTAAACTTATGACTTTGAATCTCAAAAGAGCACCTGACTCTACCACAAACCTTCTGCACTTCCCTCCTGACTCTACCACAAGCCTTCTGCACTTCCCCGGTGTATTCCTCTTGTCTTCCTCTCAAAAGACTATTTTATACCTTCTCTCTTCTCTCTCTCTTCAAACCCACAGCACCATCTCTCCATATGACTCTGCCCCACACTTCACTGACATAATAAATACAAGTAAATGCAAACAAAGGAGAATTACTTTATCTTCCCACCACAAAATCCACCACCCCACCTGCACAATCTCTGCTCCCGTTCACTGCCCTCCTTGCAGTTATGATAGATGAGGAGCATCCTTTCTTATCCAGAGCCAGCTCCCCCATTTGTGCATGGGTCCCATCCATGCTTGCTTCTGCCGTAACTTCCCTTCTCTTTCCTGAATCATCAGTCTTTCCTTCAACCCCAGATCACAGCCACTAATATGAAAATATGCCTTAAAATTTCTCACCTTAAAAAGACAAAAAACCTCCGCTTGATCCCATCTTTTCCCAGGAAAGGCACTATCTCTTTGTCATCTTACAGAAAAACTCAAGACAGTTCTCTGTAATTATTCTATGCTTCCTTACCTGTATTCTCTCCTCAGCTCATTCCAGTTTGACTTCTCCCTCCACCACCCTGCTACATACACCTCTCTTATCAAGGTCATTGACAGTCTCCACCTTGCCAAGTCCAAAGGTTGAACCCAGTCTGACTTTACCCACCATCAGTTTGTAACACAACTGTCTACTCTCTCCTCTTTGAAACACTCTTCCCTTGAGACATCTGCCCAACCCCCACCTCACTGGCCATTCCCTTGTCTCTCCCTGGGCTCTCTTCTCCTCTCAACTCTCCCTAACTCACTCTCTAGGCAATCTCATCTAGGCCTATGGCTTTAAAAACCAACCTGTCCCTGTGCTCCAGCCTTGCATATCCAAATGCTCACTTGTCATCTACACTCAGATGTTGTATTATCTTCCTAGGGCTGCTGTTTCAAAGTGCCATAAACTAGGTGGCTTAAAACAACAGAACTGTATTGTCTTACAGTTCTGGAGGCTAGAAGTTCATAATCAAAGTGTTGGCAGGACCACGCTCCCTCTGGACCCTCTAGAGGAGGATCCTTCCTTGCCTCTTCCAACTTCTGGTAGTGCCAAGCATTCCTTGGCTTATAGTGGCATCACTCCAGTCTCTGCCATCTCCATCTTCACATGGCCGTCTTCCCTCTGTGTCTGTGTCTTCACACAGTGTTAACATCTGTCTGTGTGTATGTGTCCAAATTTTCCTCTATTATAAGGACACTAGTCATACTGGATTAAGGTCATCCTATTGACCTCATCTTAACTTGATTATAACCACAAGTATTATATTGATTATATCACAAGTATTGAGAATTAGGACTTCAACATAACTTTTTGTGGGACTCAGGTCAACCCTTAACAGATGTCTACTAGGTGTTTCAAAATTTACATGCCCATAATGTAATTCTTGATTTCTATACTTCCTGCCCCCAACATGTTCCTCCCCCAATTTTTCTTATTTCAGTTAACAGCACCATCAGCTCTGTCCAAAAGCATAGAGAACATTCTTGATTCGTCTCTTTTCCTTACCCTCTGCAGGTGACTTATCAGCAAGACCCATTGCCCCAATCCAACCCCCCTCTCCGTCTCCCTTGCTACCCTCTTGAGTCTAGGAATCTCACCTCACCCCTGGACCAACGAGGCACCAGCTTCCTGACTGGTCTCCTGCTTCCACTCATCCCTCCCAGGTGTTTCAAAATTTACATGCCCATAATGTAATTCTTGATTTCTATACTTCCTGCCCCCAACCTGTTCCTCCCCCAATTTTCCTTATTTCAGTTAACAGCACCATCAGCTCTGTCCAAAAGCATAGAGAACATTCTTGATTCGTCTCTTTTCCTCACCCTCTGCAGCTGACTTATCAGCAAGACCCATTGCCCAAATCCAACCCCCCTCTCCGTCTCCCTTGCTACCCTCTTGAGTCTAGGAATCTCACCTCACCCCTGGACCAAGGAGGCACCAGCTTCCTGACTGGTCTCCTGCTTCCACTCATCCCTCCCCTACAGTCTACTTTCCATCTAAAAGCCAGAGTGAGTGTTTTAGAGCATAAATCAGATCCCATCCCTCCCGCTGCTTAAAACCTCCCAAAGACTTCTTACTGGTTTTAGAATAAAATCCAAGCTTCTTAACTTGGCTTATGAGATTTTACACAGTCTGACCTCTCTTTTCTCATTTCCTACAACTCTCCCCCACACTCACCTTCTAGCCTGCTGCAAAAGCCTTCCTTCTGGCTCCCTTGAACATTCCAAGATTGTTCCTGCCACGGAGTTTCACACTCGGTGTTCCTTCTGCCTGGAACACCCTCCCCATCTTGACATGAATAACTTTTTCTCATCACTCCAGCCATATCTCAAATATTATCTCTTGAAAAAAGCCCCCCACGGCAAGTGGTACTCTCTACCCTGTTACTACTCTACCTTATTTCATTCATAGCTTCATTACTGTCTGAGGTGGTTTTATTTGTTCATTTCTGTGTTTACTACCTGACTCTCCTAGTAGAATGTAAGGGCAGCAGTTTAATCTCCTTTGTCACTGCTGAATCCCCAGTACCTACAACAGAGCCCGTACATGGTCGGTGTTCCATAATATTTATTAAATAAATAAATTTACTACTATGTGTCAAGCATTATCTGGAGATTCAGCAATAAGCAAAAAACAAAATCTGTTTCCTCTCTATGAGCAATACAGCAACCCTCCTGCCTCCTGAGGAGCACATCGCGGAGAAAACCAGCTGCTGAACAACTTCTTGGCAGCACCATCGCTGAGGATGGGTGTCTCCCTGTCTTGGAGCCACAGAAGCTTCTCCAAATCACTCCTGACACTTCCCTGCTTCCCCATCTAAATAGATGAGCTTGCTTTCTATTTCACAGAAAATGTCCAGGCCTGGTCCAGGAACTCCTGCCGCAAACTCCTGTTTCCTTCTCCTTCTTCCTGCTTGTCTTCATGGAAAGAGTGTGGGCTTTGCATTGGACAAATTACTCAACTTCTGAGTCAGTTTCTGTAAAATGGTCGTGATAACACCTAGCTCACTAGGTTGTCCTGAGAATTAAACAAGATGTCCCATGTCAACGTGCTTGTCTTTTCATAGATGCCCAGTAAATGTTTCAATCCTTTCCCTGCCGCTTTCTCCCCACCACCCTGTGAGGTGAGTGTGATCATTCCTGTTTTATAGATGGAGAAACTGAAGGCGAGTCTACTGATGCTCAAGGCTATAGGTTAGCTTACCCAAAGTCACACCTTGTGAAGCCACAGGCCCTGAATTAAATCCCAGATCTCAGATTCCAGGACCAGAGCTTGCACTGCTGCTGCTGCAAAAAAGCCAATGTAAAGACAATCCAGTGATGTTTTAATAAAGCCTAATGAATTCAATTTAGAGGATTGCTCTTTAGTCTGACATTTTGTCTATTCTCTCTCTCTCTCTCTCCCTTAGTGTTAGAATATCCTTTATCTAAGAAATGATTATTGTATTTTTCTCTTGCTTGGAAAGAAAGCTAGCTATACAACATCCATCCCCACTATTACAAAACTGCCTAAAATATCCTAGGTAGGCCACCCCTCATTCCCTCTGGCAGAGGACTGGCACCAGGATTTCTGCATTGCAGAGGTTAAAGATGGTCATTTGGTTGGAAGAAGGAGGATGGTGAATTGTCTTAAAGCTGTTTATATAACTACTAACCTTGGTGTGGAGGGATAAATAAAGAATTCAAAGAAATGAGAGCCCCCACTCCAGCCATCCTGTGTCATTGCAGTGCCCTGGCACACAGGACAGCCTCTTCTGAGAAAGAACACCAATTGCTTGGATATGCTGCCTCCTCCCTGTAGTCCTCCTTCCCTGGCCCCTTTGAGAACGGTGTCTGCCTTTCTCTTCTGAATAGCTCCCAGCATGCCCCATGGGAAAATTGTTGGATTTGAATGAAAAGCATAAAAATGTGGTCAGCATATTGGCCCCGGTATTTTGTTTCCTTTTTCCATGCAACTGGCCCCAGGAGGTGACTGACAAGTTGGGCCAAGTGCACTGAAAGCCCTGTCTCGGCTGGCCCATAACTCCTGAGCTGCGCATACCCCTAAGGACCCTGAAAGCTGGCAGAGAGCCATAAATCCAGCAAGCTGGAGGCTGAGGCTCACTGATTGCACTGGGGGAAAAGCAGCCCGATCTGATTGCTACGTGAGCTGGAGAGAGAAAAGGTGGTAACTGGAGTGCTGGAAATACAATGACTTTGGAACAAAATGAAGCAACAGAGGGATGCCAGGAGGGACTGTGGTTTTTTCATATGAACAAGAAAGGGGCTGGATTAGACTGCATCTGAGGCCCTTTTATCACAGAAATTCTGTGTTCTTCTTTATAACTAAGGTCAAGCAGATGTGGGAGGATGTGAGGGCAGGAAAACAGGATTGGGGGACCCAGAGAGGCCAGAAGAGTCAGAGAGGAGGAGGAGACATCTACTGACCAATTACTATCACATTTAATCCTCTAAATAATGAGTAAGGTTGATATAATGACCCCCATTTTATAGAGAAAAACATTGAGGCACAGAGGTTGAATTAATTTCCCAAGGTCACAGAGCTAAGTGCTCAGGCCGGGATTCCAATCCAGGCAGTTGGACCCAGAGCCTGTACTCCAGGTCAGGATGCCACCTTTCCTGAGTCCACAATGTGACCAGCAGAACCCTGGAAGAAGCACGAACACAGCTGCTGTTTCCCCACTTTGAAGGAAAGGAGTGGAAAACAGAGGGTCCCCATGGAATAGATTGTCCAAGATGTACATCTGTCTTCCAGGAGAGAGAGGTGTGTGTCTGTGTGTATGTGTCTGTCTGTCAGCAATGTGGCAGACAGAGTGAAGAAGTACACAGGGGAAGATTCAATAGGAATGAATGTAAACCCCTGTACCTGGGCACAGAATTCTCATTATATAAGAATAGGTTGGGGGAGTTTGGCCCGACAGACATTAACTTAGGGGCTTTACCTGACAGCAAGCTCAGGTTGAATCACTATTGTGATGTGGCTTCCAGAAAAGCCCACTGCAGGGCTGGGCCAACAGAAGGGGAGTGTCCTGAACCAGGACAAAACCCCTGGAGCACCTGTGCTGGGTGGAGTTCCAGGCCCCTTGCTGTAGGAGGGGCAGGGACAGGCTGGAGAACAACAGGGACAGAGATGGATGTCTGAGGAAGAGGTGAAACACTCACCAGTCGAAAGAACCAAGTGACCTCGTGCAAGTTACGGTAGATATAACAGCCTCAGTCTTCTCATCTGTAAAGGGGGTTTACCAGTAGGGTTGGCATAAGGATTAAATGAAAACTGCATGTCGAGTGCTTAGCTCAGGCACAAGAAATGTTAGCTGCAGTAGCTGTTACTAAACACTGAACATGCTCCCTTCAGACAAGGGTAGCCATCAGAGTCATAGCCAGAAGGTCAAGAATGAGGTCTCATGGCATCAGTCCAGAGTCACTAGCTCTGTGGCATAGGTGAGGGCATCCAAAGGCCCCGGGTGCTGTTCCTTCTCCTGACATTAGTCCTGTTAGACCTCAACAGCTCATTCTTCTTGGTGCCCTCGTGAGTCCTCTTGGTGATCAAAGCAGGGAGGTGTCTAGCTGGCAGCGCTTCCTCCTTCCCTGCAGGCTGGTTGGGTGGGCAGGGCAGTAGGAGGGCATGGCCCCTAGTGATCGCCAATTTCTAAGCACACTCTTGCTTGCCCATTCCTGCCCCGATCTCTCCCTCTCTCCAGCCCGCTGCCCCGTCCCAGCCTCCTCCTCACCCTCCCTGCTTTCCTGCTGGGGGCAGGGGCAATGCTGCTGCTCTCCTCTCCCGCTCTTTCCCTGAGCCCTGGCTGAGCATCGGTCTCCTACACTGGCAGAACGAGGCACACAGCAGGGTTTTAATGACAGGGAAGATGGGGACTGAATGCTTAGAAGACAGCAATGTACATCACAGGCCGTCACCTAGTTTAATCTTTAGACTCAGACGCAGTGGTTTTCTCACTTTACTGAGCATAGAATTACTTGAGAAGCTTGTCCAAATGCAGATTTGGCCCCCACCTACTGAACCAAAATCTCTTGGGTGGGTATCTAGGAATCTCCTGTTTAACCAGCACCAGCAGGTGACAGCTCATGCAGGCAGTCTGGGTGGATAGCCAAGGAACACGGCTCTGATTCCTGTCTCCTTTCCATATTCCTACTCTATACCTACTATGTACCTATGGGGGAACGATAACTGTTCACAAAATGCCTCTGACCTCAAATACTTCACAGTTTTGCTGAAAAGGGGAGACATGCACAGGAGCAGTTGGTGCTCAGGTCCTGACTGACAGCCTGCCATGACAGTTTAGAGGCAGCCCGGCCCATGAAGCCCCCGGGAGGAGACAGGCTTGAGCAGTGCTAGGACAACCGAGTACGTTTTCTTCCCCAACCACTGAAATACGCTTCTTCGTGGAGGTGCTCAATTAGCCAAGCTCATGAATTCTGCATGTCTAACTGACTTTCATCCACCTCCCCTTCCTTCCTTCAGATGGAGCCCTCTGCTCCCTGGGACGTAATTACAATAACTGGCCTGTTTTAATGAAGGCAAAAATATTCAGTATTTGTGTGTGGCTTCTCCTGCATTGGAGATGGCTGGAGCAGGCAGGGTAGGGAGGCGGTGCTTTGGGAGAATGAGGGAGCAATACCCCCACCTCACACTTCCATCAAGCATCTCAGTTCGCAAAGCCCATTCACATATATTTTCTCTTTGCATCTACAGCCCTTTCATGGCAGCTGTGTGTTTTAGAACTCTTTGTGCCAGCAAGGTGCGCCTGCATGGTTTTAAAATGATGTTGATATTATGTCAGCTCAAGTAAATGAGTATTTCCATCTCAAGCAACTCATTTAGCTGGGAGTTCACATACCCGCATATGGGTTAACTTACACGATCTCACCATCAAAAGTGTTTCATTAGGGAGTCAGTTTTATTTCACTTATTGTTCTTAGTGATACTCACTGACTTGTGCTTAGCATATGACACTAACCTTGAACCACTGATTATAATAAGCACAATTACTTTACAAACCATAAGAAAATAAAGAGCATTGCCAGTTACTATACAACCATCCACCGTAAGATGTGGGCCAATGTCAACAATATTAAAATTAGAAAAATGATGCATGTTACAATGATCTAAATGACAGAGAACACAGCAGTAGACATTGGTCCACCTGACATTGGCACATGAATCTTTTTTTTTCCTTTTATTTTTATTTATTTATTTATATTAACTATTTATTTATTATGAATATTCATGAGATACAAAGCTAATTGTCACCCCTCGTGCCCATGATGTGAGGGACAGATTCATACTGGCAGCATACCCATTACCAGAAATTGCATTTATACCCTATGTCCCCCACCCAATTATCCCCAACCTCCCTCTCCCCCCCCCTTAAGGTGAGAAAACAAAGTACTAATGATGGGGTTTGGATGTGTTGTCCCCTCCAAAACTTTAATATAACAATAAGAGTTCCCAAAGAGAGGAGTCATTATTTGAAACATAAATCTAAGAATTCAAAATTATTTGTTCTCCCACCCCCATTACCAGAAATTACTTTTGCACCCTGTGTCCCCCACCCAATTATCTCCCAAACACTCTCTCCCTCCCCCTCCCCCCCCACTCCACTTTGTAGCCTAAGGAATGTTCTGTCGCTCTGCAAGATCAACGCACTACTGTGGTCTTTCTTTCCTTCCTTTTTTCTCTCTTAGCTCCGACATATGGGTGAGCACATGCGGTATTTATCCCTCTATGCTTCTCATATTTCACTCAACATAAATTTCTCCAGGTTCATCCATGTTGTTGCAAATGGGAATATTTCATTCTTTTTTATGGCAGAGAAGTATTCCATGGTGTATATATACCATAGTTTCCTTATCCAATCATCTATTGATGGGCATTTAGTTTGGTTCCAGGCACATGAATCTTTTTATTGAACCTTTGCCTCAAATGCAATAGTGAATGGAAAGAGGGTACAGAAAGAGAAATGAGAGGCAGTTTCCAGTTTATCAAGCTGGAGGGCCATAGGTCATTTTCCTTATGCTCTAAAAGAGCACTAGAGATTTAAGTTTTACAGTTTGATTTTATAGGTGAATTTGTCAAGGCTCAAAGACATACATGGCTGCTCAAGGCCACGTAGGTAGGAGAGGTGTGGGACTCAATGTTGGGCTTCTGTTTCAAAATTCAGTGCCCTCAACAACCCAAATGTCCAGCAACTGATGGATGGATGGATAAACAAGATGTCGTATAACCCCACAGTGGGATATTATTCAGCCAGAAAAAAAGAATGTAGTACTGATACCTGCTACGACATGAATGAACCTTGAAAGCATTATGCTCAGTGTGAGAAGCCAGACAAAAAGACAAATGTTTGATTCCATTTTTATGAAATACCCAGGAGAGTCAAATCCACAGACAGAGAAAGCAGATTAGTGATCGCCAAGAGCTGAGGGGAAGGGAAAATGGGGAGTGACCATTAGTGGGTATGGGGTTTCCTTTTGGGGTGACGAAATGTTCTAGAACAAGATGGTGGTAATGGTGCACAACGTTGTGAATGTACTAAGTGTCACTAATGCTAAATTTTATGTTAAGTGTATTTTAGGACAATTGAAAGAGAGGGAGAGAGGGGGAAAGAGACAGAGAGAGACAGAGACAGAGAAAGAAAGCAAAGAAAAGGAAGGAAGGAAGGAAGGAAGGAAGGAAGGAAGGAAGGAAGGAAGGAAGGAAGGAAGGAAGGAAGGAAGGAAGGATCGGGGAAAATAAAAAATTCCACGCCATTGCCTCCCTCCCCACCACCGTGCAAGCTCGCCTGCAGAGTGCCTAGCACACAGTGGGCACTCAATACACTGTGGATAGAAGGCTGGGCTGGGGGATCGGCTGCTGTTTAGAGTTTCCAGAGGGCAGGAAATCCCCAGAGAAAAGGCTGCACAAGCTCTGGAGGTCACAGTCAGGAGATGGGGGGTGGTGGTGGTGGGAAACAGAGAAGAGAAATAAGAAGGAAGAGCTGCAGGGAGACGGCAAAGGGGAGAAACGGGGGAAAGAGAAGGAAGAAGCGTGAACAGTGGAGATGGGGAAAGGGCCTTATATCCAGAGAAAGCAGGGCAGGCAGGAAGGAGAGGAGAGGGCGGACCAAGGCGAGGGTGGGGGTGGCTGGGGAGAAGCAGGGGGCAGCTGGAGCGCTGATGCCAGAGGGGAGGGCACGCCAGGCACTTGGCAAGCCCACCCAGTCCCCCTCCCGCCCCGGGTGTGACTCTCCTCCTGCAGTGGGAAGATGAGCAGAGCTGGCCTGGGATCATCTGTCTTCATTACACCATCCCCACCAGCTCCGTCACTCCTTGCCAGAAAACTCATCAATATTCCCCCGTGGCTCGGCAGACCAGTCCCCTTCTTCTCCTGTCCCTACTCCGCTTCTCCTTGTCCTCCCAGGCTACGTGCCAGCTGATGAGCACCCCCAGTTCTCCACTCTGGGGTCCCTGCTCTCCCATCCTTCCTGGGAGATCCAGCCTGTACCCTGCCTTCCTGGCTGCAGGATCCCTGCTAAGCAGCTGGGGAGAGGGGAGCCAGCCAGGCTGAGAGGGGCTGTCTTAGTGTTGTCAGCCCCTTGGAGAAGGCATCCTAGACCCCTCTGTTTGGAATTTCAAAGCACCCCCAGCACTCTGTATTCCTTGTGTCTGCTTCATTTTTCTCTAGCCTAACTAATGCCTGGATCATTTTCTCATAGGGGCTCCATATTTCTGACCCGAAGTGCATGTTCATGTTGTTTACATGGTTCTTCCTGTTAGAACGCTCCATGAGGCCAGGGCCTATGCCAGCTGTGTTCACTGCTGCATACCCAGCGCCTAGAATACTACAGCAGTGCCTGGAACATAGTAAATGAAATGAGTGAGTGTTTGGCCAGGTTCAGGAACCCAGCAGCAATGCGTTAGCACCTTCTGGGGGCCTAAGAGGCTCACTAAAGATTGGAGTAGGGAGTTTCAGTACTTCTGAAATCCAGTGGCTTCAATAACAAGAAACAAAAGTGGAAACCAGATTGGAAATTCCCCTGCTCTCACCCACCCAGTGGCCTCTGTTACCTTTGGAACAGCAACCAAACCATTTTCCAGCTTGGCCTGCCTTGGTGAGGACCCTGGCTTTATCTCTGACCTCATTTACTCTGCAGAAGCCACTCTGGACCTCTTGCAGTGGCTCCAAGCCACCAAGATTAGTCCCTGCTCAGCGTCTTAGCACTCGCTGTTCCCACAGCCCAGTTGTTAATTCAGATGTGCAGCTGGCTTCAGACAGCCTGACCCTCATTTCAGTTAGGTCTCAGCTGAAATCCCCTCTCCTCGGAGATACCTGCCCTGACCACCTGAGCAAACACATCATCCCACATCCCCCCTCCAGCCCCTTACTCTGCTTTATTTTCCTTATTGTGCGACCTGACTATGTAGTCCATATGTTTGTTTTTAGCTCTCTCATTACACTGTAAGCTCCGTGAGGGCAAGAACCTTGGTTCACCCCAGTAGCAGGTGCTAGTGGTGTCCACTCACCTCCTCTGCCCTAACCACAGAGTCCAGCAGGTGTAACTCTATCTGCCAACAGCTGCATTTCTTTGCCAGATGGCTTTCTCCTGCTGCGTGTATATCAAGCACCCAGGAATTAACAGGAAATTAACACTCACACCCAGAAGCCCTCAACCAATGGCTGTTGGGAGTTGGTGTATACATTTCCCTCCTCCTCAGGTGGAATAACTCTGAAGTGCAAGTTCTATACTGGTGGTCATTTGCCTGATAATGATCCTTTATTGGCTGCCTTCCTTTTCTTTTCTCCCTCCCCTACTCCCCTACTGGTATTTCCTAGGATCACTTCCTAAATAAAATTCTACAGTTAAAATCTTACCTCGAATTGGAACTTCTCATACATTGCTGGTAGGAATATAAAATGGTGCAGATGCTTTGGAAAAGAATTTGGCAGTTTCTCAAAATGCTTATTATGGAGTTATCATATGACCCAGCATTTCTACTCCCAGGTATATACCCAGCAGAATTAAAAGCATATGTCCACACAAAAACTTGTACACAAATGTTCATAGCAGCATAAGCCATGATAGCCAAAAGGTTAAAATAATCCAAATGTTCATCAAATGATGGATGGATAAACTAAATGTGGTATATCCACACAATGGAATAGTATTAAGCCATAAAAAAGGAATCAAATATTGATACATGCTACAACATGGATGGACCTTGAAAACATTATGCTAAGTGAAAAAAGCCAGTCACAAAAGGCCATGTGTTGTATGATTCCATTGATATGAAATGTTCAGAATAGGTAAATTCATTGAGACAAAAAGTAGATTCATGGTTGCTGGGAAGCATGGGGAGGGGAGACTGGGAATGGCTGCTAATGGGTATGGGTTTTTTCATAGGGTGATGAAAATGTTCTAAAATTGTGGTGATGGTTGCACAACTTTGTGAATATACTAAAAACTACCAAATTATACACTGTAAAGGGGTTAATTATATGGTATGTGAATTATATCTAAATAAAGCTTTTAAAAAAATTTTAAGCCCTTATCTCAAGGTCTGCTTCTTGGGAAACCCAAACTAAGATGCTCTGAACCTAGAATTGTGCCTAGAACATAGTAGGTGTTCAATTAGTATGAAAATATATGTAGAATGACTAAATGAGTGTTAAACAACTACAAACAGAGGCTTGATGATAGTCACACAAACTACTTCAAATGGAACTTAAATCTCTACTCCCAAAACTTCATCCTCAGCCATCGCCTCATTCCCCATTGGAAACATCACAAAATTTGACAGATATGTCTCTTTGGAATTATCGTAGCTTGTGAAGGGTTTAGAGCAGCATGTGTGATTCAATGAGATGGTGAGGGTGGGAAGGGGGTGTGTGTGTATGTGTGGTGTGTGGTGTAGTGTGTGTATATGTGTGTTTTGTATGTGTGTATATGTTTGTGGTGTATGTGTGTGGTGTGTGTGTGGGGGTATGTGTATGTGTGGTATATATGTGTGTGCATATGTGGGGTGTGTGTGTGTGTGTGTGTGTGTGTGTGGTGTGATGTGTTGCACTGGAGTCTTCATGGAGAACGACTCTAATGACTGTTAGGGAGGTCTTGGAGCAACAGAAGACCACCTCCTGGTATCTGGGAGCCACCAGCAGGCTCCCAGCCCTGCTGTGTGTGCATTTGACCTGCGGAGCCCTCCTATGGGAGAGCGTGCCCACAGGGGTCCCTGCAGCAGGTCACCCTTGCTTCTGCAGAAGGTACCACTGCAGTGCCTTGGCCGGCATTCTCAGCTGTTCATTGCTTTGCTGGTCCCATAGATTGGGGATCAAGGGCTGAGAGGAGGAAAAGGAGCTGGCTTAGAGCAGTGGGGCACCTTTCACCCATAATCCAACATTCCAGACCTTTTCTTGTCCATTAGTAAGAAAACCAGTTTTTAATTGACTTAGAACACACTCACCGTTAGAATGTGCTTCCCAAGATCTGTGACTCACCATCCCGCTCAATTGAGGGAGGCTGTCAGGTCCCCTGCCCCGGCTCACCCACCCACCCAGGGCTGTGCTGAGCTTCAAGGGCTAAGACCAAGTCGCCCCACCATGTGTTCTGCAAGGCTGTACAATGGGACAGGTGGCACACTGATGACTGAGTCTGAGCCCTGGGCCTGCGCTGACCCCTGTGAGGTGTTGAGAAGGCCCCTTCCCCACCCAAGGCCTGTTTCCTCACAGTGTGGTGAGGGCATGGGGCTGGGCGTCTGCTGACATTCTGTGCCCTGTCCAACAGAGGACAGCCCTCCTCCCCTCTTCATCCTGGTAGCCATCAGGACCATTCCCTTCTTCCCTGAACCCTGGCGGCTCCAGGGGTGCCCTCTGCCCCTCCCTTGGGCTGGCCAGCTGCCCCATCCATTCTGCAGGGCCATGTGGACTCTCCCTCTAGCTGTCCCTGGTCCAGGAGCTTAGTGGCGGAAGAGTAAATCCTGTAGCTGGCTCAGGACTCTACCTCCTTGAGCACCTGCCTCAGAGGACGTGCCTGCCCTTCCCGCCCCCGGCAGATGGCCACTGCACCCTTGGGATCTGTGAGCAGGAAAAGAAGAAGTGTGGCACCCAGACTGGGCATCTCCTGTCTCAGCCTCCTGCGATCTGCCCTGGAACCCCTACCCAGAGAACCCCACCCAACCCTGGGCGATGTTGGCTCTCTCATCCCAGTGCTCGTACTGACCTTTTAGTCAGGTGTCATTTAACAGACATTTTTGGCCTGCCTGCTTTGAGCCAGGCACTGTGCCAGGCCCTGGGATTCCAAAAAGAATGAAGAAGTTGGAGGGTCCCTGCCCTCAAGAACCTCAGGACCTCAGGAGAGGAAGACAAATAACACGAACACAGCAGTGATCATAAAACATGGAGAGCTAACTGTGTGCACGCACTGTGGTAAGCACTTTACAGATACCAAGTCATGTAATTGCATGGAGATTATTACAAATACAGAAGCCGAGGCTCGGAGAGGTTAGGTAACTTGTCCAGGGTCACCCCGCTAGTAAAGGGTGGAGGTAGGATTCAAACCCAGGCCATCGAGCTCTGGGGTTGAGCTTTTAAACAATGTAAGATTCCTTCTGGGTGACCGCAGGAGAGAGCAGCACAGAGACAGTGCATCTCAGTTGCCTGAGATGGGTGGCAAGGGGTGGCTGGACAGTTGGTCTTCTCTTCCCAGACACCTTGAACCTACTTAAATGTGTCTGTAAACTCAAAGGAGCTGGCGGGGTCCTCGGAGCTTTACAATATTAAGCTCTTAATGGTTCAAAGCCTTGTCGGGCACTGGAGGGCAGCCATGTCGGCCCTAGGCATGGGAGGGCAGGCAGGGAGTGGGCTCGTTTGCCAGGAATCCTTAACCACAAGACACCACGTCCTTGGCTCTGGTATCATCTCCTGAGCAGAGGGCAGTCCTGGGGTCCCAACGAGGCCCGTCCCCCATTTGTTTCATTCACTCCCATTACACCCAGCGCTTTCCCGGTCATAACCCACACACGTCAGCTGCATTGTTTCACTGCCTGACTCAGAGTTCTCCAGTTCCCGGGAGCAGGGGCTGTGTGCCTTACCAAGGTCGTGTCCCCTGCGACTAGCACCATGCCTGGCATAGAAGATAATAATAGGGTGATTGAACAAGTGGACGGATGGGTGAAGAATGGGCAAGTGGATGAACTGGAGCCTCACGGCCACCCTGGGGAATAGAGTAGGGATTATCATCACCATCGTATAGGCTCGGGGCAGTGGTGTGGCAGAGGCGTGGGACCAGATCCTTGTTCTGACTCCAATCCAGGGAATTTTGTTGGGTTCCACTAGAGGCAGGTCCCCAGGGTCACAGGAAGGACCGAAGACCTAAGGAAAGTTGGGGACAGCAGACTCCGTGGTATTCCACGTTCCTTCCTCTTTGCCTGCTCCCTCTGCCCGTCCCTTCCAGCAGCCTGGCCCTGGAGGCGGAGTCCCTAGACCCCAGGAGGCTGTATTCCCTTTCCCTTGCTTGGCCCATCGTTGTGTGCTTGATACACATGGTAGTGGAGCAGACATGCGGCCTGGGGGAGGGCCATGAATGTTAATGTGCATCCCTGGGACCATGGTGACACCTCCACTGCAATGAAGACCCAAACTCAGAAATCTCAGGGAATAGCTTTTCATTCATTCCTCAACATATTTTTCGAGGGCCTCCTATACAATTCCCATAGAACTCTTCCGAACCGAGTTATAGGTACCAGGGACCCAGACCTGCCCTCAAGGAGCCCTCAGTCTAGTAGGGGGACAGACTGGAAACCAGGCAGCTGCACGCCGGGGAGACAAGCGCTGTGGCAGAGAGCAGGCTCCACGTGCGTG
>NW_007726197.1:687282-710064 GCF_000696425.1 Galeopterus variegatus | reverse complement strand
GGGGGGGGGGGGGCAGGAGTGGAAGCAGGAGTGGGGATAGTAACAATCCCAGTTCTAACTGCTTTTACACAGAAAAGCTCGTTTAATCTTCATTAGCCCATGAGGCAGATGCTCTTCAAATTCTGATTTCATAGATGAGGAAACGGTGGCACAGAGAGGTTCAGTAGCTTGCCCTTGGTCACATGGCTAGAAAGTCACAGGCAGGATTGGAACCCAGGAAGTCCAGCTCCAGCATCTGTGCTTCTAACCAGCATGCTGCACAGCCTTGGCAAGCCAGAGTCAAACCACAGACGCCCGTTTGGTGAAGCTAAGGAGCCCTGGAGATTTAAATGGGAGAGAGCTGGTCAGACTGGCACCTGAGGTGGCTGAGCTGGAGGCCATGCAGAAGATGGGCTTAGGGGCAAGATGGGAGAGCTGCTGCAGGCTGCTGCTGCAGCCAGATGAGACGAGGGCAAAGGGAGCTGGCGGGAGAGCCAGGGTGGGGCTGAGCAAACCTGAGAAGGCAGGCTTGGCAAAATGAGGTGACTGCAGGAAATGAGAGTTGGGAAGAGGGTGGGGTGAAGGGGACTTTCCGGTTTCTGTCTGGGTGCTGGGGAAGGGGGTGCCACCAGCCAGGCTACGGAACCCAGGAGAAAGGTTGGCAGGAGCGAGGGTGATTCAGGCTGGGACATGTTGCCTTGTGGGTGCCTGTAGGACACCCAGGTGGAGATGTGCAAGAGCCCTAGAGCCCCACTTCCTACCCCCCTCCCATGCTGCCCCCTCCCCTGCCATATCTTCCTCAGTCCCCTTCTGCCTCCACCCCAGAGCCACCCGCTTCTTGGAAAACCCCAGAGCTTGCTCTAGCTTTCCAGCATCCTGCAGTTGCCAACCTTTTCACCCCACGGATGCCAGAGCCCCTTCCCTGCAGTGGCAGTTTGCCTCCTGTGGGGGGGGCTCAAAGATCCTCCCCATATCCTGCTTGCCCCTGAGGTCCTCGGATGGTACGATGGGACTTTTCTACTCTGTTTTCCCCTGGCAGCTGTGGGGACATGACCTCCTTCCATGTGACGTGACCATGGCCTGTGACCACTTCACCCCCAATAAGTGAACCAGTGCCAAATTGAGGAAGACCCTCTGCCCGTCTGCATACGGGAGTTGCAAGTTCACCCATTAGGGTTCCTTGGGGGCAGCCCCAGGTCAGTGGGCGGGGGGGGGAGGGCACGTGGCAGGCAGTGCTTGGGATGTGATGGGACCCAGGTGCACAGGAGAGACCTGTCACTGGAGGTCAGAAAACCTAGATGCTAATCCTGGCCTTGCTACTGGCCTGCCACGTGGGCTTGGGCAGTTTCTTCACCTGCAAGGGTCTCCTGCATAATATCTGGACTGAACAACATAACCTTTCAGCCATGGGCTTTGGCTCTCGCCCTCCCAGCTCATGTCCCACCCTTCTGAAGGGCAGCCTCTCCCACTGTTAGGAGACGGGAAGCCCATAGGGCACAGAGTACAGTTCTGGGGGGACGGGCACTGGCAGAAAACGCAGCAAGGTGTTTTAGCAACCAGCAGGACAATGGGGCGGCTCAGCGCTGGGAGCTTACGCTGCTTATGCTCGTCTACGTGTTGGGACATGCCAGGGCTGGGTGTCTACATTTCGGTAAGCCTCTTGCTACAATAGCATTCTCAGCAGCTTCAGTCACCTGGACCACAATGGTAATCCGCTCAGGAAGAAACTGGCCCTTGTCTCAGCCTGGGGACCTCCCTCTCACCCCTCGTCCAGGTGTCACCTTCAGGTGCCCTGCAGTCCCACCAACACAGGTGTTCAGTGAGAGGGCTGGTGGGTCTCTCTCAGCTGCAGGGAATCGAGTGAGACACTAGGAAGGACGGTCCCAGTTTGGGGGTGATGAGCAAGGAGAAATATGGTCACTTTTTTCCTAAAGGGTTTTAAAAATATGAGATATTTCCTTGTCCGAGGTAGAAGTTAGGTGAGTGGGATTTGGCGTGGGGGCAGGGAGGCGGGGGAACACCACCAAAGACATGGGCGAGGAAGACCCCCAGGGCCAGCTCCCCAAAGCTCCGCCTTCCCCTCGAGGGAATGGCGTGGGCTGTGGGTCCCCAGTCCTGCATGTAGGGCTGCCTGATTCTGGAAGCTTCTCTGGCCCACAGGTCACACCATTTGGGGATTGTAATACGTCTCTGACCTGACAGTCTTGGCTTCTGATACTATCACTGCTCCCTCCATTTTGACATGTTCTCCTCAGTTACCAAAAAGCGGCACTGTTCAGGTTCTCCCGCTTCCTCGGTAGGAGTTAGAAATCTTCCATTTGCAGGAAACAGAAAACCCTACCTAACTGGCTTCAACAGTGGTTCAGGCAAGGGCTGACGGAGCAATTCAGGGATGTCCCCAGGGCCAAGTGTCTTTCCATCCCCTGTCTTCCTCCGCCTTACTTTGCCCTCGGGCTGGCTCCCCTTGGCATCCCAGTGGGGGTGACCTGCCCTTGGAGGTACCAACATTTTTGTTCATGTACTAATGGAAACAGCTTCTTTGTCCCAGCATGTCCTTCAAAAGTCCTGTCATTCTCTGGTTGGCAGGACTTGGGGGGAATGCTCCTCTGAATCAATCGTGGCACATGATGGCCCACTCATCCCAGAGTTGCCTGGATCTTCCAAGTGGAAGTAGGAGCTTCCCGGGGTGGGGAAGGGGACCGGCTACTGCGGAGAGCCCCACACGCCCCTGCCATTGGGACCACCCACCTCCAGTTCCTCTTCCTGCCAGGCCTCAGCCTGTCTCTCCACGATGGTTCCCCTGGTGTCCGTATTTCCTCTCCCTGCTGCAGAGATCACACCCACGTGGCTGATTTCCTCCTTGTCTACATCTTTTTGGGGGTGGTTTTTGTTTTTGTTTGTTTTTCTCATGTACATCTTAAGCCCTGATTCTCTTCCAACATCCCTCCCTGTTATCTTGATCTGTTTACAGAACATTTCTACTTGATGTCCTCAAATCCACCCTCATCTAAAAAGAACCATTCTATTCCTGACATTACCCCCAACACGCACGCACGCACACGCGCACGCACGCACACGCACGCACACACGGACACACGCATGCACACACGGACACACGCACGCACACACGGACACACGCACGCACACACGCACGCACACACGGACACACGCATGCACACACGGACACACGCACGCACACATGCACGCACACGCACACACGCACGCACACACGGACACGCGCACGCACACGCACACACGGACACACGCACGCACACCACTTTACTCTCCAGTTATGCCCATCTGGGGCTGGTCCTTTTCCTCCCCCCCCACAGCTCATCAGCTCTACACCCTGGAGGTTCTTCCTAAACCCACGCCCTCTCCGTTGTGTCTATAGTCACCTTAAGCCCGGACCATAGAAACATCCTCCCCTGCTTCCTTCCCACGTGAACCCACTCTCCTCCTCACGTTCATATCAGCCTTCCTGAAACACCATTGCTTCCTGTCCCCTCCCCCTCAAAAAACCTTCAGTGGCTCCCCATGGTCCACGTGACCAAATCCTCCTCCCTTTGCCTTTGGGAACCAGCTTCCTCTAACGTTATGGGCTCCCATTTTGCCCTCGCCCTGCTGCCTGTTACAGATGCCTGTCTGGTTCACTGTATAACCTGCAAGACCCTGAGCATCCCTGCCCCTTCACTCCCATGCTCCGAGCAGCCTTCTCTGACCACTGCAGCCCACAACCTTTCTGTCACTGTCCGGCCCTGTGTGTGTGTGTATCTGTGTGTGCCCATCTGCCTTTGTGTTCCCAACTGCACCCCTAGCCCCTTTAGACAAAGTTGCTGTCCTCGAATCCCCCGGGGGATCCTGTTCTTGGTTGGAATGAGCTCACATGCATGGACGCACCTTGGAACATTTCAAATTCCATCAGGGTAGAAGGGATGGTTTGGTGTTTTACCAGTAAGCAGGGCTGCAGCAGGAACACTGAGAGAAACTGCAGAAGGTGGAGCCTCCTTGTTAAGGGCAGCCTGCTGTACAGGAGACAGCTACAACCTGGCATCAGAAGAAAACAGCTACAGTCCTGGCCACCCTACTCCCCAGCTGTGGGACCCCAAGCAAGGCATTTAACCCCTCTGAGCTTTCGTTTCCTCAGCTGGATGAGGGGGGTATCATCCCACCTGCTCTGCCTCCCTCCCAGGATCATTGCAGGATCACAGGAGGTGATGTACAGGACAGGGCCTTGCAAAACTTTGTAAATAGACTAGCCAAGGAGTGTTTACCCGGTGACCTGGCCTCAGTCTGCCCTTCCGCTGGGGGTGGAGAAAGGGCAAGAAGGAAACCTGGTCCACCTGCAGCACGAAGCTCTGCACCAGTCTGGCCCTCAGCAGGCTGTGAGGAGAACAGAAGCTGATCAAAGGCCAGGGTTGTAAACAGCAGGGGAGGGGACCTCTCCCCAGGTGGGGAACCTGCAGACCGGCTCCATCTGACACCCTCCAGCCCCCAGCAGGGCCTTCCTGCCCTCTAGTGGGCACAGTTGGGAGGTGCACCCACTTCTGTAGCCAAGGTGCTGGCAGAGATGCCTACCCTGAGGGCAGCAAGGTCTAGGGATTGCAGATGCCACTGTGCACCAACAACCATGGCGTGAAGTTGGTTATCTTACAGCATTCTCAACAACCCTTCAAGGTCTGCGTTATTATCCCCATCTTACAGATGGAGATCCTAAGGCTTAGAGCGTATGGAATTGCTCAAGGCCACACAGTTCATAATGGGGGAGCTGGGATTCCTCTCCAGGCCAGAGGGTGCGTGGAGGGGTCTAGGTCCTTTAGGATCCCCACTGGGGAGCTAGGCCAGGTTCTACGGATCCAGAGTCTGGGAGGATGTATGTTCATTGTTGGGGAGAGTTTTGTCATGAGAGAATCCAGGGCAGCTGGCTGTGGCAAAGTCCTCCCGAGAGTCAGCCCATCCTTCTGCTCCTTTATAGCTCCTCTGTCTGCAGCTTGAACTTCCCGCAGGCAGCTCCCCTTCCAACATGGGGGCCAAACCTGTGGCCCATGACCCTTATCCTGTAAGGTAAGGGTTGGCAGACTTTTCTGCAAAGGATCAGATAGTACATATTTTAAGCTTTGTGAGCCCTATGGTCTCTGTTGCAACTCAGTTCTGCCTTTGTAACAGGAAACAGTCACAAACAATGCACAAGTGAATAGGTGTGGCTGTGTTCCAATAAAGCTTTATTTATAGACACCGAAATTTCATGTAATTTTCAGGTGTTCTGAAATATTATTCTTCTTAGGATTTTTAAACCACTTAAAAATGTAAAAACCCCTTATTAGCTTGCAGACAGTACAAAAGCAGAGAAAAGGCCACAACTTTCAACCCCCTCTCTAAGACACAGGAGTCTGTTTCTAAAGTCATCATGCTTCAAGTCCTCTTGTCTGACTGTTCTTTATCCCCTTCCCTTGTTCCATTTCTTCTTCCAGTCCCCTCGATGACACTAGAACCGAAGGTCCCACCTTGGTTCTCTGTCTTCTCTTCCATGGGACTGATTCACTCAGTTTCTGTAGTCTCGTGCAGGATGTCCCAGCATTCACCCCCTTCCACCACTCCTCAGCCATGAAGCATTTATGCAGCCACCTCAGAGGGCTCACCAGCCCGTCAGCTGGCATTACACTTCCATATCTGTATGCTTTAAAAGCCATTTCCTTTCTCAAAGCCCCCAGGAATGACGTGGCATGCTGCAGAAAGCATACTGGTTTTGTCTCCACTCTGACTTGGGTCTAAATCCTGACTCTGCCACCATTCAGCATGTGATCATTATTATTTCCTTCTCTGGGCACTTATTGTGTCCATGCTGTGACGTGAGAACTGAGTCAGGCACCAGGACACTGGGGTCTGGTTCTAGCTCCATACTTAGCAGCCACTTGAGGGAAGCTACAGGGTGTTAGAGGGCTCAAGTCATTTGCATCAGAATAGAACTGGATCTGAAAAAAGACAGATTTGGGAGTCAACAGCATATAAGTGGTCACATAGCCATGGACGAGGATGACATGACCTAGAGGGGAAAAGTAGAGTAAGAAGGAAGAATCCTGAAAAACTCCCACAGGCCAGTCTTAACCCTCTGTGGCCAGGAGGTGGCAGCATAGGCCATTAAGGGGTATCCTGAGGGGCAGTAAAAAGGAGCTTGGGAGAAAAAAGCAGGTCCCCCAAACTTTAGCTTCACCTCATTGGGCAATGGTGACTGACACCCAGGTGTGTGTTTGTGGCAGGTACGGGGAAGGGCTGAATCAGCAGGAGGTAAAAGTATATGAAGCTTTTTCCATTTAAAAACTCACTGGATTGAGATCAGGAAGATGTTATATTGCCAGGAATGCTTAACTAGGATCCCAAAGAGTAGCATGTATTCGAGGAGGGGTTCGAGGGGCACAGGCTACTCACTTTCAGGGCGCCTAGTTTCAAATCGCAGTTCTGCTGTTTACTAGCTGTGTGGCCTTGCACAAGTTAGTTAACCTCTCTGTGTTTCAATTTCTTCAACAATATATTAGGAACAATAATAATATCTATCTCCATAGGGTTGTGTATTAGATGATACACGAAAAGCTCTTGGAACAGTGTTTTGCACATAGAAAGTGCTTATAAATATTAGCAATTAATATCACTATCTTTAAGATCATCCCTGAATAGAAAATTTTCCAGGTCCTTCCTTCCCATGAAGAATCCCCAAGATCTAAGCCTGGGACTCAGAAAGGTAGCAGCCATGTCCAACCAGCCACTGGGAAAAAGGTCCTGGCAGGAGCATATCACATCATGCCACCCCGACAGCCTTAGATCTCAGAGGCCATGCCAATGGGACAGCAGGGTCAGAGAGCACATACCTCTGCCTTGATGTCCTTTTACCCAACCTGTCCTTTTTACCTTTCACCAATGTCCAGGAGGAATTAGGGCTAGAATAGACTCAAGTGTGTGTGTGTGTATGTGTGTGCACTGTGGTCTAAATATTTGTCCCCTCCAAAGCTCATGTGGAAGCTTGATCCCCAATGTGGCAGTGTTGAGAAGTGGGGCCTTTGGGAGGTGATTGGATTGTGAGGGCTCTGTCCTCATGAAAGGATAAATCCATTCATGGATTAATGGGTTAATGGATGAATAGGTTATCATGGCAGTAGACTGGTGGCTTTATAGGAAATGAAGAAAGCACATTAAGACACTCAGCCCTCTCACCACGTGGTGCCCTGCACTGCCTCACGACTCTGCAGAGAGTCCCCACCAGGAAGAAGGCCCTCACCAGATACGCTCCTTGACCTTGGACTTCCCAGCCTCCAAAACTGAACTGTAAGAAATAGATTTTGTTTATTTATAAATTACCCAGTTTCAAGTATTCTGTTATAAATGATGGAAAACAGACTAGTACAGAGTGTGGGGGGGCGAAGGGGTCAGGGGGAGAAGACTGTCTCTCCTTCCCCCACTACCCCAGCTTGTCTCTGATCCTGAAGTCAAATGGTGAAGTGGAAAGACCCCAGGCTGGCAACGGGTGACCCAGGTTCCAGTCCTGGCTCTGTGACTTTGGGTGAGTCACCTTCCCTCTCTGACCTGTTTCTCAAAAGTCCCTTCTAGCTCAGATATTTCATCATCTTCCCTTGCTTATGATTCTTCCCCCCAAGTCCTGCAGCTCCTCCTCAGACTCTTCTGCCACTGTCTTCTCCCTCATCCCCCACCCCACCCCAGTGTCCTTGTAAAAGGCTCCCAGATCTAGAAATAAGTTAAATCTTCCTTTGAGAGAGGGAGAGAAGGCAGACAGCCCCTCAGCCTCTCAGTTTCCATCTCCCCTGCAGCGATGCTTCTCAGGGTTCAGTAGATGGACCCAGACCACCAATTTAGCAAATGCCAGGCCCCTGGGAACAGGAGTCTAAAAACAGCTAAGGGGCAGACACTGGGGAGGTCAGAAGCTTCCGAGTGGTCTGAACTGTAGGACGGTGGTGGGTTTAGCTCTGGCTGCCCAGGCGACTGTTTCCTGACCTTGCTGCTCAGAGATCTGACTCTGTCCCTGCCCCAGTCCTTGCCCCAGAGGGTGGGGATGGGGCCAAACCACGCTGTTGGGCCCCAGGAGAGGAAGTGAGGCCCTGGGAACTGGAGCCTCCCAACATTGTGAGGCATTTAACACAGTAAATCCTTTCTGGATTCAGGGAACAGAATAACCAGGATTGGCTAGATAATTTTAGGGACCCAGTGCAAAATGAAAATGGAGGGCCCCTTCTTCAAAAAGTATCAAGAGTTTCCAGAAGGCAAAGATAAGGCATTAAAGCGAGCGTGGAGCTCTTTGACGTGGAGCCTTTCTGAACACAGGGCCCTGCGTGCACGACAGCACGTCCATGAAGCCAGCCCTGCCAAACTGACCATTCCTTAAGCACCTACTATGTGCCAAACACTTTACGTGCACTACCTTATTTAGTACTCAAACAAACCTACAAAGGAAGAAGGATTAGGTTCTCCCTATGGATAAAGAAATTTACAGAAGGTAAACCACTTGCCCAAGCTCATATATGCTAGTGAGTGGCACCTGAATCCAGATTCTTCTGATGTCAGAGCCTTTCTTCTTCTCTTGAGTGGTGCCACCTCTGATCCACAGAGTGTCTGGGGGGGCTGCCAGAGAGTATGGCACCCGAATACAAGCACTCTGAGGTGGTGGCAGAATTTGACCTGCCCTGTGCTGGGTGCTGGCATTGGGAGGGGACCCGAGACCTTGCTCGAACATTGAGGCATCACAAAAAAAACACACATGCTCTGGACTCAGACAGATCTGGATTTGTGTTCAGCTCTGTCTCACACTAAGTGACTTGGAAAGTCACTTAACCTCATTGATCCTCAGTTTCCACATCTGTAAAATGGGATAACAATATGAACTTCATGTTATCATGAGGATTCGCTGTGATCTGGTATATAAAATGCCTGACACATAATAGGTGCCCAGTAAAGTCAGTTCTCAGGAAAACACGTGGCCGCCCTTCCCGCTCTCCCCCACAAGCCCCGATCCCCACCTGCTCTCAGCTGCGCTTCGAAGCAGCCCAAACTCACTCCATCTCTAGGGCTTCTCTCCTCCGGGCCCATCTGGTGAGGGAGATTTCCTCAGTTGTCTCTCCCTTAAATAACTTGCGGGTCCTTTGAGTTTCAAGGTTTGTTGCTAATCACGTCAGTGAGAAATAAATTAAAATGGCAACTGTGGGGAAATCACCAAGTTTCAGGATTATTACAAAGTCACCACCATGGCCTGACTCCCTGCTGAGGTGGCAGCTGCTAGCCCTGGTACAAAGGCAGTGCCCACTTCTGTTCCTCAGCTAGGGTCTCACCCAAGTCTCCCTTTCCTCCTCCCCAACCCCTTCCAGGGAGAAGCAGGCTGACCCTTCTTGCAGGAAGGCCTCCTTCGCCTGGACTCCTCCCACTGGGGTACCTGGGCAGGACTGGGAGTCTTCTTGTCTCAAGGGGGTGGTTTGGGTTTCTGACAACTCCTGGCTGAGGTCCCTCATCTACTTGGCTTCACCACTCTCAGGGACTGCCCCTTGGGACAAAGTCCCCTTCCAGTCCCTCCCAGCCCATGCCAGGAAGAGGAAGTCAACAGTTGGGTAGGGGATAGGTAAGGCTTGAGAAATCCCCTGGTGCCCAAGAATAGAGAGCAAATGGTTCCTCCCCCTCCCCCAGAGCCCAGGCACCTGCAGCTCCAGGTTGCCTGGGGTGCCATCTGCCCCTTGTCCTCTCTCCAGGAGTAAACATTGGATCAGGTTCAGTTACCAGCTGTTTAATTAAGAGTGAAGTCAGTTGTGGGTTCATGAATGGCTGGGATCCTGGGTAAGAAATGCTGAAAGACAGCGTTGCCCTGGAGGACCATGGGCAAGCACCCAGGGGCAAACAGCAGGGCAGGCCCGGGGAAGCACAGACTCCAGGTGACAAGTCCCTTCCTTCCTATGGCCACCCCAGGCACTGCCAGACACCAACCTGTGAGGCTGGGCTGGACTCCTGGAGTTGCCAGACCCCTGGAATGGGTCTTCCTTGCCAGGCTGTTTGGCACAGTGGTCTAATTTGGAAACAGCTTGGTATATTCAGGTATAGTACCTGGCCACACACGTTCAATCAGGTAGACTTACCACCACTGCCTGGCCACTCAGGTGCATTTTCACCTGGTAGTAACTGACACATTCACATGCATTTTGATCGGACACACCTTTCATTCTGGTGAGAGCCCCTGGACTTAGCTGACCATTCAGGTGTGTCTGAGCTGAGCTGGCCTGGGATCTGCTCATAACTCAGTCAGTTTATATTCCTGGGAGGCCATGGACACCCAAACCATTCTGGTCACAGGACTCACTCCATAGAGAAGGGGATTGTGAATATAACCCCCACCTCTTCTTCACTCCTCCAGATGTGGCCTCCACCCTGTGCCTATCCAGACTACTCCCTGTTCCTGACCCCTGCTGACCCCTCCCTGTT
Source organism: Galeopterus variegatus (assembly GCF_000696425.1). Lineage (NCBI taxonomy): Eukaryota > Metazoa > Chordata > Mammalia > Dermoptera > Cynocephalidae > Galeopterus > Galeopterus variegatus. Next base: position 699,621 of record NW_007726197.1, on the reverse strand, counting down.
CTGCCAGGCCCCACTCCCATCCCTTAGGCCACACCTGGCAGCTCTGGGGCCCCAGCCCTGCCCAGGCTACAGGAAAAGAGGAAGTTGGTCTGGGAGACAACCAGGGATATTAGCTGTGACTCCAGGGAACAATGGTCCCCAGGGCTGGGTTTGCTTGGTGTGGTGGCAAAGGACTCCCTGCTGGTCGCAGCAGACATGAGCTGGGCCCAGGAACTTCTCCAGGCTGAAGTGGGGGTGTGACAGCTGCTTTCCCTCCACCCAGACACATGCCCCAAGCCTGGCCAAAGGCTGCTCTTGACTGAGGTTTTGATTGAGGGCTAAGAAGAGCACAGCCTGTCCAGGCATTTCTCTGGGCTGTGCTAACCCTAGAGGATGACACTGTGAGTCACCACCGCAAGGCTGTCTCCCCCCCCACCTCCCCAGATTGGGGGGCAGGGAGAACTGGGGCCAGAAATCACAGTGTAGGACTGGGACCAACCAGAGCCAGAATAATCACCAGGGGAGAGGGACAGAGGCTGGAGGGATTTCTGTGCATTTTTCAGATTGTCAGCAGAGCCAGTTCCCTGGGCTTTAGCTGGATGCTGGTCACCAATCCAGCAGCTCAGTTTTAACATAAAATACTATGCAAATATATGCCAAACAGCACCCACATCTCTCGATGCCCGGGCTTCAGAGGCTCTGGTCTCTGGGTCTCCCCATCCCTGTCCGCAGGACACTCTCCTTCTTGCCTGCACTGAATGATTTTCTCTGTGTCTCTGTCCTTCCCTATCAGGATCCAGCTGCTGGAGCGGAACACAGAGCATCATATCATCCAGGCCCAAGCTCAGGCCAGGAGACCTGAGATCTCTGAGGTAGGGGTTAGGGCTGGCAGGTGCTCCCCTCTGTGCGCCCAGGCAGCTGTCCCCTCTCCACTCTCTTCCTGCTACCATCCTCAGTCTGGCCCAAGCAGCAGTAGTTGGGTAGGAGTTAGAAGCCCAGGAGCATCTTCTCTATCTTCCAGCTAGCCATCACGGTTGGCTGGAGACACGTGGGTATCCACGGCAGGCTAATTAGTTGGCACCTCTTCATCAGGACGCCTTTTAAATATTTGTTTAAAATAGGTTTAGAAGAGAGGCCAAGGGCCCTGTGGGGGTGGGCAGAGGACTGCTAGGGCTGGCTTTGGTCCATTCCTCTTACCTCCCCAATCTGGTTCGTGTTCCCCACTCAGCAAAGCAAAGGCCCTGCTGTTTAGCCAGCCCTACAGCCTGGGCACTAGGGTCTCAATAGGGAGGGGACTCACCTATACCCTAAGAGGCTGGTCAAATCATTTCTCCTACCACACATCTGGTTGCATTTCTAGGGATGTTCCATGCCCCTGCCAGCTGGCCCACCCCTTACTCCAGTTCTGGCTACAAGGGCCTCTGGGGTCCATCCTGTCTAGCCCCCTGACAGCCCCCTCAGCACCCATCCTGTCAGCACCTGTCTGGTTCCAAAATAATAGAGTCTATGCATGTGTGGTGTTGGTGGGGGGGGGGAAAGGGTCTCAGATATTCTCAAACCTGGAGAAAGAAACTCATAACCCCCACTTTCTAGGCCCTCACCTCCTAAAGCCCAACCTGAGAATCTCCTGCAGAAGCCAGGGGGGCCCTTTGCTCGCGTTTGGAGCAAAGGAAGAAGGTGGGGTTCCCTCTTCTCATCCCACGTCCTTTCGTGTCCTTTCTCCAGGTCTTCCCAAATCTCCTACCAAGGTCGTGAGGGCCCTGGGGCTCACAATCCACACCTCTCTAGTTTCCCAGGCCCTGCTCAGAGGAAGGCCTTGCCTTTGCTTGGTCCCCCCTGCTGCGTCCCTATCCTCCCCAAGAGGGGCGGGTGTGTGCCTCCATGAGATTGGGATTTTGTTTATTATGGAGCAGGAACTTGGCAATGAGGCAGCTCCCAGCAGGGAATGCAGTGTCTCTCGGTACCCTGGATAATGAAACAGTGCGGAGACAGCTGACACAGGCAGGCTCTGTAATTTATGGGTGCATAATTGCTGTGGAGGCTATTGCTTCTAATGTGATCAAGAGCAAAGGCCTTTTTTTTTCAGCCTGTCCGACTAGGGAAATGGAGTTCTGATCTCTCTCCTGTGTTCCACCCAGCCTGGCCATACTACTCAGGGGCACCAGCAGGGTGATCTGAATGGGCTTTATTCCAGAGTGACTGTTTAGAGCAGGGCCCTGAGCCACTCAGTGCCTGGGAGATGCAGAGAGGAAGTTCGAGGTGTCCCAATTGCACCTCAGACTAACCTCCCGTAAGCACCTGTCACAGTGTGTGACCACATTCGGCATACATGTCTTGCCTACTGGACCAGTGGCTCTTAGCCTGTTCTGGATTATAGAACCTTCTCAGAATCTCACAAAAGCTCCTCTATCTCTTTCAAAAAGAACAAAAGCTAATAAACTGTTCTCTTACTATGTTCCAAGAACTATGTTAAGTTATACATATACTTATCCCATCTAACCCTCACCATGACCCTATGGGAAAGGTGCCATATTGTTCCCATTCTACAGATTAGGAAATTGAGGTACAGAGTGGTGAATAATTTGCCCATATCGCACAGATGGAACTTGGATCCAGCAGATTGATTCCACTTGAACATGTTAATTTGCAGAGACTCTTAGAAACAGTCTCTCACTCTCTATCTGTCTCTCTCACATACCGCCCCCCCCACACACACACACACATTACAGTCAATGTTGGCACAGAGTGTTATGGCTTTTCGGACTCCATGAAGCCCTGCATGGACCCTCTCCAGCTGCTCAGGGGTATAAAACTCCCGGGTCAGGAGGCCTGAGCCCAGACTGCGAGACACCTGAGGGCAAGAACTGTGGCTGTCATCTTGACCACTGAATAAATGGCACTCCATTCGTGTTTGTGGAAGGAAGGAAAAGGAGAAAGTGAGGGAGAGAGGGAGGCAGGGAGGGAGGGCATGACCCCTGCCTTCAGGAACTTCAGAGTCGAATTAGTTGGACAATCTATACAAAGTAAAAGAAGACTTTACAATAACAGTCCAAAGAAGAGAAGAGCTGCCACCAGTCCAAGCAGGATCCATCGTGCTAACTGGATAAAACACGTGGATGCTTGCCGCGGGAGGTCAGAGGACAGAGCACTGCTGGTCCTGCACGGATCAGGGCTGGTGGGAGTACTAGTTAGGTGACCGAGGTGGCAGGCTGGGAGCCCTTCAGGAAGAAGTCATTGAGGGTGTACATGGTGTTCCTGACATCGGCGGCTTTGTTTGCTTTGTCTGCAGGGCGGGGCGGGTAGGAGACAGGGGCTGGGAGGCTGGCACAGTCCTCAGGCTCCTGCTTCCTTTCAGCGCAGCCACCCAGCTCAGCAGTCACCAACCCTCACTCTCGGCCACCATATTCACGTTTCTGCCCTGCTCCCACCTCCGGAACTGCTCTTGTTAAGGTCACCAATCCAGGGTGACTAACCATTTTGGTTTGCCAAGGACTTTCAATGCTAGAACTGAGAGTCCCAGGCAAACCAGGAAAGTTGGTCACCCTACCAATGGCTTTCTAGTCTCCAAATTCAGTGATGTCTTTCAGTCCTTAACCATCTTGACCTCCAGGCTCCTCCTGATTCCACTTTCTTTCTTGGTATCCTTTCTTCTCCTGGCTCCTGTCCTAACTTCTGGTCTACTCATTCTCCTCTGTTAGCTCTGCCCCCTCTGCCAATTCAGTTCTGCCACTTTGGCCCTCTAGACACTAGTGAGCACCTGTTATGTACTAGGTACTTTGGACACAAAGGCCAAAGATGTGGTCTGTGGCCTCAGGAAGCTCATGCCCAGTAAAGGAGACAGACATGCCGATGAATGAGCTGGAAGAGACCCATAGCTCCTGAAAACAAATGGGAAACGTGCATGTGTTTTTGATTCTGGGGAGAAGGTTCCTTAGCTTTCATCAGATTCTGAAGGCAGGTTTGCAGACGCAAGGGCCCACCGTTGGGAGCTATTGGAAGCAACTGGGCAGAGGAGCCCATTGTCAGATTTTTGTTTTTAATTAAGATCTCTCTGGTGGCTGACTGAAGGGAGGGCTGTGGGGCATAGAAGTCAGAGTCCAGTAAAAGCCTCAGCCTTGGGCCGAGCCCGTGGCGCACTCAGGAGAGTGCAGCACTGGGAGCGCAGCAGCGCTCCCGCCGCGGGTTCGGATCCTGTATAGGGATGGCCGGTGCGCTCACTGGCTGAGCGTGGTGCAGCCGGTCTCAAAAAAAAAAAAAAAGCCTCAGCCTTTCCCTTGGCCCTGAACAAAGTCTCTTCAAGGCAGTCTGCCACTTCCATAGGCACCTGTCTCCAGACCCATCCAACAGGCCTCCTGGATATTTCTAAAAGTCTCCACCAAGATGATCCACTGGTCCCTCAAAGTCTACCTGGCCACAGCTGAAACCAGCATCTCTGCTTGGCACATGGTAGATACTGAGTAAATGTTTTCAAATCAAATTGGAACTCTATAATAAACTCATGAGCTAGATTTTAGGGTTTGGTTTAAGGCCTTTCTGGGGATGGATCAACTCTCTTTTACCCAGAAGTCTTCAAATTCTTAAGATTTCCTGAAAAGAAAATCTATAGCTCCTATCTTCATCTATTAGTTGAAAAGTAATTACATGCTCTGAGTACATACTATCATACAAGTAGGAGTTTTTGACCCCATTCCATAGGTGAGAAAACTGAGGCCCAGGGCTAAAAAATGGGCTTAGAAAGGCTTGGTGAGCCAGCTCTCTCTCTTCTCCCTGACCCTGCATGGGGATCCTCTCAGTGACCTACTCCAGCCAGTGCTGGCTGCATCCTCACCCCAATGACTGCTCCAGTCCTGCTGCTAAGGACCACTTGCCCATTTATTCCAGCTCTGTATGATGGTTTTGTTGCCATGGCAATACATCAACCTGAAGGGGGTATGTGTGTGTGGTAAGTTTGGGAGGCACTGCTGGATGCAGTGGTGGGGTTCTAATTGGTTTGATGGTTGCTAGGGTCAACAGGTCTGTGATTGGCAGACTCTGTTTATGTGCCCACCCTGTCCCAGAACCCTCTGGGGATGCAGCTGTTGCCCCATCTGAAGTCTGGAGTGGTCATGCATGGTGTGTGTGTATGTATGTGTGTACAAGCACAAGTGCACACTTGCCTGTACATTTAGCACAAATGTGAAGAGAGGATGTGACACTTGGAACAGTAATAAAGCAGAAAGTTCTCGGCTGTCTGCTGGAAGCATGCTGCAACCAGGGGAATGACATTTTTCTCCTAATCGTTCCCACTCCCCCAAATCACTGGAAAGCAATGGCCTGGGCTTAGCCAGAGGAGGAGTAAGAAGTGGCTCAGTCCAGCCAAGTCCTGCTGTCCCCACTGGCTCCTACACCCCCTCGGACGGGAGCGCCTCCGCGCTTCCCAAGCGGCGCACCATCCAGTGCGCCACCGGGCCGGCCCATATAGCTCCTATCTTCATCTATTAGTTGAAAAGTAATTACATGCTCTGAGTACATACTATCATACAAGTAGGAGTTTTTGACCCCATTCCATAGGTGAGAAAACTGAGGCCCAGGGCTAAAAAATGGGCTTAGAAAGGCTTGGTGAGCCAGCTCTCTCTCTTCTCCCTGACCCTGCATGGGGATCCTCTCAGTGACCTACTCCAGCCAGTGCTGGCTGCATCCTCACCCCAATGTCTGCTCCAGTCCTGCTGCTAAGGACCACTTGCCCATTTATTCCAGCTCTGTATGGTGGTTTTGTTGCCATGGCAATACATCAACCTGAAGGGGGTATGTGTGTGTGGTAAGTTTGGNTGGTTTTGTTGCCATGGCAATACATCAACCTGAAGGGGGTATGTGTGTGTGGTAAGTTTGGGAGGCACTGCTGGATGCAGTGGTGGGGTTCTAATTGGTTTGATGGTTGCTAGGGTCAACAGGTCTGTGATTGGCAGACTCTGTTTATGTGCCCACCCTGTCCCAGAACCCTCTGGGGATGCAGCTGTTGCCCCATCTGAAGTCTGGAGTGGTCATGCATGGTGTGTGTGTATGTATGTGTGTACAAGCACAAGTGCACACTTGCCTGTACATTTAGCACAAATGTGAAGAGAGGATGTGACACTTGGAACAGTAATAAAGCAGAAAGTTCTCGGCTGTCTGCTGGAAGCATGCTGCAACCAGGGGAATGACATTTTTCTCCTAATCGTTCCCACTCCCCCAAATCACTGGAAAGCAATGGCCTGGGCTTAGCCAGAGGAGGAGTAAGAAGTGGCTCAGTCCAGCCAAGTCCTGCTGTCCCCACTGGCTCCTACACCTCTAACCAGCTAGGCCACAGTGAGTCAGTCCATCCTCGGCTCCCTGCTGCCAATCTCCCTCCTCCCTGCCAAGGGCATACATGCTCTTGGGATGAGTTTCTCTGCTCTTACTTAGCTTCCCATTTCTCATGACTTCACTTGACTCCTAGAAACCTACGAAGGACCCTTCAGCAAAATACTAATGATCTCATACACATGCAGATTGTTTTACAGTTTACAAAGCACTTTCACATTCACGCATTTAATTCTTTCTTCCTATTCCCATTCTGCTGAAGAGGAAAACTGAGGTCCAGATAAATGAAACAACTCCTGCACCTTAGGGGCCTCCCAAATGCCCTTTCGGTGTTTTGGTGCTTCTGGAGTCTGTGCCTGCTTGAGTGTGCAGAGGGCCAGAGGGGTGGAAAGCCTGTAACAATGTGTGGAAGGGACATTCTCTGCTGGCTGAATGCTCCCTGTCTGGATGCTGCACCTCCCAGGGGAAAGTAGGGCGGGCTTGAACTTTGCTTTTTCAGATGCTATTCGAATGCGCTGCCCACACAGTCTGTGAAGGAGAGCTGTTTCCAGCTTCCCCACTCAGCCCTCAGGCACCCAGGGATGCCCGTCCTATCTGCAGAGCAGTGGCATGTCATTGGACGCAGGGAGGAGAGACAGGATCAGAGCGGGGAGTGGGCTGAGCTGCTGCTGGGGCGAGGGGGTTGGGGCGGGTTGTCATGCTGCTCAGGCCTGCCAGCATCACACGATTACATTGGTAAGGCAACCAGGACCTCCAGGGATGCCACAGACCCTTTAGGCTAGCAAAGGGGAAGGGGCTGCAGGGCCCACATGTGTGGGATCCCAGGAGCAGAGTGCCAAAGGAAATCCCCAGCTGACAGTCTCTTATCTGACCCTCTGCAAGGAGGGAGTTAATGGGCTGCAGAGAAGAGAAACAGCATTGATAGGGCGCCAAGTTTACATCTCATTGAAACCTCACGACATCCCCAAGAGAGACAAACTATTACCATCTCCACATGACAGACAGGAAATGAAGTCAGAGATGTGAGTGACTGCCCAAGGTCACATAGTCTATGTGGCTTTAGAGCTCCAGGTCTTGCTTGGTGGGCAGCAGGAAGTCTTTCCTTAGTGGAGGGCCCAAGTAGTTCTGCTTCTACTGAGCTGGGTTTGTTGAAAGGTGTATGGAAAGAAAATTGGCATGGGAGGGGGCAGGAGACACCAAAGGGTTTGGAGGGAATTTTTGGAAGGGCACATTGGGGGAGCAGAAAAATTAGGATGGCCTGAACAGCACACACATGTAGGCCACTGATGTGCACATCACACACACTCCCTATCCAGCTAGTAAGCTCTGCCCATGTGCCCACAGGTATTCTTATCTGGTTCTCCCTTCTCCCCGCCCATCTGCACATGCCCTTCCTTGGGACTGCCAAGGCTCCACATGCCATTCTCTGGGCTCCTTACAGATACCCATCTGCAGCCCATCCCCTTCCCAAACCCTGAGAAACAAGACAATGCCTTCAAAACTGAAGATTTCAGAGATTCTGAAACATGATCCCATGTCAGGGGTGATGTGACAGCCTCTGAACAGGTGGCTGGCCCTACATCATGTAAGCTGTCACCTCTCCTCTATGAGGTTGTCCCTGATTCTCTTGGGCAGATTTAAGGGCTTCCTCCTCTGCCCCAGCCCACGTTGCCTTGATATGTGACTGTTCCTCTGCACATCTCTCTCCCTCTGGACAGTGAGCTGCATGAGAATAGCAACTAAGACCTAAAATCATCCCTACGGCCCAAGGATCCAGTAGAGTCCTTGGCAAATAGTAGGTGCTCAATAAATGTTTGCTGAACAGAAAAACGATGGTAATCATATCTACTGTGTATGTCATGAGTCAAGCCCTGTGCTAGGCTTTTAGCATACATTATCCCTAATATGCACAAAACCACACAAGACTGATTTTAGTATCTTTGTTCTACAGATTGCAAAACTAGGTTAAGTCACTTGCCCAAGGTCACACAGCAATACAAGGAGGTGCTGGAAATCAAGGTGCACCTACGAATCTCCAAGGCCCCTCAGCCTATCACACCAGTGCTTCCAACCTTGACACCCTTCACCCCCTTATCTTCTAGAATCAAACAGGCACATAGTTCCGTGACTGCCTCCTGTCTCTCAGATCACTTCCCTCCCCTCTCCTCCTTGCTCCACTGCTCTAGTCTAAGCCTACACCATTTTCCTCTAGGATCAGCTTGCAAATTGGGATTCCCATCTCCAGATTTGCCCCCATCATCAATCCTCCACTCAGCTGCTGGAGGGATGGTCCTAAACCACAAACCTGGTGATATCTCTTTCTCAAATGCTCCATGTAGTCCTGGGTCTTCAGGATAGATTCCTCGCTCATTAGCCACAGGGTATACAGAAGGGTCTTCAGGTCCCAGCACCTGCCTCCTCTACAGTGTCCCCCAACTCTAAGCTCTGCCCTCATGGAACTGTGGGCCCCTATTCCCTCACCCCAGCACTTTGCACGTGGCATCACCCCTCCTGGAAAAACAGAAAAGCCCTTCCTCCCCTCCCTGTCCTCTCATTGGTAATCCTCAGCTTAAGCAGAGCAGCTCCTCCAGGGCAGCCACAGCGCTAACTCCACCCCATAGCATCCTGTTTACTCACCTGTCGCATTAGACCATGAGCTCCTAGAGGCTAGGGACTCTGTTTTATTAATCTTTTGTGCCCAGAGACCTGGCCATTATTTGTCATATAAGAGTTTACAAAATGTTTGCTGAGATCGCTTGACCTCATCTCCCCATCCCTTGAAACTGCCTTTGGCCTCATTCTCTCTAACCCTCTGGTAAACACAGTTCCTCAGCCATAGCCCTTCTCCCCTTCCCTCCCTGTCCTTTCTCTCTGGTCTCCAGTATTCTGGGATATGAAGCCAGGCAGGTTGCTTCCTCTCTCTAAAGCCTGGAGGCTCTAGATCCAGCCACTCTTTGTGCCCCTTCAACACTTGGCAGTTTCATTTTTATAAAGTGCTTGTGCCCAGGAAATCTGCATACCCTAGCAGCAAAAACAGAGGCAGCAGAGTTGGCAGGTCACTTTCGTACATGGGCCCAGTATCTTTCTCCTTTCTCCCATCTCCAGCTGATGGCGGGACCTCAGGCCGATGTCTTCCAGAAAGAAATTGCTCTAGTCCCAACAACACTCTCTCCCTAGGGAAAGGGTTCAGGTAGAAGCACACCCACAGTGTGGACCACCTCCTCCTCGGGAACCCTTCCCTGCCAGGGCCCTCAGACTGCAGAGGCCAAACCCACTGGCAGGGCAGAGCACACAGACCTCCTTGATTTGGTGACCATGGAGCTGAGGCCCACGTCCTTTCCTTACAGTCCTCAGGAGGAAGCAGGGCTGGGAGGGGTCCGGATAGGGGCACTGGGTCCCCACACCACCCCAGTTTTGCTTCGTTTTTTTGATCCCTGAAATCAAATGGTGTGAGTGGAATGGCCATTGGCCTGGGTTCTAATTGTGCCTCACCACTAACTCCTTGTGGGACCTTGGGCCAGTCCTATCTCTTTCTTGGGCCTCAGTTTCCCCTTCTGTTAAATGAGAGCTGAAGGGCCGGCCCAAGGCTCACTCGGGAGAGTGCGGTGCTGATAACAACAAGGCCACGGGTTCAGATCCTATATAGGGATGGCCGGTTGCTCACTGGCTGAGAGGTGGTGCTGACAACACCAAGCCAAGGGTTAAGATACCCTTACCAGTCATCTTTTAAAAAAAATAATAATAAATAAATAAGAGCTGAACTAGCATTGGCTATTCTGTAAAGCTTCTTGGAGATTCGCAGTTGGCTTATGTGGTTTAGTTCCAAAAGGACAAACTGAACTGCCCTTCACCAGGAGAAGTGGGAACGATGGCTGGTAGGAAGTGCTTCATTCCGGCTCTAGAGAGGCAGTGCTGACCAGGTGGGAACTTTGTCTGGAAAGGTAAGTGATAAGTCCCACCGGACAGGGTAGGAGGGCCGGAGGGCTACTGCTGTGGAGAAAATGACCAACAGAACCGATCCATGTATGTTAGCTCTTAGGTGCTGGGTGCTAGGGTCCGGAAGGCACTCAGAAGGTGAGAGAGCTACCCTTAGAGAAGGCACTCAGCCAGTCACCCCTGGTGCCCTGCCCCTGTCCTGGAACGATCTAGGGCCTCATCCCATAGTCAAGGCTTTCAGGGCCAGCGTAGGAACGAAACAGGAAGAGGCACTTGGACCCTGGTGCCCAGAGTGGGAGAAAGGGGTGGGCACCCGGGCAGAGGGAGCCCTGGGGATTGGCGGCGGCTGTGGGCAGGGCGGGAGGGACGGGGGAGGAGTCAACTTGTACACGTGAAAAACTCCGACCGGGGCCGGGCTTGTCCCCTCCTCCCCCCTCCTCCTCCTCTCGCCTNCCTTTCCGGAGCGGGGGAAGCAGCCCCGAGCCCGGGCAGGGACCCCCGCAGGGCGCAGGGCGGGAGCGGGCGCGCCCCGGCGCTCAGGACCCGCGCGGTGAGTCCGGCGGGCGGTGCGCCCGGGGAGGGAGGGGGCGTCGGAGGAGGGGACCCCGCGGCGCCCGCGCGGAGCAGAGGTGAGCCGAGCGGCTCTTAAAGGCGCCGTTCTGCTTTTGCCCTGGGGCGAGAGGTTGGAGGGCAGGACCGGAGCGCCGCGGGGAGATCGGAGATCACGAGGCGTGTCCGTTTGTGTGTTGGGGGCTGGGGATGCCCTGGAAGGGCCGCTCCCCAGTTCCAGGTGCTTAGGAGGGAGGGCTAGTTGTAGCCTCAGACCCCCGCCCCCGGGGAGTCTCCGTCGGGACTCACTTTGGCTCCCGGGCTCACGTCTGAACCCTGCAAAGCGAAGTTTTCCACCCAGTCGCGAACCAGGCGCCTTCTTAGCGCCCTTCCTTTGGGGAAGAGCAAGGGTCGGGAGTCTCCGGTGAGGAGAGGACCCGAGAGTGTGGGGCCAGCCAGGTCGCAGCCTTGGGGAGCTTTCTGGGCTCTGGTGAACTTCCCAGAGAGGCAGGCTGGGGGGTGAGAGGCCAGAGCCCTGGGCGGAACGTGGAAGGACACGTGAGGCCCCGCAGGTCCCAGCGTTGGGGGGTGTGCCGGAGGGGGGTGGCTCCGGGGAATGCTGCCTCTTCTCTTTCTGGCCACCCCGGAAGACCAAAGGGACATCCCCTCCATCCCCCCCCCCCCTATATGTAGCATAATACCTGATACAGGTCTGCACAGAAAGGCTTGTCCTCATATGCAGAGTTCTAAGACCCACAGGCCAATTGATCAACCAGAGATAAAAGTTGGCAAAGTAGGAGTCAGGAGGACACTCCGGTTGCATTTACACAGCTGCTGCAGAAGGGGCTTTTGTCGACACCTGCATTTTCCATGGTCTTTTCAAAGGCTAAAGAACTGGTGCTGCGGAGGAGCAAGATAGCGACGGGTCTGGAGCGGGCGTGCCAGAGGACAGAGCAAGCCTGAGAAGTGTGCGCTGTGCTGCCAGAGTACTATTTGCATTTCCAAGAGCAACAAAAAACAAATAAATCACTGATCAACTAATCTAAAATGTAAAAAAGCAACTACAGTCTCAAGATTTTAGGGCCGATGCAAAAGAAGATTCCTGAGAGCGCCCAAACCACACCGGGAGACTGAGCAGCCCAAGGCAACAAAGGCCAGGAAAGACGGCAGTAGCGACGCAGAGACGGAGAGGAAGGCACAGGACCGGCCCAGCTCTGGGAGCTTTGTGAGTGGCCCCCAGCCCAGCCCACTTGGGGGGCAAAGGCCCGCCCGGTCCCCACTTACCACACCAGGCTAGGCGCCTTCATCAGTGCTGCCTCCATTTTCTCCGGGGGGGGCAGAGCCGGGTGGCTCAGATTGGGCAAGCCAGCCATCTCGGAGCCGGCTGGCTCAGATTGGGCAAGCCAGCCATCTTCGCTTGGCGCGGCTCCTCACTGAGCCATGCCACATGTGTGCCTCAGCACAGGGAAGGGCAGGGAAGAGGATCCCGGCCAGACTGTCACTCCACCACACCTGGGGCTTCGGCCCCAGGTAAACTCTCTGCTTCCGGGAGGCAGA
>NW_007726197.1:665205-686360 GCF_000696425.1 Galeopterus variegatus | reverse complement strand
GAGGTCTCTGTTCTCCCCGTTGGGGGCGGGGGCTCCCAGGAGCTGTCTGCAGGCCTTGTTGGGGGGAGTTGGGCTGTGGAGACAATGACTGGTTTTCTGCGCTGCAGGGTCAACACCCTCCTAGGCACCAGTGGCCTTTTTAAATTCTCTTCGAGTAGAGAGGGGAGAGTTGGGCTGTGAGGAGTGGGAGGTTAACCGCCCAGAACCCTCTCAGCAATGGCTGCTGCTGTCTGCCCCTTTCCCCCGCTCCCCAGCCCAGCCCTCGGCAGTTTCCCAGTTTTCCCAACTGTGGCCTGAGCCCCATGACTCACTAACACCACCGGCTTGCCCCTCCTGTGTCAGCACCCTGTGAGATTCAGCATGCTCCTGTGGCATTCCGCTGGACACTGGCCTGAGGGAGCAGAATCCTCAGGATGCCGGGAACCTTGGGCTGACTGGCTGGCCTTGGGAGGGGCCTGGGGCAGCGTTGCTTAGGGTGGAGGGTGGAGGGGGGGAACGCAAGGCAGTCTCCGGGTTTGGGTTTGCATCCTGAAGGCGCTAGAGAGAGGGTCACCTTGCCACAGCAAAGCTACTGTCTCGGGTTACCCTGTCCCGTCCACCTCCTGTGCAGCTGATAAACCTGTAGGGCTGACTTACCCCCATCCCTGCAACTTAGATATGTCCCTGACTATTAGGTTCCTAGGACTCTCCCCGCTGGCTGCCCATGCCCTGCCAGGAGAATGGAAGAAGCCCTCCACTCATGCCAGTAGTTCTTCCCAAACTCACTGGCATTTCCAGAGCCAGGGAGGACTTCAGATACAACTTCAGTTATATCTGATTTCTGAATGCCTTAGTGGCTACTGTTTATTGAATATCTACTGTGTGCCAAGCAGTATGTCACAATAACTTTATGAAATAGGTATTATTATGTCCATTTTACAGGTAAGGAAACTGAGATGCTGAGAGACCAACTTTCCCAAGGTCGCATAGAAGTGGGATCCAGCCCACTTCCATCTGATCCCCCAAACTCCTGTATCAACCCCATCATGGGAGGTCTCAGCCCACTCTGGGGTTCTCTGGTTCTGCATCAGTCTTCAGGAGAAGGAAGGATGGAGGTGGTGCTCTGGGTAATGAAGCCTTCTTTTGTCCTGTGCCAGGCAGAGCCAGGCTCCTGCATGGGTCACAGGAGAGGGCACCAGATCTGAGGAGCAAGTAGGTTTCTGGTGTGCGATCTTGTGGGGTCAGGCTGCCTGTCCTGGAAACCTCCCCCTCAGATCAAGAAGAGATGGAGCTGCCTTTTAGGCTGCACTGCATTTGTTTCCTCTGTAGACCCAGACTCTGTCTCTGTGTACATGGGCCTTCCTGTCCCCAGAGAAACAGGCCCCACACTGTAGGGCAGAGCACAGCTTCATTCTTCCCAGCTCCTACCCCAACCAAGCTTCTCCTTTCTGGGGTAACCCTGTTTTGAACTTGTGTCCAGTATCTCCATCTGCCCCTCCTCTGATTCCTTTCCTTCTCTAACTGAGCTTGGGAGCTAAAGGAGAGGGTAAACATAGGGCCTTGTTGAAATCCAGTTCTAGCACATACTAGCCGTGTGACTCCCTCTCCCCAGCACATTGCTGAACTTCTCCCAGCCTCAGTTTCCTCATCTGTGAAATGGAGATCAGAACAGAGAGAGGTGTTACATGAATTAAATGAAATAATGCACAGTGTCTGGCGGGTAGCAAGGCTTAATAACTGGTAGCCGTTGTGATGGTGATTTGGGAAAGGAATTTCCCAGTGATTGTACTGTGGCTGGCTCGGGGGTAGGGACCAAGGCAGGCTCTCCTAACTGCATCAGGCCAAGCCCTTAGAATCTTTCCTGCTTTTCCAGGTTGGGGAGGAGGGCTCCGCGTAAGGGAATGGTGGTGGTTGTGGGAGGGCGGGTTGGATGGAAACCTGCCAGGAGGGACCAGGAATCTTTGCTGTGGGGGCCCTCCCCTCTAGTTTCCTGGAGAACTGGGGGCCTCCTGCTGCAGGGCCCTCTGGCAGGACCTCCTTTCCCTGGGGTAGAAGGATCCTCCCCCAGTACTTCATTAATTGCAGTCCCTGTTCTGCTCTGTTGTCCGTGAGGGAGTGGCTGGCCTGGGTTCAGACCCACCTGACTGGCCCCATTTCTTTGGGAATAAGTCACATTTCGGGGCCGGCCCGGTGGCGCACTGCTACAGTGTGCCGCTTGGGATCGCGGCGGCGCTCCCGCCGAGGGTTTGGATCCCACATACAGACCAGCCGCTCACTGGCTGAGCGAGGTGCAGGCGCAACACTGAGGGTTGCAATCCCATTGCCGGTCCCGGCCCGGTACGGGTGCGACACTGAGGGTTGCGATCCGTTGCCGGTCACGAAAAAAGACAAAAAGGAAAAAAAAAAAAAAAAGTCACATTTCTCTTCCCTGACTCTGTTTCCGGCCACCCCTTCTCTCCCCTACCCTGGACCCTTTGCCTTTGCCCTCCCGGCATTCACTGCAGAGTGGGCACTTTCCCATCTCCAGGGGGTGGGAACAGGCCAAGGTTACTCTTGCCGTGGCCCCCACAGCTGCTTGCGCGCGTGCGCACGTGCACACACACACACACACACACACGCACACACAGAGGCACACACAGAGGCACACATACACAGAAAGAACTCAGCTCTAAGGCTGTGCTCATGGCAACTCAGGCAGAGGGTCCAGAACCCAGGATCACTATAGAGCTGGTGGCTGGGCCCGGCAGGAGCTGGCCAGTGGTGCAGCGGCAGATTAGGAAGAAGGAAAGCTGTGGGCGCGTCTCAGACAGACCTCCTGTCTGAAGGAGAGCCCATCTGCTCCTGAAATCTCCACTGCTCCGTCTGCAGAGGAGGATGGTGGGGTGGCAAGTGTGAGGCTTGGTTTTGAACTGAAAAGGGTCTTGAAGCTCCCTGACAGCATGAGTGACCCTGGCGAGACAGGACACCCTGCTCTGGGAGACATTGGCCAGAACTTTTGAAGGGACAGAGGTGAGATCCTCTTTCTTGGACCTTGATAATGTTCCCACCCTGTCTTCATCCTCCACCTCCCCCAAATTAAATAAAGTCATCTCCAGAAACGGAGAGTTGGAGGTAGACAAGATGACCCGATAATGGCTGGTTGATGTGTCTGTTCATTATTTTTATCCATCCTCCACCTCCCCCAAATTAAATAAAGTCATCTCCAGAAATGGAAAGTTGGAGGTAGACAAGATGACCCGATAATGGCTGGTTGATGTGTCTGTTCATTATTTTTATGTTGAGTGGATGTGCCCAGTCAGTTTATGGACTTTGGGGTTAGTTCAGATCCTACCTCTGTAGCTCTATAACCGGTTGCCTTAGGTTAAGTAGTTTGCTCACCTGAGTTTCAGTCTCATTATAAAATGGGGAGGATAATAGTATTACCTCATGTGGCTGTGAGGATTCCAATGAGATAATGTCCACGACACTCCTAGGTTTCTGCCTTACCTGATGTCATTACTGAGGGGGGTGGCAAAAGGAGTTAGTGGGCTACATTTGGCAGTTCACCTTTGGCCCCCACTCCATATTTTTTCTAAAGTCAGGATCCCTGTAGGCACCAGGGCTCGGGTCCCAAATTGGAAAGGCAACTCTGTTCTTGAAATGTTTCTACCCTCCCTCACCCTGAATGCCCTCTCCTTTTTAACATTATCAAGGGAAATTCTGACAAAGTTCCAGAATGATTTCTGCCCTCACACTTTGCTTCCCTAAAATACCCTGCCCTTTTCTGCCTGGGGAGTCCCCTCAGGAACCAAGCCTTCTCTCCTCTGCCCCAGCCGTCCAGCAAAGGAGACCCTTGCAGGGTGACCAGGCCCAGGAGGGGACCTGGCTGTTCTTCCCATGTCCTGGCAGGATGTGCTGCCTGGAGCAGGAAGGTGGTAGGTGCTCTGCTGGAGGGCATTGCTCATGACAGGAGCAGCACGGGGTCTCCATACCAACTCTGCCAGCAGCATGGGACGAGGCCAGGAAGGGGGTCACAGAGTCCCTCCCTGATCCTGGCATGGAGACCAGCTGGCAGCATCCCCCACCGTGGCTGGGCGGGGTGCCATGTTCTTTGTCAATGCCAGACCTGACATGGCTCCATCCCAAGAGAAGGCAGCCCTCGAGTGGCTGCTGACTTCCTTGGCTCTGATGCCCAGTGGAGGGAGCGCCGTCTCTGGGCCGGCGTTTGCAGTCTGTGCAACCCTGGGGGAGCAGAAAGGGCATTGAACCCGGAGTCACAAGCCCACAGTCCTAGTCTCAGCTCTAGTCAGTGTGAGTGGCCTTGGGCAGGTCAGTTCCCCTTCTGAGTCTTCTGAGGGCACAGACCAGGGGATTTCTAAAGCCCCATCTAAGACTGCTGGTTTGTGGCTCCAATTTTTGCCAGTACTGCCAACAAGGTGAGCTGTGCCTTGGGGCCCCAGGAAGGACTCACCTTCTGTTCCTCCAAACTTTCAAGCCCAAGGGTTTCCCCCAGCTGAGGCCTGAGTACTCGGTCCCTGCCATGGCTCAGAGGGGCAAGGAAATTCTAGAAGACCTCACCCCTGTCAGGAGAAGAAAAAGTAGCTCCCAAAGAAGTGGATGCTGGATTCAAATGCCACACAGACACTGGATACTCAAGGGCAGAGGCTGGCGAACCACAGCTCTTGACCAAATCCTGCCTGTTTTTGTATGGCCTGTAAGCTAAGAATGGTTTTCACATTTTTTAAGTGATTAATGAAAAAAATCAAAAGAAGAAAAAATACTTTGTGATACTTAAAAATTATATAAAATTCAAATTTTAATGTCCGTAAGTAAAGGTTTGCTAGAACGTGGTCACATTCATTCATTTATGTCTTGTCTATGGGGACTTTCGTGCTTCCAGGGGTAGAATTGCATAGTTTGCAACAGAGACTATGGCCTGCAAAGCCCAAAGTATTGGCTGTCTGGCCTTTTATAGAAAAAGGGTGCTCACCCCTGCTTAAGGTAATCATAGTTTTCTCTAGGCCTTGCACTAAACCATTCTGGAATCTCAATCTAAAAATACTTTCTTTTCATTTAAAAAGAAGCATTGCTGGGTTTTTTTTATTATTATGTAAGCAATAAATGTTCATTATGGGAATATTAGAAGATGCAGATAAGCAAAAAGAAGACATAGAAATCACCCGTAATTCTAGGGCCCACCCGTGGCTCACTGGAGAGAGCATGGTGCTAACACCAAGTCAAGAGTTAAGATCCCCTTACCGGTCATCTTTCAAAAAAAAAAATCACCCATAATTCTACCAACCAGAGATAACTACTGCTGGCATTTTAACTTATCACCTTCTGGATTATACACAGTGTATTTGTGTTTGTATGTGTGTGTATGCAATGTGTGTTTATGGGGGTCTTCAAAAAGTTCATGGAAGGATTTGTATTATCTTTTAATTAAAGTTTTCCATGAACTTTTGAAGTTATATATTTGCACACATACAGCTTTTACAAGTTGTACCCATGTGCCCTCTTCCCTGAAAAACACATCTCAAACTGTACCCTTGGGGACCGTCCAAACAGAAGTGCTTGGCAGGCAGTTGGACCTGCATGTCCGAGGCTCGGGGGCTTGACAGGGCCAGGGCTGTGGGTCTGGGAGTCACCAGCATGTGGGTGGTAGTTTCCACCACCGGAGAGGATGAGGTCACCCAGGAAGCGTGCGTTGAGGAGAAGAGCAAAGGGCCAAAGATGGAACTCTGGGAGTGCTGACATTCGAGGGCAGGTAGAGGAAGTGAGTCCACCAGATGCAGGAGGGACCCAGGAGGCTGCGTTATCATGGAGGCCAAGGGAGGGGAATACAAGGTGCTGGAGCTAGGATGGTTCCTGGTGCTGCACAGCTGCTTGTGCAATGAGTGCATGGCTGGAAGAACCAGCCTCCACTCGAGGATCCTGAGCCCTGGTTGGTGAGTGGCCCTGACAAGGGACATTTGGAGAACAGTTGAACAACCGTGAGATGTTCAGAGGCTCCACAGAGAAGGCCACGGTGGGAAGGAGGCCACTCAGAGTATGAAGACAGAGGCGGGCAATGCAGGTGACCAGAGGCCTGGGGCTGTCGCAGGAGCCTGGTGGCTCTGTTGCAGGGTGGCACGAAGCTGCTCTCTTAGACCAGTCGCTCAGATTGGAATGAGGAAAGCTGGTAAAGATTGGCCAGGGGTTCCTGTTGGAATGTGGGCGTGGGGAGTGGGGGCCAGACTATGGGGTGGAGTATAAATAGGAATAAGGCTGAGATGCTGGGAACCCTTCCTCCTTCCCCCATGAGACTGAGAGGTCCCCAGGGATGCCAGGGCTTGAGGGGCCCGCAGTCCTGTTGCTAAAGTTGGGCATGGAGAAAAAACCAGAGATGTGAATAAACATCCCATGCAAGGCCACCAAGAAAGCTGGGCTGCTCACATCCGATCGGGGACGGCTGAAGGGCAGGCCAACTCGATGCTCTGTTTCTTCGGTCTCATGTAGAAGATGGAGGGCGTGAGCATCTGTGATAAGAAAGCTGGGCTGCTCACATCCGATCGGGGACGGCTGAAGGGCAGGCGAACTCGATGCTCTGTTTCTTCGGTCTCATGTAGAAGATGGAGGGCGTGAGCATCTGTGATAAAGCACACGCAAGGGACACAGACGTGAGCACTTTCCTTTGGGATTTAAGGAAGACCTAAGAAAAGGTTGCAGACTTTGGAATTTTGAAAACACTGGGCGAGGTGGGTAAAGGACCTTCCTTGGGTTAAAGAGTTAAAGAGGGCTGGTAACGGGAGCAGAGAGGGGCTCCGGGCTGGAAGGGGAGGGAGGCCTTGTCTGGAAGCAGGAGAGTGTGGGAGGGGAGCCGTGCTGCCCTGGCCCCTTGCTTCTTGCCTCGGGTCTGGGCTGTTCTGTTTGCACAGGACCAGAGCTGACAGGAGGTCACTTTGTCCCATCTTGTCACTTGGAAATCTAGAGCCTCCTCAGAGATGGCAGACCAGCCTTAGCCACATCCCCCAAAAAGGTCAGAAAGAAAACACCAGAAGATGCTATATGTGCCTCTGCTCCTTGAGCCCCAGGAAGCCCTAGAGCAGCAGGGTAGACACCAGCAAGACTGATGTGGGGCCCACACAGAGAGGCTAGATGTGAGGTCGTGAGGGGTCAGGAGACCCATCCATTGGGGTCGAGGCCAAGTTCTGAGACTGGCCAGGTCATCTGCCCTGAGGCTCTGGGAACCTACCCTGGAGTGACAGGAGCCCCAGGGTCCTGTCAACCCCTCCCCCACAATCCCTGGAGGCCCCAGCTTGATGCATGTGGGTTGGAACCTCTCATTAGGGGTTTTCTCATCCCAGTCCACCCTTCACTGTAGTGTGGCATCTCCAGCCCAGAGACCTCACTCAGGGAGTCACTGCTGGCCAGGAAGCTGCCCCTGTGTCTCAGCCTATGTTCCCCCACTGCCATTGGGGCCACAAACTGGCTGGCAGAGGAAGGTTAGTTTACAGCTGAGGCCTTGAGCCCGGCTTTCGTATATCTACTTGCTGATCATTTGAGGGTTTGCTCTGTGCCAGGCCCTGTGTCAGGCCGTGGGGGTGCAGTGGTGACTCAGATCTAGCCCTTGCCTTGAAAAAGCTCACAGGCAAACTAGGGAAGTCGACAAGTAAACAGAGTCCTAGAGCCAAGTGCTCTACTTGGGGACATCAGAATGCTGTGGGAGCACAGAGGCGGGACCCTCCCCTGGCTGGGCACAGTGGAGTTTCAGGCTAGAGTAGAAGGCATCTGGGAGAGGTCGCACTTGACTCGAGCCTTGAAGATGAGCAGACTGCTGGCGTCCCCAGCCCTGCCCTACTCACTACGGGCACCAATCCCTGATTCCGCTTCCCTCTGAGACCATACGGGGAGTCTAGGGCTGGTTGACTGGACAGCCTAGGCTTGCTCTAGAGAGCCCAGAAGGCACTCGCTGCGGGCACCAATCCCTGATTCCGCTTCCCTCTGAGACCATCCGGGGAGTCTAGGGCTGGTTGACTGGACAGCCTAGGCTTGCTCTAGAGAGCCCAGAAGGAGCACAGGGCCAGGCCCACCCCGTTTGTGCTCAAGTCCTTACTGCTATGACTGGAGCTGGCCTAACAAGATGAAAAACCTAGAAACAGGTCCCTGGTCTGCCTGAAAGTTGAAGGAAGGGCACCAGCATTTATCACACACAGCAGTGTGTCCTGGAGCTTACTGGTGACTAAGCTACGGTCTTTGTCCTTGAGGGGTCGAATGTTTATATATCTGTAGAGGAAAGAAGCTTAAATGAGTCATTATATAGTGGCTCAATGTCTTATGCAGTCACTTGTCCCTTCATACCACAAACAGACTGACACCTGGTAGGTTCCTTACACCGTGTAAGGCGCCAGGGAAACAAAAATGATGAAGACCCTGCTCTTGTCCTGAAGGACACCACAGTCTAGTTACGAGTGTGCACAGGCTGCTATGCAAGCGACAAACAGGCAGCATCTCGTTTTACCTAGAGGCAGGAGGTGTAGTCATGCGCTGCTGCCCGGGGGAAGTGACACTTGGATTTGAGAGTGGTTTTATCAAGAGAAAAATGAGGGAAAGGCATCCCAGGCCAAATGAATGGCATGTGCAAAGCTGTGGGGTGTGAGTGTGGTTTGCTCTGGGAATGCCAAGTATTTTTCAATAAAACTGGACACTCCGGGGAGGGTGAGAGCTGAGACTCAAGGAGAAGACAGGGATCCAAACACAAGAGCCTGGTCTGCTGGGCCCTGGAGTTTGGACTGTTTCCTGAGGGCAGTGTTAGCTTTGAAAGGTTTTAAACTGGGCAGTGATATCACCAGGAAGCAGCTGAGAGAGTTAAGTCTAGCAACTGGATTGGAGGCTAGGAATTATCCTCATTTAGCAGCAAGGAAACTGAGGCATGGCGTGTCTTCCCAGGTCACAGTGCTAGTAAGTGGAGTTTCTTCCATGTCACCAAACTGTAGGGAATTTTGGAGAGCTGGGTTAGACAGCATTGGCCCTCACCATAGGCCATTTCTGGTCAGAGTATGACACTGTAGGACCAGTGGTGCGTTTGTCTACAGCAGGGGCAACCCTGAGGTCCAGACGCTTCCTGGGCAAGCCTCTTGACCAGGTGTCCTGTGGATTTGCCCACCTTGCTCCCGCCTTCCCTGCCTGTTTCCTGCATTCCAAACAGGGGCTGTGGGAGTCTTCTCTGAGCTCCATCACCGTCCAAAGCATGTGTTCATTGGCAGGGGGACTGCAGGCCTGTCTGTTTTCCTCAGTTCTGCAGCCAAAAGGCCCCAGTCCTGCAGCCTGTCTTATCCAGGCTAGGGCAAGGTGAGGTCGGTGAGGAGAGCTCCAGGTAGCCAAGGGGTGATTAGCTTCCCCTGAGGTTTGTCACAGGCTCAGGAATCTAAAGCTTCCAGCTCTGCAGGGCAGGGGCAGTGGAGGATGAGGGAAGAGATGGTATCTGCGGGCTCCCTGCAGGCACAGTGCTCTCAGGGAGGAGGGAGTGTCTCTGAGGTCTCAGCTTATGACGTCCTCAGACTTGGTCAGCCATGGCCTCTAGTTCTTTGAAACTCGTCCAAGGCCCAAAGTGGCTGAGTGATGAGGTGGGGGCAGGGAGTAGGAGGCAGAGGGTGCCTAAGGATCCTGGCCGGCAGTCAGCCTTTGTACTGAGGGTCAGAGGCTCCAGCCTTCAGAAAGTGGGCAGTGGTGAGGCATCCTCACTGACAGGAATCAGAACGGAGGGTCCAGAAGGCCCCGTAAGCACCTTCTCCTGCTAACATTCAGGAGCCCGGCCCTTCCTCCTGGGGTGCACGGTGGCTCTGGCAAGTGCTCCGTCCTCACTGACAGGAATCAGAACGGAGGGTCCAGAGGGCCCGTAAGCACCTTCCCCTGCTAACATTCAGGAGCCCGGCCCTTCCTCCTGGGGTGCACGGTGGCTCTGGCAAGTGCTTGGTTTCCTCCAGCCTGGCTCCTCCTTCCTCCTTCTGTGCCATCCGTTTCTCTGGCACCAGCAGGAAGTTCTGGGCCGGTTGGGGTGCGCCCAGGAGGAAATAACAGGAGGCAGCTGAGAGCTTCCCCCACTTACCTGGGCAGGGAGGCGGGAGGGAAGGCTGGTCCGAGGCCTGCTTGCCCACCCCACGCAGCTCTTCAGGGGGTCTCTGCTCCTTCAGCCACCTCACACCACCCCTGCCGGGCCAGCATCCCTGCAGGTTGCCCCCTTCCCCTGGCACCAGTTGCATGGGGACAGCCCCAGATGGCTCCCTGGCCCAGGGACAAAGGCCACACTGTGCCTGGCCCAGGGCTGGCCTCAGCCTGGGTCACACTGAGCCCTTCTGTCCCTAGCTGGGGGTGCGGGGCAGACAGCACCAAGGTGACAGGCCTTTTTCCTGTTCTCTTCCCCCTTGAGCCCCCACTCTGAGGAGCTGACTCTCCCAAGGGAAAAGTGGCAGAGGCATCTCGTGTCTTGAGCTGGGGAACAACTGACTATTCACCGCCCAGCCTGCCCTGTCACACCCAAGACCCTGCTGGGTTCAATGCCTCGATTGTCCTCAGCAGAGAGATGCATCCACTCTCTGCTGTGGTCACCACCCCCACCGCCTGCTCCCCTGTCACCATCGGGAAGACCATCCCTACATCTGACCCCCATCCCTCCCACTGCAGTGACAGCTACTTCCTCTTGGTGGAGAACAGCTGGTCCCCATCCCTCTGCATTGCTTGGCCCCACATTCCTGCTCAAGTCAGCTGCCCCCCTGTTTCACCTCCCTCTCTCTCCCTGTCCCCCTGGCACAAGCTGGTGGCTCCTTGTTCCGAACTGAACTGTGGGGAGAGCAGGTGTGATTCTGGGCTTGTTCTACTTTGTCTTGCAGAAATTGGGGGCCTGCCTCCAAGAACGCTTTTAATGAGCTCCCCTCCCCCACCCCACAAGCAAGAGCAAGGGTGTGAGATTTACGGCAGCTACTGGAAGATTCCTGAGCCACAGACCCAACACACCATCCCATAAATCCCAGACTGCAGGACGGTTTTATGGGGAAGCCCTGTTTTTAGAAAGGGGTGTGGTTGGACCCTCCTGGCAGAACTCAGGCCTCAGGAAGCCAAGTGCCTTCCTCCTCCCTCCCGCATTGGGACAACCATGATTGAGCCCAGGAGCATCAGTTTGTGCAGCAGAGATGTGCCTGTTTCAGGGCAGAGATATTTCCCCCGCTCTGGGGGTCTCCTGCTGCACTCAGCATGCCCTCCCCGCTTCTGCCCACTCACCAGCTCTGAGGATTCCTTGCCTCAGCACAATCTAGAAACATGGGAGATGATCTTGCCTTACCTGGACCTCATATGCTTCCCACCCATGGCTCCATGTGCAAATCCTTGGAGATGCTTTTTAAAAATGCATTTTTCCAGGTACCGTCCTCGGAGCCTCAGTTCTAGAATATGAGGAATTTTAATATTTTTACAATGCTCTCTGGTGATTCTAATGTTCAGCCAACGTGGAAAATAACTGATCTATACAATGGGCACATCTCCGTTCTCCTGTCGTGCTGGGGAATGTGTCTCCAGGTAGGGTGATCTGGGTCCTCTTGTCACTGGAACCCATACCGTCCCACCACCGGCATGAAGCCTCCATTATGGGTCCCCTTGGGCTGGATGCTGCCCACAAGATGGGAGGCAGGGTGGCTATCCCTGAGGCTGGAGACAATGCACAGAGCCACAGAGGAATGGATGAAGTTGGCTGGCAGGAATGGGTTTAGGGATGGAGAATCAGGAAAGCCCCATGCTGGTGGGCTGTACTGAGGAAGCTGCAGCCACCTTCTCATCAAGGGAGGCCTCCACAGCCCCTGAATTCCTTGAGAATAGGGACCATGCTTTACTCGCCTCTAACCCAGTGCCTTCACGATGCCGATGCATAGTAGGTGCTCAATCCACGTTTGTTGAGTTGAACCAAGTGAGACTTTAGGGCCTACAGACAGAGGTGGATCTGGCTGGCCATGCAGAGGCAGCAGCCTGATGAAGGAGGGTCTGGTGATACCCAGTCTCTGGGCTCAGGAGAGCAGGAGGGCCATACTTAGCTGCGTTTGGGGCCAGCCAGGAGCATGCAGTGCCAGGGAGGGGACCCTTCCCAGGCTGGCTGAGGACAGAAGGATGTGATCATTAAGCAAAGCAAGCACGTTACTGGCCCATAATCCCTTAAACCAAGAGGATTCAGGAGGGGCCTGGTTGCCTTGGCGGCTAGGTACTGGCCACTGACAGGCTGAGAGGATCCTCCAGGAGTGGGCTGTGCCTGTGCGTGGGTTAAAGCTGGGAGGGGTGGAGGGCAGCCCTCTCCCATCACAGGGCTAGCCCCTGGTGCCTTCTTGGCAGACGTGGGTGGGGGTCCTTGTGAGGCCTGTTGGTCCCGGTCCCACTGCAGCTGAAGGCTGTGTAGGTACAGCAGGATGAGGGGGCAACTCCACCGGGAACTTTTGAAACTGGGGAGGGGCGGGGAGGGGAGGCAGGACAGCCCCACTCTGGGCAGGAGGGAGAAGGAAGGGTCTGCGGGAAGAAGCAGTTGCTTGAGCCTCACTGGGACTAGCAGGGTGTCCTCTCATCAGAGGACAGGAGGAGCTGGGAGCTGGTGGGGAGGGAACCTTTTCTGGCTGGGGAAGGGGCCTTGGGGAAGAGCAGAGCGACTCGCCCCTCCTCCTGTGCTCTCAGCAGAGGACACTGCCTGCTCCCTGCCTGCTCAGAGGGCTGTGGCATGGGAGGGGCCAGCAGGGCTCAGGCCTCCTTCCCTGGGGCCTGTCTCTGTTTCCAGCAAACTTCTGTGTTTCCACTGAGACCTTCAACTGCTCCTGACCTCCCATATTCCAGCTTGGAGAGGGGATGGGGTTGGACCAGCTCTGATGCACAGTTCCCTCCCTCATCCCTTTCCTCTCTTTTCCTGTCTCCTGGGAACCCAGGACAAGCCAGAGTGGGGATCTTCAAACGTCAGTATCAGAACAAAATGGGGTTTGGACCAGATCGTGTGCAAGGGTGTAGGCCAAGCTGATGTTCAGCTGATGGGCGTCCATCAGTGAAGCTTACTGTCTGTTGACACATCCAAGCTTTTACACACCAGTTGGCAAAGGGCTGTGGCCCGAGGACCACCCAGTTCTGGTGCCCTCCCTGCCACCCCAGCCCTTCCATCAGTACTCCCTAGATCTCCAGCAACTAAAGGGTTAATGGGGGGGGGGGTCGCGCAGGCACTTCAGGATCCTCTTTGCACATGTACCCCCTATGATCAGTACTTTGCAGTACTAGTTGCTACATACTGGGATGATCTCCCCAGAGGAAGGGAGTTCTGCAGGGGCAGGGGCCAGAGTCACTGGGAGGAAGAGGGTTAGGGCCCACCCTCAGGGAGCTTGAGCTTAGGTGGAGAAGTCACACCCTGGCTCCTGCGGCACGTGGGTGACAGCCTGGCACTCATCAGGAAGACTAGACCCCGAATCCACATTTGTTGTCCCCTTGTTCTCACCTGCTATTGTCGCACCTCTCCCTCAGGACAAGGCCGCCTGGTCCCCGAGGGTCATGAACAAGATGAAGAACTTTAAACGCCGCTTCTCCCTGTCAGTGCCCCGCACCGAGACCATCGAGGAGT
Source organism: Galeopterus variegatus (assembly GCF_000696425.1). Classification (NCBI taxonomy): domain Eukaryota; kingdom Metazoa; phylum Chordata; class Mammalia; order Dermoptera; family Cynocephalidae; genus Galeopterus; species Galeopterus variegatus. The sequence continues at coordinate 672,796 of NW_007726197.1, read as the reverse complement.
CCTTGGCCGAATTCACAGAGCAGTTCAACCAGCTCCACAACCGGCGGAACGAGGGTGAGGGGTCTGGGCCCACCCCAGCACTGCTGCCACCCTGGCATTCCCCGCTGCCAGCCCTCCTTGCCCTCCCTGACCACCCCTGCACCATGCGGCCTCATGGGAGGGGGCAGAGAGGCAGGGAGGGGACCTGATGGCTGTTCCTCTCAGACCTGCAGCTCGGTCCTCTCGGTAGAGACCCCCCGCCAGAGCCCAGCACCTTCTCCCCCACAGACAGCGGGGAGGAGCCCGGGCAGCTGTCCCCTGGCCTGCAGTACCGGCGGCAGAGCCAGCGCCGCTTCTCCATGGAGGTGAGGGGCTCCTGGGCTGTGCCCTGAGAATGTGACAGGACGCATCCGTCGTGGGTCCAAATGTCAGCTCTGCCATCAATTAGCTCGTGACTTTGAACAAGTTACTCACCCTCTGCGTACCACGGTCTCCTTGAGACTTTAAGATGGTCACCGTGAGGATTCAATGAGTTAGTATATGCCGAGTGCTCAGAACATTCCTGGAACATAGCAAGAGCTAGACAACTTGACTGTTGTTCTGGTGACCCATACATGTGCCCAAATATACGAAAAATATGCTTACCGAATCCCAGTGTCTGTAAGGGCATGAGATTTATGTCCTACAGGTGGCGATGCTGTGGCCCAGAGAGGGAAGGGTCCTCCTAAGGTCACACAGTAACCCCCGGCGTCCGTGTGTACGTCTTTGAGAACCCCTCGAGGCCGCTGTGAGCTGGACTCACAGCCCATAATGTGCTCCTTCTACTATGGTTGCTCTACAGGGAAAGCTAGTCCCAGGGTGAGAGGTGAGGGCCCCACGGCCCTAACTGCCCTGGAGCCAACACGGGTGTCCCCATTTCATCCCGGTCACCGCAGGACATCAGCAAGAGGCTCTCTCTGCCCACGGACATCCGCCTGCCCCAGGAATTCCTGCAGAAACTGCAGCTGGGGAGCCCAGACCTGCCCAAGCCGCTCAGCCGCATGTCCCGCCGCGCCTCCCTGGTGAGTCCCAAGAGGGTCAGAGGTCACGAGGTTGGGACACCCTCTTCCCAGCATGGACAGACATAGCAGTCCTGGCTTTGCCTGTCCTAGCCGAGGCCTGTCGTGGTTTCCAGGAAGACTCCTGGGCCTCTGGCGCCACCTGCTGGCCTCAGCGGATTCTATTAGATTGTCCTCCTAGAGCAACAGCCATTCCCTAAATGGGTCCCACCTGCGCTGGAGATGAGCTCTAAGACCCGTCTGGTCCCCAGGGTCTCCAACAGGTTAAATCAATAGACCAGCTGGCCTGAGCTTCCCAGTCCTAGCTACCTATCAGATTTGCTTGGGAGAATCTTACAAAACACAGACTGGACCCCACTCTAGACACCTGCAGAATCAGCCTTGGGGTGGAGGCACAGGAATCTATCTTGTTAAGGGTTGGGAACACCTGAGCTAGGAGAAGTTTGCTCATGAGAGACACTGTCGGGGTGGTGGGCTCAGAAGATGACACAGGACCTGCCCTGGAGGTGCTAGTAGTCTGAGCAAGACAGAGTCAGACCGGTGACCGAAGCGGGCAGCCACAGCTCTGGGCCCCACACCCTGGACTGTCATGGGAGGAAGAAACTCACACTTCCCAGGGCTACCAAAGGGATGAAGGAAAGAGGAGAAGAGGAAGGATGTGTGGTGGCCGCCCTCACCCCTGCTAGCCTCAGTTGTTTCCTTTCCACGATAGGGCCCTCCTCCCCTCGCCTCCCGGAGGCTGCAGGTGATGGGGGGGTGTAGTGTGTAGGGCCAGGCTGCTGGGCCCCCCAGCTCATAGCACCCTGTGTCTCTCCCTTTCAGTCAGATATTGGCTTTGGGAAACTGGAAACATACGTGAAACTGGACAAACTGGGGGAGGTAAGAGGCTGGGTTTGGTCTTCTTGGGGCAGACAGGCGGGATGGTTTCAAGGAGGGGAAGGGCCTTCCCTGGCCCTCCCGGATGTGCCCTCTCATGGTCCCTGCCCTGCAGAGGCGCACGATCTTGGCCGTGCATCTGGCCCAGCCATTGGCAGGTGTTGAGGTGGGCCTGGGTTCAAATCCCAACTCCACCATTTACCAGCTCTGTGACCTGGAGCAGATTATATGACCTCTCTCTGTGCCTCAGTTTCTTCTTCTGTTAAATGGGGATAGTAAATGTTCTACCTCATAGAGTTGCTGTGAGGACTGAATAGGTTAGAATAATAAGCTTATGTACAGCACCAAGACAAGGCCTGGCACACAGTAGGTGCTGTGTCACTAAGTTATTTCTGTTGTCACTGTGTCAGGCTTTGTGTTAGAGGCTTGGGGTGAGTGAAGGTTCACAGAGAGGACCCCAAAGAGGAGACCTACACATAAACCTCAATGGAGCAGAAGAACAGAGCTGGTGTTAACAATGGAGGGGCATCTAGCGTGCTGGGGGTGGGGGAAGGAGCAATTCATTCTGCCTGGGGAGTTGTTAGGGACACCTCACAGGGCAACTGGGCTTTGGGAGAAACAGAAGTTTAGAGAAGGGGAAAAGCCACTCAGGCCGAAGTCACAAGCACACGCACTAAGGGGAAGGCATGGGACAGGGATAGCAGGACCTGAATGTGCCCGGGGCTGGTGGGCTCTTCACCCCAGGGCACCTACGCCACCGTCTTCAAAGGACGCAGCAAACTGACGGAGAACCTGGTGGCCTTGAAGGAGATCCGGCTAGAGCATGAGGAGGGGGCGCCCTGCACAGCCATCCGAGAGGGTACAGCATCCTAGGGCCCACGCTCCCCTGGGGACTTCTGGGAGGAGGGGTTCATCTGTCCGGGCCCCATGGGAGCTGGGGGTGGAGGGTGATCGCTGGGGTGGGGGCTCCTGGGGATGACCCCAGGAAGGAAGGCATGAGGGGCACACGGTGCCCCAGGTACCCAGGCGGGCCTGCCCCCCACAGTGTCTCTACTGAAGAACCTGAAGCATGCCAATATCGTGACCCTGCACGACCTCATCCACACAGATCGGTCCCTCACCCTGGTGTTTGAGTACCTGGTGAGCTGGGCTGGGGCCGGCGGCCTCTCCCCCTTGTGGTGGGGTGGGATGAGGTGGGGAGTGTGGGAAGGGGCAGTGGGAGGGGTGGAGTGGGGGGCGGCCCAGGCCTTCTACAGTCAGCTTCTCAGATGCTCCGTGCAGGAGTGGGACAAGGGATCGGGCTTAGGGACAGCTCAGAGCCAGAGACCTGTCCCACTAGTGGGCTTGGGTCTTACCCAGGGAGGGGCTTCCTCTCCTCAGCCTGAGTCTGGGCTTCTGGCCAGAGGTCAGGACAGGGCAGGACTGAGCCAGGCTCTGTGTTCCAGGACAGTGACCTGAAGCAATATCTGGACCACTGCGGAAATCTCATGAGCATGCACAATGTCAAGGTAAGAGCCTCCGTGGTGGGGACCCCAACCCATCTTGGCACCCACCTGCCCTGAAGCCCAGCACAGGAACCCACTGTCGCCATCAGAGCCCCAGCTGCTGAGGTTGCTCAGACCTGCAAACATAGGAAAGAGGGAAAGGCCCTACCTTTCCGTGAGTCCAGGAACACAGACACACACCTCCTCCACCGATATAGAACCCCCTCTCTAACTGAGCACCAGTTTCCCCATCTGTCCCTGGGAGCGTGAGCTACCCACCAGCATGGAGGGGGGCTTCCAGGGAAGCTGGGAGTGACAAATGACCTCTGCAGGTGCACTTCCTGACCCACCGTGCCTCCCCCAAGGCTCCCCCACTAGAGAACTCTGGCCTCTTGCACACTCACTACCTCTTCTATGCACCTGGTGCCCTCCCCTCTGGACGGGATTCTCTGGTGTGGATGGGGCCCAGCATGGGACTGCAGGGTGGGCAGAAGAACCAGGTAGCTTCTCCAGGGGCTCGTGCTGACCTCTCCCCACCCCCATCCCAGCCTTGGGGCAGAGGCTCAGAGTCTCCCGTGGGACATGCTCCCACCCCCTACCCACCTTTCTCTTCTCTCCTCCCCCAGATTTTCATGTTCCAGCTGCTCCGGGGCCTCGCCTACTGCCACCGTCGCAAAATCCTTCACCGGGACCTGAAACCCCAGAACCTGCTCATCAACGAGAGGGGGGAGTTGAAGCTGGCCGACTTTGGTGAGGCTAGGGCTAGGGTGGGGTCTGACACTTGCCAGGGTGCCATTTCCTCAGGGCATGGGTGCGGTGGGGGACTGCTTAGTGGTCGACCCCACAGCACCTGTGAGCAGAGGTGCAGCCATGCGTCTGTCCCTAGGACTTGCCCGGGCCAAGTCAGTGCCCACAAAGACCTACTCCAATGAGGTGGTGACCCTATGGTACAGGCCCCCTGATGTGCTGCTGGGGTCCACGGAGTACTCCACCCCCATCGACATGTGGTGAGTGAGCACCGTGGGCACCGTGGGGAGGAAACAGGGCCTGTCCGCACCTCCGCGCTCCTTTTCACTGCCCCCAAGGGCCTGTGGGAAGAACTACCTGACCTCCTTTGACTAAAAGCCATGTGGCATCCTGCTGAACTGGATGTTAAAAATTAAGTCTGAAATAGTCTGGGCTTAAATAAATCCTCCAAGGCTGTGCTTCTGTAATATTCCTCCAGGGGTCTGTGGGGGGTTACCAGAGGGTACAGGAGGGCCCTCCAGTAAATATGGTGAAATCTTCCCCAGGCTACAGTTCTAGTGAAAATTTTGTAAGGGATACATTATTTCTATGTTAAAATTAACAAGTGTGTTGGGCCGGCCCATGGATCACTCGGGAGCGTGGTGCTGACACCACCAAGCCAAGGGTTGAGATCTGCTTACCGGTCATCTTTAAAAAAAAAAAAAAAAATTAACAAGTGTGTGATTTGATGTAAAATTAAAAAGCAGCCCAAATTTAAAGCTAAAACACAGGTTTCCAACGAATGGCTTCTGCGCCCGTGGCCCAACCCTCCTGGGGAGAATGGATCCGTGCCCTTTTTTGAGACCACGCTGCTGAAAGAATCGCCACGTAGGCGCTGGCTGTGCAGACAGAAACCTCACAGAGTGAAAGGGGGAGGTCACAGCTTCCTCGAGCCCACGGAAGCCCCCAGAGAAGGGCTATAGTGGGGGACTGGGCAGTTCTGAGAACCAGCCAAGCCAGAGCCATGACCCCTCCAGCCACCTGTGGCAAGGTGTCTTGGTACCCCAGTGCAGCAGCCCCAGCAAGGGTGCTCACCGCTTCCTGACGTTGCCCCTGCCCCCTTGCTCCCCGCAGGGGCGTGGGCTGCATCCACTACGAGATGGCCACGGGGAGGCCTCTCTTCCCGGGCTCCACGGTCAAGGAGGAGCTGTACCTCATCTTCCGCCTCCTCGGTCAGTCTCTTGCGCTCCCTCCCTGTCGCCACCAGGGGACGCCAGAACTCTGCCCAGCCAGGCGCCTAGCGGGACTGGGACGCGAGGCTCAGCCTGTTCTCAACAGGGCGGGGACCCTGCGGCTTCGGCCGGCCGTCCTTTACCCCCGCCTTCGACATTGCACCCCTTCCAAGTCAGCCTTGGCCCTGGCCCCTCACCCAGCCCCCGACCCCCTCTCGTCTCCCCAGGGACCCCTACAGAAGAGACGTGGCCCAGGGTGACAGCCCTCCCCGAGTGCCGAGCCTACAACTTCCCCCGCTACCCCCCGCAGCCGCTCATCAGCCACGCGCCCAGGTAGCCAGCNCCCCGACCCCCTCTCGTCTCCCCAGGGACCCCTACAGAAGAGACGTGGCCCAGGGTGACAGCCCTCTCCGAGTTCCGAGCCTACAACTTCCCCCGCTACCTCCCGCAGCCGCTCATCAGCCACGCGCCCAGGTAGCCAGCCCTGCCTGCCTGCTTGTGGTCCCGGCTCGCCCTCCTGAGGGCGGCCACCCTCCCCGCCCCACCCAGGCCAGGCCTTTCAGCCCCTTCTCCTTGCAGGTTGGATCCTGAAGGCATCAACCTCCTGACCAGCCTCCTGCTGGTGAGTGTCCTCCTGGCCGGGGCTCAGGGAGAGGCAGCCAAGACCCCACCTCTGCCCTGTGCCTCGACTCGTGTGGCTCATGTGTTCCACGAGTCTTTCAAACATCTCCCCTGTGCTCTCCAGCCCCAAAGCCCGAAGGGAGCGCTGGTTCCATGCACAGCCTTTGGAGTCTGTGTCCTAGTTCACACCCGTTTACTAGCTGTGTAGCTTCGTGCATGTTACAAAGAACTCCTCTGGGCTTCAGTTTCCTCACCTGCAAAGTGCCATTAGTAATTCGTATTTTATAAAATGGTCGTGAGGATACATTGAGATCATGGGACGCACTTACTGGGTGTCTGTCTGGAAGTAAGCGCACAGGGAAGGGTAGTCGTGGGTATTTCATATTACTATATCAATATCATGTCATCATGTTTGCTTTAACATCTATATTTCCATCCTAAAAGGAGGTCACTCTCCTGAAGTTGCACTTCTGGTTTTTCCTGGTGGCTGGAGACCTGGGAGCCTGAGCCCTGAGATTGGCTGGGGTTAGGTCAGGTGGGGGCTGGCAGCTGACCCTGGGGGCTTCTAGGTTAGATCCAGGCCCCTCCCACTTTGGTGATTTAACTTAGCACAGGAGTTGTGCTGCCCAGGGGGTCCCTGCAGCCCCCCAGCCAGGGCCCAATAGCCCACCCTGTGCTTTTCAGTATGAATCCAAGTGTCGGGTGTCAGCAGAGGCTGCCCTGAGTCACCCCTACTTCCGGTCTCTGGGAGAACGTGTGCACCAGCTGGAAGACAGTGAGTGCAGGGGTGGGCAGGGGGGCGGCCACCCGAGAACCAGAAAAAGGGGGCAGCAAGTGTGGGTGGAAGAGCCAGAACAAAGAGGCCAGAAGCCCCGGATCCAGCTGTTTAACAGCCTTGGGCATGTGGCTTCCCCTCCTTGAATGTTCATTCTGACTAAGGGCATGGACTCTGGATCTGAGAGCTGCCTTTTGGGCCCAGTTAGTCCTCCTGGGCCAGTCCTCACTGCCAGGGGTACTCCCAGCTTCGTGTTCTCAGTGAGCGTGGGCAGCAGGCTCTGGGAGGACTAGAGCAGGGCCAGCTCCACCCAGCCCTCTCCCTGGCCCTCTCTTCTTTCACCCCAGCTGCCTCCATCTACTCCCTGAAGGAGATCCAGCTCCAGAAGGACCCAGGCTACCGCAGCCTGGCCTTCCAGCAGCCAGGTAGGGGCTTGGGCCTCTCCCACCCTCTCCCCTATTAGAGGTGGCCAGGGCAGGCTACTTTTCCTCCCTAGTGAGGACTCCCTCTTGAGAAACAAAGATGGGCCTGCTCCTGTGCTGGAGAATCAGCTTGTCCCCCTCTGCCCCACTGGCCTCCCTTCTGGGGCCCATGGGGAGCAGAGAAGGGGCTGGTTTCTCCTACCCAGACTTCCTCGTCTGGTCCTCCCTCCGTAAGCCCTGAGCTCTCTAACCAGTCTCTATCCTGGGAGGACTAAACTTTGTCTCTAGAATAGCTAATCACCTTGGATGTGACAAGTGCTTTCTCCTTTAATCTGTAAAAGCACCCCTTTAAGTTGGTGCTGTTAATGTTCCCCATTGCATTGTCAATGAAACAGGCCCTGGGAGGTTAAGTCACAAG
>NW_007726197.1:646956-664376 GCF_000696425.1 Galeopterus variegatus | reverse complement strand
TGCTGTTAATGTTCCCCATTGCATTGTCAATGAAACAGGCCCTGGGAGGTTAAGTCACAAGCTCATGCAGCCAGTAAGTAGCAGAGATGGCATTTGAGCCCAGGGCTGACAGGTTCCTGTGTATGTGCTCTTGCTTGCTCTGTCAGAGCAGCTCTGAGAGACAACTATCCCTCCTGATCTTGGCCACCCTTCAGCCCAGCCTCCTCCCTGTAGTCCGTCTTCTTCCCCTCCATTCTGCAGGACGAGGGAAGAGCCGGAGGCAGAGCATCTTCTGAGCAGTGCCCGCCCCCCCCTGCTATGGCCCGAGGGATGAGAGGTCACATCAAGCACAAATTCGGGTAGGCTGGGGCCTATGGGGCCTCGGAGGACTGAGGAACGAGGGCTGATGGCCGTCCTGGAAGACCACCTGGCAGCCCTGCTGGCCACGGCTGATCCTGCTTCCCACATACCACCCTGGTGTCCTTCTCCTTGGGCTGGGTGTAGGCTGCTTCCCTGAGAGGAGAAGGGAGGGACTTGGGCCCCGCTCACAACCCCGAAGTGCTCGGGCACCAGTGTGGGACCCACATGGACAGGAGCATCCAGGTGCCATGTCCTGGATGCAGGCTCCACCTGCCTCTCCCAGGGCCTGCCTCCTCACCAGTTTGGTGGACCCCCTTTCTGACCCCTGGAGCCCACACATGTGTCACCTTCTTCCCTTCTGAGAGCAAAAAAGGGACATGGCACCTTGTCTAAGACCCTGGAGTCTTGGGTGCCCACATGTGTGCCAAAGCCCACCTCTCAGCTGAGGGCCATTGTCCCTGGAGCAACAGAGGGAATAGGGGCCCCATCTCCTCTTCTCAGCACCCCTCTGCTCTTGGTCCCTTCCTTGCCAAAGGCCCCTGTGCCCTCCGGCTTGAACCGATGCTAGGTGGCACCGGTGTGCTGCCGTATCCCCAGCTGTGTCCCAAGGTGGCCTGGTACCACCAGCTGCACTCCTGCCACTTTGACCAGCCCCACCATGTCCCTGGTGTGAATGGAGTTGCCTTAACCTGGCAGGGGGTAGAGCACTCACTGCCCTTGGAGCTCTGACCCGGCTCCTACCTGTCCCCCCTTCCCAAGCGTGGCTCCAGCTTCTCTTATCGTCCCCGAGTGCTGATAAGCCAGCCCTGAGTCCCGAGGACGGCACTCAGATATGCAGGGTCACCCTGACACTGGTGCCAGTCTGGACTCGGCTCCTTGGGGCTGGCACAGCCTCTCTTGTCCCCTCCCTCTCAGCCTTTGGCTCTGTCCACCTGATCCTGGTACCAGCCTCCCCAGAGGGTGGTCACAACAGGGAGGGGTGTAGATGCTGCAGCCTGAGATGGAGGAAGGTGAGACAGGAACAGGCTTTGATCCCAAGAGCCCACTCCTGGGGACTGGGAGCCCGAGGGGCCATGGCCTCTGAGGACGGCACCGCTCACCACCCCAACTCAGCACCCTCTTGTGTCCCCACGGTCTCCTCAACACTTGGCTGAGTCTGGAATGACAAGGGCTGAGGGGAGGCCGGGCCCTGCCCCTCCACACAAGCCCCCTGCCCAGCGCAGCCTCCTTGGCCTGAGGCGCCGCCCGGACTCTCAGGCTTCCCCAGCCCTCCCCCACTGTACTGTGAATGTCCTGTGACTCAGCACAAAGACAGATAATATATTTAATTCATGTTGTACAGTAAGGAATGAGCAGTCTCGTGCAGAAAAGCTGATTTTGATAGATTGATACCAAAGATGGAGACCCAGAGGCCCTTCACCAGGCCAGTGAGCGCAGGTGGGGCTCGCTTCTATCTATAGATCTATAAAGTGGAGAGAGAGTTTGGTTTGTGTGTATCTCTGAATCTACCCTGGGCTGTATTCTGGATGACACTGCGTTCAGGTCCAGAAGTCAACTCTGGACAAGGTGTACTGATGGTCGTGGGGTGGGCAGAAGAGGCACAGGCCTGGGATTCTGTTCTGTGACCTGGCATTGGCCCAAGTTGGTGCCTGAGAGAGTCCTGGGGATCTGGCTGCTGCAGTTGACCCCTGGGCTCCCTGACTTCTTGGGAGGGAGGGAGGTTCAAGAGAGGGTTGATGAGTGATGGCCAAGGCTAGGGCAGAATGGGGTACAGACCTCACTGTAATTCAGGCCCCACAATAATTGCCACAGACCTTAAATCTGCTTCCTTCTGCTGCCCACCCTGCCTCTTCCCCTGGGTCTGGACATAATCTCCTGTTACACATAGCTCCCAAAGTTCTCAGAATCCCGCTCTTTTCCAATTCAGGACCCAGGTCTGTTCTTCCCAAGACCACTCTGAGAATGCCAGGCCCCAGACCACACCTCCTGGCTATACTTGTCCAGCGGCCTTGTGCCTGGCCTTAAGAATCTGGCAGTTTGCTGGCATCCTTGAGGGAGTGGCTGCTTTCTAGAGGAAGCCAGTTTGAGAGGTTGGTGATGTCTTCCAAGGCAAGTGGAAGTAAGGGGTGGGCTCGATTCTCAGTCCAGCACCAGTTTCACCAGACAAGGACTCACCTTTCTGTAGGCAGCCAGACACCAAACTGCAGCACCATAATTCAAACAACAAATGCTTGATGGGAGGGGACAGGCTGGGAAATGCACTGGTGGGAATCGGAGTCGGGCCTTTTTAGCTGAGTTTAGGAGACTAATGGAACCTGTGTTAAGCTTCCTGCTGCATGCCAGGCACGGACCCAAGCGTCCTCCCATTTAATCCTCACAACAATCCCATTTCTCCCCACTTTGCAGGTGAGGACAGNCTGCAGCACCATAATTCAAACAACAAATGCTTGATGGGAGGGGACAGGCTGGGAAATGCACTGGTGGGAATCGGAGTCGGGCCTTTTTAGCTGAGTTTAGGAGACTAATGGAACCTGTGTTAAGCTTCCTGCTGCATGCCAGGCACGGACCCAAGCGTCCTCCCATTTAATCCTCACAACAATCCCATTTCTCCCCACTTTGCAGGTGAGGACAGTGAGGCCCCCAGGGGGTCAGTGACTTGCCTGGGGCCACATAGCAAATTAGAAACCCAGGTCTGTCTGCCACACAGCCCTTGGTTTTCCAGTAGGGGAGAGGTGTGGAGAAGAGGGCAGGTGCAGGCAGTGCAGAGCCCCAGGAGACAGGAAACGAACACCAGGAAGGACCCAGGCAGACACTGCTTCGCTGGAGCACCTCCCGAGGCCATGACTGTCACAGGCAGTAGCAGCCCACCAGTTCACAGAGGCTCCTGCACCTTTCAGAGTCTTCCTGGGGCAGTTGTTCTTGCTGCAGCTGAGGTCCTGCTGTGGAGGCACACAGCCACTCTGAGCTCCTGCCCTGGACAGCTGTCGGGGCCTGGGTGTGAGGCAGGACTCAGTGGGACAGGTTCACACCAGGCCTTGTATATAGTTGGTGCTCAAGGGCTTTCAATGGAAAAGTGATGACTCCAGAGAACAGAGCTGGATTCGGGAGCAAAGAGGGGCCAAGCGGCTGCTTATGAGCTGCCAGGACAGAAGGGCTGGGGGAGCTGCTGCTGGGCCTCCGGGACTGGGCTGAGCCACAACACAGCCCCGTGTCATTTCCCGCAATCATTTCCTTATGCCTGCGGCTCTCACAGGCAGGATCCTGCTCTGTTCTGCTGGAGCCCGGCCAGAAGCACTGTGTAGCAAGTCCTTTTCCCCTCTGGCCTCACTTTTGCCATTTGCTTCCGGGATGGGTCAGGGATGCCTGGGCCCCCAGCCGACCTTCCCCTTCATCATGCCTACTTAGCAGGGGCATCTGAGGTTTGCAGCAGCATTTGAGGTTTGATGACCATTGCAGCGTAGAGGTGATGCCAGCTCCCATGCCCGGCCCTAATCCATATCAGCTCCCACGCTGGTGGACCTGGTGCTGGCTCTGCCCTACACCACCTTCCTGTAGTCTCCCAGTCACTGCCCCTACTGTCTAGTCCAGTGGTCCACGCTGATGCCTAACTCCTTGGGCCAGCTAAGCGTGGAGCACTGCTGCCCCACCTGCCCCTTCTCTTCCTCCTTGAAGCAACTGCACCCCTTCTGGCCCATCTTCCCACCTCCATCTTTGCTGGGACCCTTTCTTCCAATCGTGATGCTCCACAGCACCCCCATGAGCCCTTCTGTCTTCAGAGTAACTCATTGGCACCATGACTTGGTCACAGCCATGCTTACCCCTGTGCTGGGTGCCAGCACACCAAAATGGAAGACACTCCACCCCTGCCTTCTAGAAGCTCAGGCCTGCCGGTGGAGACAAACTTCCTTTCAGCAGGTTTGTATCAGGCACCCACTGGGCGCCAGGCACTGTGCTTAGGCACTGAGGTTATAGTGGTGACCAAGATGGCCAAGTCCCTGCTCTCACAACATACCCGTGGGAAGAAAGACATCACCCGGATAAATCAAGGCACATCAAGGGGTCCTAAGTTTGATGAAGCAAAATAAAGCAGGATCAGTGGATGTGATGGCACAGGTGGTGGCTGACACAATAGCATAGTCAGAGGCCTGAGCTATGACTGGTAAGGGAGGGAGCCAGGTGGACAGCCAGGGACAGAGTATCCCAGCAAAGGCCCTGAAGGACAAGCTTGAGGATGAGCAGGAGGGCCAGATCACGGGGGGCTGTGGTTCTGCCCATTAGATGCACCTGGGGAGCAGTTAGGATGCACTGAGGCCCGGCTCCAGCTCAGATCGATGCAATCAGATTTTCTGTTAGTGGGATCAGGCATCAGTAGTTTTTAGAAGCTCCCCAGATGACCCTGAAGTGTAGCCAGGGTTGAGAACCACTCCTATGGGGTCTTACAAGCCGTGGTGGGGGCTCTGGATTTCATTCTGAGATGGGAAGTCACTGACCACTGTTTTCAAAGGCTCAGAGTGGAGCAAGAGTTGTCAGCCCCCATGAGGACGGTGACGTGGGGGGAGGTGGGGAAGGACCCCTATGGGCTACAAGCGGAGCTCCAGCAGGCACAGTGGGAAGGCGGCAGGGAGGCGCCTGCTCTCCTGTGTGTTGCTGGGGTGGGGGATGGGGGGTTGTCATCGTGTTTCCCCAGGGAGGGAGTAGAGGCCCTGGGGTTAGGTAACTTGCCCGGCCCCACAGACAGGCAAGCAGGTTGTCAGAATTTGAACCCACGTCTGCCTACCTGAGCAGCTCCATACACTCCACTATTCCAGCTGCCTCCAGGGCGGGCAGGTGTGGGCACTGGCATAGGAGGCTCATTTCACCTGTTTGTACAGAGGACGTGCTCCTGGATTCCTTGGGACTGGGAGCAATATCCCTGCCCTCTAGTCACCAACAGGCAGCCAGTGAACATCAGGAGGAGGGTGGCCGAAAGTCACTGTCCCCCCATCCCGCCAATTGCTCCCTGCCATCACCTGGCCCCTCCTCTGGACCCTCTGGACCTCTTACCACCCACCAACTAAAAGGGCAGCATTGGGCACTGAGGGCCCCAGTTCCTGCTACGGCCACTACGGTGCTGTGGCTGGCGTCATTTCTGATGGTCAGTGCCCAGCTCCAGACGAGAATGCACCAGTTCTCCACAGACAGGATTGATGGGGCCAAAGGTAGCTCTGATGACATTGCAGATGCCACCTGGCCACTCCTTCTGCCTTCACCAACACTTTCTCCTCCGCCCTCCTCTTTTTCTTCTCTCTCTTCCTACCTCTCTCTCCCGCTTCGGGATGCTAGGTACTACTCAGTGGGTGGCCCTGAGTGACACTTAAACCCAGAGATCAATAATAGGACCCAGCCTCTTCCCTAAGGAAGGAGATTTTGCAGCCACTCCTTGCTATCCACCCAGCTTCAAATCCCTGAGTTGTCTTCATGTCACGTGTCAACCCTTTCTCCTGCCCCTTGTCCTCTTCCTAGTGATGTTGACATGAGGCACAGGGCACTGTGACAGCAGCCATGTGGCGTGGGTGCTCAGCCGGGTGTGGCAGGTAGCACCGCTCTGCTCGCCTAGACGCAGTCAGCACTATCCCTGCACCCCTGCCCTGCTCCTTGCTAGGCTAGAAGCTTCTAGCAGTTCCTCCTCTTCCTGTTTCCTCCTGAGCTCCTACCTCCCTAATTTACTCATTATCCATCAGATGGTTCCAGACAATGCACCAGGCTTTGTTTTCAGCATCCAAGATACAAACTCGACCCTGACTTAGACCCTACCCTAGGAGCTCAGAGTTGGTTAGGATGCAGTCTTTGCCTCCTCTCATGAGGTCTCAGCTCCTTGGGAGACGAAGAGTTGTCCATTAGTCATTCTTTAAAAATTGCTTTTGTTTTATTTATACCCAACAAAAACTTTTTAAACCATCCATGTTTTCCATGGAGGAGGGGTCAGCTAGGATTCCTGGGGAGAAGGAGTCTTGCATATTCAGGGACACAACACCCGGGCTCCAAAATCACCCGGACCCAGATTCAAATCCCAGCTCTGCTGCTTGCAAGCTGTGTCAGCTTGGGCAAGTTGTTAACCTCTCTGTGCCTCAGTTTCCTTCTCTGTAAAACAGAGAGAGTGATAACACAATTTTCACAGGGTTGTGAGGATTCAAGAGAGAGTGTCCATAAGGGGACCGGCCCACTGAGTGCGCAGTGAGTGGTAGTTTAATATCCTCTCTCTGCACTCCCACCCCCTTCTCCACTAGCAGCAATTCCAGCTCCCTTCCTCCCGCAGGGATCCTAGTCCTGGAATTAAAATCGGAGATCATACTCTTTTTCTTTTCCTTGCATTCTTCACCCTTGATAAGATCTCAATCAGCAAGAATGTATTAAGTACATTCTACTTAAAATATTTTTTGCAAGACTTTTTAAAAGATAATCTCAGCCCAGAGTTTTTTGTCTCCAAAGAGCTTTAGATGTAGCTGGGGAAGTAAACATGGACAGAGAAGTTATGATAAAAGGCGTTGGGTCACAGGTGTCTCTCTAAGTGGATCAGCTGAAGTAGTGAGTGCTCCATCCCTAGAAGCATTCGAGTAGAGGTTGGGAGACTACTTGTTGGCAATTCCAGGGGCACCATTGCCTCTGGTAAGTCTTGCCAATTACCTGGGGAAGGGGCAGCAGATCTGCACCTGCTCTGGCCCTATTCCTTGAGTCTCTCCTTTTTGCCATGCAGGGCAGCAAGGTGTGACTGGCAGATGAGCTATAGAAGCTGAGGAATGTGGCTAGCCACGGCTCTGGGCTTGCAAACACCCTTCACCCTGGATTCCAGGATGCCTAGGCATCCTCTCAGTCCAGCCTCTGGCTCTGAAGCCAGACTACCTTGACCTTTCAAGACCTAGGTCTGATTCTGGGGTGTAGCAATGAACTAATCTGGGATTCCTAATGCCAGAGTTGATGAGGATAGGAGGATTGTCTCAGAAAAGAAGGGATGGGGACAGGGTTTAGGGCCCAGTACTTTTCCTGCCTTGGGCAGGTGCCTTGAGTGGTTACCCTCAACCACCTGTGATTCTATACCTCTGGCCAAGTGTTCCACTTGGTAATGGAATTGACTGCCCAGCTTTGTAGTACAAGAACATGGGCAGGGGTGGCTGGGATCTGCAAACAATAGGGGCCGTGCAGTATGGAGGTCGAGAGCAGAGCTCTAGTGCCAGGCTGCCTTGGCCTGAATCCTGGCACCACCACATCCTGGTTGTGTGACCTTAGCAACGTAACACGGCCTCTCTGTGCCTCAGTTTCCCCATCTGCATCACGGGGTGATCGAAGGATGAGTGTGGAGATTAAATGAGTTAGTACATGGTAAACATTCAGAATTTACTGGCCACATAGAAAGCACTACATAATTGTTAGCTGTTGTTATGTCACAGGTCCCCAAGGGTGGAAGCAGACATCACCCACCTCCTCTGTTTCACTGTGAGGGTCATGACCAGAGGCCAAGATTTCTTAGTAGGATGGGGAAGAGTTGTATAGGATACAGGAGTAAATAAAACCCCTTCTGTCTGTGGAGAACCACCTATCCTCCCAAACCGCTACCAGAGTTTGGAAAATCTGACGTCCCTTATCCTAACAAATGTATGTGTTAGGCAAAGTTCTATGAACTTAAGCATTACCTAAATTTTAAAAGTTTTGTGGGTTTTTTTTGCTTGTTTGTTTGTTTTAATTTAACATATTTATTAAAAATCTCCTTGGCCCAAACCCCACTGTGTGAAACGCTAGAGATTGGGAAATTAGTAAACAGTGTTCTCTCCTCAAGGAACCCGCAGTCTGGTCGAGGAGATAAGCCGATTGCAGAAATAATAACAATAATGGCCTTGGAGCGGCTCTGGCATCTGCCCTTCGCAGATGCTGCTATAGCAATGCTCCCAGAGGCGCAAGCTGCTGCCTGGGGACTTGTTCCTTCCGCCTCCCGTCCCGCCAGTTCCTGTGCCTACAGTACCTGCCTGATTTGCAAGCCTCAGAAACTGAGTTGGACCTCCGCCTCGAAGGTGCATAGTTGGGAATGAAAATATGAATGAATTAATAGAAATATGAAACATCTGCTAGTTAAGAACCTGCTGGAACCCACCCTTCCCAGCCAGCTCCCTCCCTTCCCTTCCATGCAGCATCAAGCACCTGAGCCCACCCTGCTGCCAGGGCTCAGGCCTCTTTAGACTTGAGTACCCACGTACAGTCACAGGGTAAAGCCACTCTTATTTCTGAATGTTTCCAAACTCGGCTTCCCCATCCCCACCCCAGGGTGTTCCCGGGCTGCAGAGGAGCTTTAGAGAGGCTTTAGGACATCCTGTTGACTGTCCCACTGTCATCTCTAAGGGACATGCCCACTCCCCGGCAAGGTACCCAGGCCCTTTGTGCCCTCGCCCTGACCTCCTCTCCACACACTCTGCTATCTTGCTACTAGATCCAGGATCCACCTTCCTCTGAAGGCACCTTCTCCCTCAAGCCTTTGCACCTTTGGGTCCGTCCATGTTCTCTCTGCCTGGACTTCTCCAGCCACCTCCTCGCAGCACCTGTTCCAGCTCAATCACGGCTCACTGGGCCTTGGACAAGTTCCCCCCCTTGCTGGAACTCAGTTCTTCTATCCGTACAATGAAGGTGGGCCCTAGATACGCTCGGAGTGTACTCCCTGCTCCTGAATTTTACATTAACCTCTCTGTTCTTGCTTTAGTGATTTTTATTTCCCCCTCACCTTCTTTCAAACATGCCTCAAACTCCCCTCATCCAGGAAGCCTTCCTTGATCAACCCCATGAACTCTCCCTTATGTGCTCAGTTCTATTGGTACCAGGAGGTCTACACCAATGCTGGTGCCGAGAGACCCATGGGTGCCTTAGCCTCCTCATGACCTCCATTACCTAAAAGGCCGTGCACAGATGCACAAGCTAAGTAAATACAGAGCTTAGTATGGAAACAGTTCTCACTTCTAAATCCTTCCATCACCCTGCCCCAACCAGACCTACTCCAAGCCAGACTATCCAGAAATTTAACAGCCTGCACACATGTCCCAGGTTTTCAATGCCTATGTGTGTTAGGTCTCTTCCTTGAGTTTAGGTTGTAAGCTGCCTGGGTTGAAGAGGGCCATGCCTTCTAATTCTCATCTGTGACCTTTCCTGGGAGTGCACCCCACCCCGCCAATTGCACTGCTGGGGTAATAAGACCACTTGGTAACCAAGTAATTCCTCTATAATTATTGAGGTACTTTCAAGTATAGTAGCCCGTGTTGCTTTGAAAACATCCCGAGAGGTAGACAGGGCGTGTACAGTTACCCCATTCAATCTACGTGGAAACTGAGACCCTGGGAGCTTGACCACCTTACACACAGCATGGTTAGTTAAGCAAGGCCTTCCCCCAGGTGGGCCTACCTGCCTCTCCCTCTGCCTGTGCTTCATAAGTCACTGAGTCAACTGCTTTGTTTGCCAGCTCAGGTTTTAATCCATTCCAGGGTCGGGCTGTGAGCAGTGGCCCGGGGCTGGCAGGGGAGCCAGAATAAGCAGATCTGACTTCTAATCTGACTCACCCAGCTGGTTCAGAAGGCAGCCAAGCTGGGGAAATTGGTGGTGCTCCCACCCCTCCCATCCCTGCCCCCCCACTTGCTCCTACAGATGTCCCCTAGACCCTCTCCACACACACACACCCTGCCCCAGCTCCTGGGAGCCTGCGGGTGGGGTCGGAGTGGGGTGGGGTCCCAGGAGGATGTATGTGAGCCTATGGAGCGACGGGATGTTTTCCCTCCTCGCATTGTTCTGACTGTGCCCATTGTGTCGGCCAAGGGTGGGACAGCACCACGCCACCTGGCAGGCTCTCAACAGAGCTGGGGAACGTTTCCGGAGGGGACCAACCCATTATGAATGACTGAAGCTTTCCAAAAGCTCTGGCATTACTTTGGTTCAGCCAGAGTGGGAGAGTCAGAGAGCTGAGGAGAACGAAGATCCCCCCCCCACCGGGGGCCAACTTCAAGGCTAAAGGTCCCACGGACCTTGGCAGACCTGTGGTTCACCCACAGGGCCTTTCGGACTGGGCCTGATGCCGACTGAGGGGTTTGGGAATGTAAAGTGGAGGGGAAATGGGGGAGGAGGGTGCTGGCAGATGGAGGGGTCAGCTGGGAGGTGTGGAGGGAGCCAAAATCGTACTGTATTTTGTTTATAATGCCTGACCCCAACTTGGGGTGGCTCACACCTGATGGGAAAGGAACCAGTCACCTTTAAACGCTTCATTGAGCTCACCCCAGAGGAAATAGAAAGTCAGAATAGTTTTAAAGCAGCTTAGCATCTGCCACGGGTGCAGAATGCTCAGTGTTCTTAGCTGGCTCCGGGTCTTCCCTGGCAGGGAGGTGTGTGTCTGTGCCTCTGTCCACACCACGAGGCTGGGCGCACCTTCAGATAGAGCCCCTTNCGTGTTTCCCCAGGGAGGGAGTAGAGGCCCTGGGGTTAGGTAACTTGCCCGGCCCCACAGAGAGGCAAGCAGGTTGTCAGAATTTGAACCCACGCCTGCCTACCTGAGCAGCTCCATACACTCCACTATTCCAGCTGCCTCCAGGGCAGGTGTGGGCACTGGCATAGGAGGCTCATTTCACCTGTTTGTACAGAGGACGTGCTCCTGGATTCCCTGGGACTGGGAGCAATATCCCTGCCCTCTAGTCACCAACAGGCAGCCAGTGAACATCAGTAGGAGGGTGGCCGAAAGTCACTTTCCCCCCATCCCGCCAATTGCTCCCTGCCATCACCTGGCCCCTCCTCTGGACCCTCTGGACCTCTTACCACCCACCAACTAAAAGGGCAGCATTGGGCACTGAGGGCTCCAGTTCCTGCTACGGCCACTACGGCGCTGTGGCTGGCATCATTTCTGATGGTCAGTGCCCAGCTCCAGACGAGAATGCGCCAGTTCTCCACAGACAGGATTGATGGGGCCAAAGGTAGCTCTGATGACATTGCAGATGCCACCTGGCCACTCCTTCTGCCTTCACCAACACTTTCTCCTCCGCCCTCCTCTTTTTCTTCTCTCTCTTCCTACCTCTCTCTCCCGCTTCGGGATGCTAGGTACTACTCAGTGGGTGGCCCTGAGTGACACTTAAACCCAGAGATCAATAATAGGACCCAGCCTCTTCCCTAAGGAAGGAGATTTTGCAGCCACTCCTTGCTATCCACCCAGCTTCAAATCCCTGAGTTGTCTTCATGTCACGTGTCAACCCTTTCTCCTGCCCCTTGTCCTCTTCCTAGTGATGTTGACATGAGGCACAGGGCACTGTGACAGCAGCCATGTGGCGTGGGTGCTCAGCCGGGTGTGGCCCTAGATACGCTCGGAGTGTACTCCCTGCTCCTGAATTTTACATTAACCTCTCTGTTCTTGCTTTAGTGATTTTTATTTCCCCCTCACCTTCTTTCAAACATGCCTCAAACTCCCCTCATCCAGGAAGCCTTCCTTGATCAACCCCATGAACTCTCCCTTATGTGCTCAGTTCTATTGGTACCAGGAGGTCTACACCAATGCTGGTGCCGAGAGACCCATGGGTGCCTTAGCCTCCTCATGACCTCCATTACCTAAAAGGCCGTGCACAGATGCACAAGCTAAGTAAATACAGAGCTTAGTATGGAAACAGTTCTCACTTCTAAATCCTTCCATCACCCTGCCCCAACCAGACCTACTCCAAGCCAGACTATCCAGAAATTTAACAGCCTGCACACATGTCCCAGGTTTTCAATGCCTATGTGTGTTAGGTCTCTTCCTTGAGTTTAGGTTGTAAGCTGCCTGGGTTGAAGAGGGCCATGCCTTCTAATTCTCATCTGTGACCTTTCCCGGGAGTGCACCCCACCCCGCCAATTGCACTGCTGGGGTAATAAGACCACTTGGTAACCAAGTAATTCCTCTATAATTATTGAGGTACTTTCAAGTATAGTACGGGAGTGCACCCCACCCCGCCAATTGCACTGCTGGGGTCATAAGACCACTTGGTAACCAAGTAATTCCTCTATAATTATTGAGGTACTTTCAAGTATAGTAGCCCGTGTTGCTTTGAAAACATCCCGAGAGGTAGACAGGGCGTGTACAGTTACCCCATTCAATCTACGTGGAAACTGAGACCCTGGGAGCTTGACCACCTTACACACAGCATGGTTAGTTAAGCAAGGCCTTCCCCCAGGTGGGCCTACCTGCCTCTCCCTCTGCCTGTGCTTCATAAGTCACTGAGTCAACTGCTTTGTTTGCCAGCTCAGGTTTTAATCCATTCCAGGGTCGGGCTGTGAGCAGTGGCCCGGGGCTGGCAGGGGAGCCAGAATAAGCAGATCTGACTTCTAATCTGACTCACCCAGCTGGTTCAGAAGGCAGCCAAGCTGGGGAAATTGGTGGTGCTCCCACCCCTCCCATCCCTGCCCCCCCACTTGCTCCTACAGATGTGCCCTAGACCCTTTCCACACACACACACCCTGCCCCAGCTCCTGGGAGCCTGCGGGTGGGGTCGGAGTGGGGTGGGGTCCCAGGAGGATGTATGTGAGCCTATGGAGCGACGGGATGTTTTCCCTCCTCGCATTGTTCTGACTGTGCCCATTGTGTCGGCCAAGGGTGGGACAGCACCACGCCACCTGGCAGGCTCTCAACAGAGCTGGGGAACGTTTCCGGAGGGGACCAACCCATTATGAATGACTGAAGCTTTCCAAAAGCTCTGGCATTACTTTGGTTCAGCCAGAGTGGGAGAGTCAGAGAGCTGAGGAGAAGGAAGATCCCCCCCCCACCGGGGGCCAACTTCAAGGCTAAAGGTCCCACGGACCTTGGCAGACCTGTGGTTCACCCACAGGGCCTTTCGGACTGGGCCTGATGCCGACTGAGGGGTTTGGGAATGTAAAGTGGAGGGGAAATGGGGGAGGAGGGTGCTGGCAGATGGAGGGGTCAGCTGGGAGGTGTGGAGGGAGCCAAAATCGTACTGTATTTTGTTTATAATGCCTGACCCCAACTTGGGGTGGCTCACACCTGATGGGAAAGGAACCAGTCACCTTTAAACGCTTCATTGAGCTCACCCCAGAGGAAATAGAAAGTCAGAATAGTTTTAAAGCAGCTTAGCATCTGCCACGGGTGCAGAATGCTCAGTGTTCTTAGCTGGCTCCGGGTCTTCCCTGGCAGGGAGGTGTGTGTCTGTGCCTCTGTCCACACCACGAGGCTGGGCGCACCTTCAGATAGAGAGCCTTCCCGGGTGCCAGGTACTGCGCGCACACCTCCTCGTGGTTGGATTTGTCTTGCTCTGACGGTTACCTCACAGCAAGACCTTGTACGCTTGTATGGTATCCCACAGATACATTACAGATGAGGAAATTGAGTCTCACAGAGGTTAAGAATTAGTTCCAGACCACACGCTACCTTGTGACAAAGCTGGGATTTGAATCCAGCCAGGTCTGTGACACTCCAAAGTCTGTGCTCTACAACAGGATTTCTCAAACATTCACGTACTGGCTAAGAGCGCAGATTTCTGGGCCCTGTCCCCTCTCTTGGATTATAATTCAATAAACCAGTGTCGGGGCAGGAATCTGCATTATTGCTAAGTGACACAGGTGATTCTGAAGCAGTCGGGCCACAGGTTGAGAAACACAGCCTTGGGGGGGGGCTCTGTTTTATGACTTCTGCAGAGAGAGCAGCAATCTGGTCTGAAAACACAGGCACAGTCCCAGGCCCATGCTGGGTCCTCCTTTGCCTGTTGAGTGAAACCCAGGAGAAGTGGCCTGGACCTTTGGAAGAAAAAAAAGACCGATCATCAGCCTGGAAAAGCTCCCATGGTGCTTTATAACATTTTAAACCCCCAAGAGAGTGCCTCAAACAACAAAATCAGGAGTAAAGGGACACTCATTCACCCCTCAGATATTAATGGACCCCCAGCCATGAGTAAGGACTCAGGACAGACACCTCTGAGACTGCATGTAGAGCAGGTTCCTTGGAGCTGGGCGCATCAGGAATCTCCTGCTTCAGAATTGTCTGGGGGTTTGCTAAGAATGCAGAATTCTGGGCCCCACCCCAAACCTCCATAGTTAGAATCTCTGGGGAGTGAACTCTGGAAATCTGCATTTTAAATACTCTTCCCAGGCAATTCTGAAGCAAATCACAGTTTGAGAAGCAGTGCTCTGAGAGTCTGGGAAGGAAAGAAGTAGTAATCCTATAGCTTTTGAATCCTGACAATTAAGAGCCCTGGAAGAATCCCAAAGCTACAGTGTTCAGTGTTAGCCAGGAATCCCTGGGGTGCAGCTGTGGATTCACAGATGGAGAGCTACATATGGTATGTGAAGTTCTGGGTTTGGATTCTGGCTTGGCCACTCTGTGATCCTGAGTGAATGACTTAACCTCACTGAGCTCAGTCCTCACGTGCCACATGGGGGTAATCTGGTCCACCTCCTAGCATCGCTGTGAAGCCCTAGTGAGCCTGCAGTAGGCTGAACGGGCAGTGTGGGTTTGTGGTGGATGCAACTCATTCTGTGTGCTGTGTCTTTAGGTAATGCCCACAGAAGGTTCCCAGCAGCCTTGAGCTGGCACGGACCCACTTTCACTCTGTTGGGGAGCCAACAGCTGGGCTGGGGGTGGGTGGTTAAAATTCAGAATCATGACTCTAGATTCTGAAGGAGTGGCCTAGGGCACCTTCAGAGGGCCAGGGGTCAGGATGTGGCTCGCAGGATGCTGAAAAGGGCAATATAACCCTGGCAGGATAGACTTGTGGTTAGGCTGTGGAGCCAAAGGGTTCAAATCCTGGCTAGACCATTTCATTGTTGAGCGACCTTGGGCCATTTATCTCACCTCTCTGTGCCTCGGTTTCCTTATGTGTAAAATAGAGTTATAATAAATGTGCCCACTCCCTATACACAGGGAAAAGCACAAAAACATGTCTGGCACATATTAACTATTCATCATTAGCCATTATTGCTTATTAATGGACGGATTTTGAGCATGGGGGAGTCTTTTAATAGTCTTGACTTCATAGGTACTACCTGTGTTAGAATGAGCAGGACTGCAGCCATGCTGGGACCTAAAACTGCATTGGCTCTAAAAGGTTTTAAAAGGACACTCTTTTTTTGTTTTTGGCATGTGTTTCTCTGAAATTCCATTTTTCCCATGGTTATTTGATATTTTGAAACTTGCTTATGGGGTGAGATGACTTTATTCCCTTAAATGAAAAGTTGAGCTTTCCAGCCTGAAGCTGCACACTTGCAGACTTGCATGTACTATCCAGACCCTGGGAAACCAAGGAAGACATCAGTAAAGCTCTGCTGATTCCACCCTGCCAGCGGGACCCTGAGATAACAGCAAGGATGGGAACAGAAACCAGATGGTGGAGCCTTGGTGAGACCTTGCACCTGGCTTCTTGCATGGAGCCCCTGCAGCTCACGTCCCCCTCCCTCCTGCTTTTTGCTTCCCACGTTTCATTCCCTCAGCCCCCTCTTTAAAAACCCCTCAGTAAATCTGAGTCTTTGAGATGGATTTAGTCTGGCCTTTCTCTTTCAGGTTTACCAGAGAGGTTGGGTTAGTCCAACATCTCTCCTCAGGTCCCTGGTGTTCCTGAAATAAGCTGACTTCCATTTCCACCAACATTTGAGTTTTAAGTGGTTTGCTTTTGAAAGGGGGAAGACAGCTGGACCTGCGTCTGGTAGGGAACACCTGTGTCTGTGCAGGGAAGTGTACCCACCATGTCCAAGTTTATCCCTGGCTGCCCCAATTTGGAGATGATGCTGCAAATGGAGTCAGGTGACTGAGTCCTCTGGCTGGGATTTCTCTCTTGGTAAATCTCCTTGGAATAAGGATAAAGATGAGAGTAACAACAGCCGGATTAGGGGAGCATCTCTACCGGTATCTCTTAAGCCAGAGCTTAAGAGAAAGCATCGAGGGTCGTGAAAGGAATTTGCCACCCGCTCGTCTCTTCCCTTTCCTTCCAGTCCAACTTCCATGTGAACTGAGGGCAGGGCTTGGGCGAGAGGCAAGGTGGGGGCAGCTTGTGAATCACTGGATCTTTGCATTCTGAGAAACTGGGAAGCAGTGGGATTCTCTGCCAGCTCTGTTCTTCTGCACGAGTCTGCTAAAAGACAAGGAATGGTCTCAAGTCCTCTAGGAAAGGAGACAGACTGGGTGGGGCCCAGCTTCAGTCATTCTCCCTGCGCCCATCTCCCCCCGTCCTGCCCAATTTCCCTCTGGACAGGGGCAGGCAAGGAGACAGAGGCTCCTGGGAGGGATGTGGCAGTCTCCAGGGCTAATGTTAGTGGTCTCCCAGCCCCACTTTCCCCAAGGCACAGGAGACAAGGACCCCCTGTCCCTCAGACAGATCAGCCATCCTCAGAGAGCCCTTCCCTCAAACTAGACCACAGGGATCGGTGGTTTCCAATCGTTGGTTTGGAAGACGCAGCTCCATGTGAAGAACGCCACTGGGTAGAGGGCCCCACCAGAGGGAGGTCCGGCAGAGCACCACGATCTCACCCCAAAAAGCCTGGCAAATGGAAAGAAGACACCGAAGTGAAGTGTGGGCTGCAGCGGCTGTCACTCTCTTAACACAGGCATCTCAGGATAGGTGCAGGAAGCGGCGAGGGGACAGCCATTCAGCCCACAGGGTGCCGGCATTCCTCGTGGGTCAGGGACGGCCATCATGACTCATGAAACAAGGTCCACACACGTGAAGAGCCCAGGCCAGAGGAAAACAGCTGGAGACCTGGGAACAAAGGAGGGAGCCACTGATTCTGTCTGGAGGAGGGTGACACTTGAGCTGGACAGTAAAGGCTGGGTCGCATTTCTGCAGGACAGGGGAGAACAATCAAGGGGCTGTGTTCAGGGACCACCAGTCCTCCCATGTGGGGGAGGATGGGGAAATGGCAGAAGAGGGCAGAAGTGCGAGCAGGGGCCTTGCAGGCATTGAAGGCACTGCGCTTTATCCTGTGGACGATGCAGGGGAGGGGAGCGTGCACCATTTTTTTACGGACTGTTGAGAACAATATATGTCTGTCAATTAAAAACCTGGGGGAGGGCCGGCCCGGTGGCACACTGCTACAGTGCGCCGCTTGGGAGCGCAGCGGCGCTCCCG
>NW_007726197.1:644442-646062 GCF_000696425.1 Galeopterus variegatus | reverse complement strand
AAAAAAAAAAAAAAACTGGGGGAGAAACAGAAAAAGGATAAAGAAGAAAATTAAAATCACTCATATGCCAACTACCCATAAATAACCCTTGCTAATTAACATTTTGATGCTTTCCTTTCAGATTCTTTCATAAAGAGACCTTAAAAAAGAGCACATGTGTTATAGATACAATATGTAATATATAGGCATATTAATATAGCAAAATGCATATTTCATATTAAAAAATTTTATTAGAATATATTCTGAATTTGGAGTATATATAAATGTGCAAGTTATTTTATAATAACTTAGTATGTGTGCTTTTTTATAAAAACTAGGTTGAGATAATACAAAGGGGGAGTTTTAAATTTTATTTTTTTATTTAAGATAAGACAACAAACTTATGTGCTCCATAACTGAAAAGACACAAGAGTGTATATGGTGCAAATGTCCCTTTCCCCCGTCCCCACCATCTAGTTTCTCTCTCTGGTGTCAGCGGATGTTATAACCTCCCAGGAATTTTATGCACTGACAGGAAGAGAAACATATAGTTTAGTTTTCTCTCTCTTTTACACACATCGTTACACGTGTTAGCCATTTATTCTGCATCCTTCCGTTTCTGCTTAATCATAGCTATTACTTCCTATCAATCTGTAAAGAGTTTGCTCATTTTTTATGACTACATAATATTCCATTATATGGATGTATTCTAATTTATTTAGTAAGTCTCTACTAATAGTCATTTGGGTTGTCTACAGTCTTTCGCTTTTGTAAATAGTGGTATTATAAATAATGTTATAATATGTCATTTTGCACATGTATAACTCTGTATGCAGGAAAACTTCCTAGAAGTGGAATTGCTGGTCAAAGGGCAGGTCGATTGCAATTATAATTTTGGTGGATATTGCCAAATAGCCCTCCATAGAGGTGGTACTAATTGCTTTACAATGTCCTTCTTTCGATGTAAATGAAGGACATAATCGAGTCTGAATTTAGAGCCTGTGGAGGCTGGATTAGGGGAGGATAGGCAGGGACCAGTTAGAAGGCTGCTGCGATGGTTTAGGAGAAACTGGCCTGGAACTAAACTGTGGGTCAGAACCACTGGACAAAGGCAGTCAGTGGAGCTGGAGCCATGAAGCAAGAAATACGCTGGACTTAGAATCGACTGGACAGAGACATGCATTGGCATTTGGAGATAAGGCCACAAAGAAAAGCCACATAGGAAAGCCAGGGATCTACCCCCAATTGGAGGGCTTAATGGCCCCAAAGTAAGGGCTTCCACTTCGATTGCTCGGAAGAGAAGCAACGCGTGACGCTGGCTCCCTGGCCAAATGAAATGAAATGAACTCTGACAACTGACAAGACTTGCTCACTCTTAAATATGAAAAGACAGAAACCAGCAGATATTTGAAAAGTGCCTCTAGCATGAAAAAGATTAAAAATGGACGCAAGGTGGGGGGATGTGCCATAAGAAAGAGAAATAATTAAGGAAACAGAAGACAAAAGAAAATTTTAAATAATCAATCAGTGTCTTCAAGAGAGATTTGAGAAGGGGTTGCGTCCTTAAACAAGGACAGAATGCTACAAAAAGGAGCAATCAGAGAATATGTGTGAGCTACTGGAAATTAAAGACAGGATTAT
>NW_007726197.1:633339-644322 GCF_000696425.1 Galeopterus variegatus | reverse complement strand
GCTACAAAAAGGAGCAATCAGAGAATATGTGTGAGCTACTGGAAATTAAAGACAGGATTATAGAAATAAAAATTTCAACAGAAGGTGCTAGAAGGTAAGAGAATTAGTCTAATATATAGATAATAGTATATCCAGGCCCTAAAAATGTTTTTTAGAGGGAAAAATAAGATTACCTCTAAAAATATAAGAATCGGTCTGGCCTCAAGATTCTCATCAGCAAAGGCTAGAACAATGCCTTCAACATCTTATGACAAAGGAAATAAAAATTTCAACAGAAGGTGCTAGAAGGTAAGAGAATTAGTCTAATATATAGATAATAGTATATCCAGGCCCTAAAAATGTTTTTAGAGGGAAAAATAAGATTACCTCTAAAAATATAAGAAGCAGTCTGGCCTCAAGATTCTCATCAGCAAAGGCTAGAACAATGCCTTCAACATCTTATGACAAAAGCAATTTTCAGCATATATCCTTCCAAATTGCCATTCCAGTGTGAGGGTACAGCAATGACACTTTCAGATACAAGAAACTCAGAAAATCTATGTACCACACACTCCTTAAGAAATTACTTGAAAATGTGGCGCAGTAGAAGGAGAGCATGAAAAAATAAGAGGAAGAGAAGGAGTGAAGAAATGAATAAAAAGGGGCAGACAAAAAGGAAGGGGAAAAAGAAAGGCAATAAGAAACAATGAAAAACTAAAAGAAAGGAATTTAATTATAGGACATTGTGTGACTCTGCCATAAACAATATTTACATTGTCACAAAATGTAAACACTCTTTATTGGATTTAAACTTTTAGGCAAAGCATAGAAGACCTAATTATAGTTAGAAAATTAGAATATAAGTGTTATTTGAGCCTTTAAAGTAAATGTTCAGAAGACAGAAGTTGGGAAGTGGAGCCAAAAAAGAAAGGTAGGAGAGATGATATCCCTTATTCCTACAAAACAGTGAGTCAAAGCTACTATCAATACTGGTGGAATGAAAAATAAAGATATAATGGAGCCAAAAAAGAAAGGTAGGAGAGATGATATCCCTTATCCTACAAAACAGTGAGTCAAAGCTACTATCAATACTGGTGGAATGAAAAATAAAGATATAAATATGTTACTTAAAGAGATTTATTTTATTTAGAGGAAAGAGATAAAAACCATATTGGGAGTATGGGGGGGTTGTTTGGAGGATATATGCAAACTAAATCCTCATTTGTCATAGTTATAAATCAATAGAGGATTTTTAAACTTCAAAAATCAAGGAATAGCAGCATAAGCATATTATTTAGATATATGGAAGTTATTCCCAGGAAAAAAAGAGCTTAAAAGAGTGAGAAGCAGTTGTCTCTAGCAAGCAAGACTAGAGGTGGGGAAGAATGAGGTAGGGGATTCGTCCTTGTGGGCTCCTCTGTTCTAGTTTATTTTTAACCATGTGCATGAGTTACTTTGATACAAAAAGTTTTAGGTACAGCACAAGACAGATAAGAAGGTGAGTGGTGAGAGCTTTTGTGACTACAGATGAGTTTCAGGGGCCAGATGCAGATGAATTAGACACCAGAGTCATGGAACACTTTGCAGGTAGGACTGAAAAACAACCCAGACAAATCAGGAGGACATAGGAAATGAGAAAATGTTCTGATTTTTACGAAGAGACAGAAGGTATTTCTGGAAACTATAAACTGAACGGCTCAATATAGAATCCTGGCAACATTCTAGCACAGATTATTAAACAGATGGCTTGGGAGTGCTTTGTGACTTATTTATTTATTTATTTATACTCTGCCTCATTCCAAAAAGAGGGATTTGCATTGGCTTATAGAGATACATACAATATAAGACCCCCCAAAAAAATTTTTTTTAGTGAGGAAAGGGTCCCAAAAAGTTAAACATAGAGTTACTATGTGACCCAGCAAACCACTCTTAGTTATATACCCAAGGGAACTGAAACATGTTCACATAAAAACTTGTACACAAATGTTCATAGCAGCATAATTCATAATGGCCAAAAAGTGGAAAACCAAATGTCCATCGACTGATGAATGGATAAACAAAATGTGGTACATCCATGCAATGGAATATTACTTGGCCATGAAAAAGAAAAAGTACTAACACATGTTACAACATGGATGAACCTTGAAAACACTGTCTTAAGTGAAAGAAGCCAGACACAAAAGGACACATATCGTATGATTCCATTTATATGAAATGTCCAGAATAGGCAAATACATAAGATAGAAAGAAGGTCAATGAGAGGAGGGAACAGGGAGTGACTGCTAAAGGGTATGGAGTTTCTTTTTGGGGTGATGAAAATGTTGTGGAATGTAGTGGTAATGGTAACACAATCTTGTGAATACTCTAAAAACCACTGGACTGTACACTTTAAAAGGGTAAATTTGATGGTATGTGAATTATCTCAATTAAAGAGCATGATTGTGGAAAAAAGTGAGAAAAGGAGGGTGCAGAGAAAATGACAGAAAATAAAGAGGAACCAAATCAATACACAACACATACACCGTAAAATTCTATATAGATGATGAAGATGGACCATGACTTTGACCATGAGCTTTCTAGCAGCTACTATAAGCTTGGAAAATAGTGTTAATTAAATGATTCCCTGAATCTATAAGATAAACATGAACTGGTTGCTCAGGAGGATCGTAATAGGTTTTTTGGTGCCAGTGCCCAACAGAAATCTCTCTTGAGTGTCTTTGTAAAGGGGGACCCGTTGACAACAATATCCTCCCATAACTCCAGTAACAAGAGTCACATCATTATATCCTAGGGTCACTCAAGTTAGACATAAAGCCCAAGTATAATTCAATGAAGCCCCTTTAATGTGCAGGATATACAAGCGGTTCCCTGGTGGTATAATGTGAATTCTCTGGAGCAGAGGTTTCCAGCCTTAGCTACACATTAGAAAGCCCTGATAATTTTGGCAAAATACCAACACAGGACTCCACCAACCAGAGATTCTGACAGTTTAAAGTTTCCAGGTGATTCTAATTTATAGACAAGTTTGAGAACTACTGATTAAATAGATTAATTGTACATATTTCATGAAATCCTCCCTGAATATTATTTCTTCTTCAGAGTTTTGTAAGTTCAAGGTTATAGTAGTTAAACACATATTTGTGTAGCTAATATCTTCTGAATGCTTATTTGCCAGGCAGGTGCTCTGCCATGTCCCCTAGATATAAGAATTAATGCATGACCCAACCTCCATCCTCAAGGAGCTGACCCAGTGTAGGTCAGCTGGTAACCACAAGGGAGGGTGGAAAGTGAGGAGATGGTGGAAGCACGGGTAGGCATCTGGGGCAGCCCTGGGTGGTGGGGAGCTCCCAGCAGAATGAACAGCTCCTCTGATTCCCGAAGGAAAGGTTAATTAGGAAAAAGGGGAGTGGGATAATGGTGCATTGTGTCCCATATTTTTTCTCAGTGATTTGAATGACTATTAGTAACCATCCCATATGCATGTGAGGTGCCATCCTTATTACTCCAGAACAACTGGAGGCATACCCCTCTGCTACATGGCTGGATGGGATCCAAAGTGCACTGGCAGGCAAGAGGAACCCAAAGCAAAATTAAATGAGACTCCAGAGCAGAGGAAGGCAGTTAAGAAGTGAGCAGTGCCGCACTTAGTGTTCTGCCAGAGGCTATGCATATGTTCTCATTTAATCCTACATCAACATTTTACAGTTGAAGACAATTAGGCTTATAATATTGAGGTGGCTGCCCTGAGTTGGGACAGCCGAGAGTGTGAGCAGAACCCAGGTCCAAGCCTGTCTCGCTCCCGGGTCCAGGTTCTTTCTCTTAGTCCATGTATATCAATCTTGTACTTAGATTCAAAAAATCAACTGCCCACAGACACGCTAGAAAGACTTGTTCAGTAGCAGTACCTGTGGGGGGAAATGTTACCAGCTGTAAGTTCAGGCACTAGTCAAGGTGTGTCAGTTGGAGTTGAATGTGAGAGGCAGATGGTCTTATGGGAAGGACTCCAGATTTTGGAATCAGGAGACTCGGGTGCAAAACTGAGCTTCACTGCTCATTAGCTGTGTGACTTTGGGCAAGTTACTGTGCCTTCCTAAGCCAGTTTCCTTACCCATGAAATCGGGATATAATACCTACCTTGCAGGATCATTGTGAAGATTCAAGATAATGCATGGTGCAAACAAGGAGAAGATATTTATAATACATGTAACTGACAGAGGACTCACATCCAGAATATATCAAAAACTCCTTGGCCGGCCCGGTGGCGCACTGTGATAGTGCGCCGCTTGGGAAGCGCAGTGGCGCTCCCGCCGAGGGTTCGGATCCCACATACAGACCGGCCACTCACTGGCTGAGCGAGGTGCGGGGGCAACGCCGAGGGTTGCGATCCCGTTGCCGGTCCCGGTCCGGTACAGGCGCGACACTGAGGGTTGCGATCCGTTGCCGGCCACGAAAAAAGACAAAAAGGAAAAAAAAAAAAAAAACTCCTAAATAAATTTCAAAGATAGACGACCCAATTTTTTTTTTTTCTGGCTGGTATAGGGATCAAACTCCAGACCTTTGTATCATCAGCACCACACTCTAATCAACTGAGCTAAATGGCCAGCTGACCATCCAATTTTATTTCATTTTATTTTTTTAAAGCATATTCAATAATGTTTATTGACTGTTATCAATAAATTCAGAAGATAATGCTCTACAAATAGATGTAGTACAACCATTTATTTATTTTTTTATTAACTTAAACATCAATTGATAAGGAACAAATTTAACAAAGATTAATATCTTTAATGTGAAAAGAACTCTTAAAAATGAATTAGCAAAATCTAAGCAGACACTTGGTGAAGGACATGAGCAAAGAAGTTACAAGCCTCATAGAAGCACTTGTGTCTAATAAGTACACTCTAAGATGTTGTTGTGGGGGCAGGGGGAAAGGGAGGGCAGGGATAAGGCCCTCGGCTCCCCATCTCAAGGACCCTGGGGGCTTTCTCAGGGACTTTTGGTTCCAGCTCCATGGTAGGCCTGGTTGTGTGGAAGGCAGTGGGCAGGCCCAAGGCCCACTGCTCCCGCCCACTGTCTTCATGGCAACAATATCCCCCCATAACGCCAGTAACAAGAGTCACATTGTTATATCCTAAGGTATATTTAGGGGCAAATACCAATTTTAAAAGTAAGCAGAAGATCTGAAGAAAGACTTGTGAAAATTTAACAAAAAAGGATATGCAAATGGTCGATAAGCTCTAGGATACTGAACCATATTTCACATGAGGGAAATGCAAATTAAAAACCACTGAGATAATAGTGTACCACAATAGGATGGTTAAAAGTAACATGACTGATAATGCCAAGTGTTGACAAGGATATGGAGCAACTGGAACTCTAGTAGGAATATACACTGGTACAACCACTTTGGAAAACTGGCAGCATCTACTAAAGCCAAATCTATCTATGACCCAGCAATTTCATTTCTGAGCATACACTCAATAGAATGAGAGCCTCTATCCACCAAAAGACAAGTACATGAATGTTCAGAGCAGCTTTATTTATCATAGCTCCAAAGTGTAAACAATCTGAATGTCCATCAATGGTACATGGGATAAATAAATTGGGTATATCCCTTATCTGAAATGCTTGGAACCAGAAGTGTGTTGGTTTCAGATTTTTTTTGAGTTTTGGAATATTTGCATTATGCCTACCAGTTTAACATCCCTAATCTGAAAATCCTAAATCCAAAATGCTCCAGTGAGCATTTCCTTTGAGCACCATATCAGTGTTCAGAAAGTTTTGGATTTTGGAGCATTTCAGATTTCAGATTTTCAGATTAGGGTACTCAACCTGTAATGGAATACTACACAGCCATGAAAAAAAGAATGAACTATTGTTCTCACAGACATAATGCTGAGCAAGTACTCTACTGTTTCCAGGATGGGTGCTGGAAATTTTCTATATTCTGATCTTTGTGGTCACACAGGTGTGTACACATGTAAAAATTCATCAAGCTATTTACTTAAGACTTGTGCATTTTAATATATGCAAAGTTAACCTCTATCAAAAAAAGTAAACAAAAAGTTGCTATGTATGTCATGTGTTTGGCACAGAGCATGCACCCACATAGTTGTCAAGCTTTCTAGAGAAGAGGAGGCAGCAAATCCATTGCACTGTGGGCTGCTCAGACCACTTGGGGTCCTAGATGCAGTGCTGGGAGCCACCCTTTTTAAGAGGGTCACTGCCAATCAGACCATGACACGATGGTGAGATAAGAATGGCAAGGGAATACATGGAACATGAGGAATGGTTGATGGAAGCAGAGAGGATGCTGTTGGGAACACTAAGACTCAAGAAGAAGACACAGTGCTGTCAAAATAGCGAATGGCTCTCTGTAGAATGAGAATTGGAGTTTTTCTCTGTGGCCCTAACATAGTGATCCTCACACTGTAGCTGCATCTGAATCCCCTGGAGGGCTTGTTAAAACACAGATTACTGAGCCTCGCTCCCAGAGTTTCTGATTCAGCAGGTCTGGGGCGAAACAGAGAATGTGCTTTTCTACAAAGTTCCCAGGACGTGCTGCTGCTGGTCCAGGGACACACTGCTAGTTACCTTCCAGTGTGCAAAACCAGGATGGCAGTTTGTGTTGTTGTTAGTAATAATAATAATAATAATAATTAACAATAGACAATTTATTGGGAACCTGTGTACTAACTCCTACGTTACATACTGTCTACATTTTCTCACAGTAAGAGGTATTATTCTCCCTATTCTGTAGAGATGGAAGCTGAGGCTCAGTCTCTCCTGGGTCTCACAGCTTGGACTAGATCCCTCTGACTCCAAGCCTGGGCATGCTCAAGCTGAGGCCGAGTGGCTCCCTGCAGGGATGCTGTAAATGGAATTCTGTTTCTGAGTGGGAGGTTGCACTAGATAATTTCAGAGAGCCCTTCCAACTCTCAAAGTTAGACTAGCTTCAGCTAGCATTTTGAAGCACTAATACATATTAAGCACTCACTAAATGCCAGATACTATGCAAGATGTCTCCAGGGTATTTGAGGCCACTGGTCTAACTCTAACATGCTTCTAGCCATCTCACCTCTTCCTGTCCCTCCTATCCTCCCTGGTACCTGCAATGACCAGACAAGCTGAGCACTCAGAATTCAACCGGATATTTGGTAAAGGAGGCTCTTTGTACACACACCCACCTCTGCTATGTTTGCATTCATGTGATAGGGTGGCTGGGCCATCCAGGTGCAGTCCTTGGCACCAAACTGCCTGTCACCTGCCCCATGCCAACCCCAGACAGAGTCTGCCAATCCACTCTCCACACTCTGGCCGGCAGGGCAATGATGAGGGGGCTGAGAAGACAACATCTGGAGCTGCGAAGGGGTGGCCTCATGCCCCAGAATGGCCAGAGGAACTGCAGGATGTGCTTAATGACCTCAAACTGGAGACTTCACTCTGCTGCTCCTGCCTGACCTCCTGAGAATCTGGGAAGCAGGGACCAGAGGGCCCTGGGGACCCAGGCAGGTCCGTGGTGACTTAGAGCGTCCTGCCAAGCACAAAATCAGGCCCAAGTCCCAGTGACTTCCCTCTGAGCTGGTGATAATCAGACCTTTTCTCTTTGTACATTCTTTTTTGTACATTAAAAAAAATATATTTAAGGTTTTGAATTCTAACAGAAACAGCAACAAAACACGCAACTTGGGTTTATACACTAAGGAACTTCCTCAGCTGTGATGCATGTAAAAGGTAATGGAAAGGGTTTTAGCTCTTATTTCACTCTGTTATATGATCTTGTTTACCTTTTCCTTCTGTGTATTTCCAGGATGTAGATTGCCTACAGATGGTCCAAGATGTGCAGTTGATTTATCACTTATTAACTTCCAGGTGTATGCACAGCAGTTCAGTTGTAGTGCAAGCTCCTCTCACCAACGAGTCAGAAATCCGGCACTCAGTGATGAACAAACCCCATGATCCTTGCCTTGGAAGGGCAGCAGTAAGCAGAGAATTAACACTGGGATAGGTTGGGAGCCCCAAGGAAGGTCAGAGAAAACTTCCAGAGAAGGTGACCCTCGAGGCCATGAATAGATTTCAGTCTCCAACAGCTCGAACCCTTGACTCCTACAGATCCTTTCCTCCAATCAATTCAGTCTTTCCATATTTGGGTGTGTCAAGTCACTTTCCAGAACTTGTGAGGCATGGGGGTAATACCCTTCCAATTTATAAGGAGGAAAACCCGTATAAATTGGAAATCTTTATAAATCCTTAAGGGACTATCTGAGGTTTTATCTTTCAAATTTAAGGATGACCACAAGCAGCCCAATCAAGAATAGATATTGGAATACACAGCACAGACAGCCTCTGCCCTTGGGGCCATATTATAATTGGGAGATAAGATATATAAATGAAAAACAAAAAGTAAATGTAAACTTATTGTGCAAATAATTCAGTTCACCAGCTATTTATGCTGGACTTGCTATCTGTGAGGCATTCTGTGATGTGAGCCACATGGGTAGGGGTGGAGACAGAACATAGGTAAATACAGTGCCAGGCCTTAAGAACTCATGGTTTAACTGGCTGGATGGGAGGCAGGGTGGCAGGAAGAGGAACAGTCCATGGAACAGCTGACACTGAAGATGTGGATGTTAAAGGAGTAGATCGGGGTTTTGCTGGAATTGGGGGTTGGATGGAATTTATCTGGGAAAGCTTCCTAGAGGAGATGGACAATGTGTGACGCTGGAAAACAGAAGAGACAGTGAGAGCGATGAAGAAAGAACAAACATAACCTTTCCATGTACGTCCAGACCCAGCTCAGAAGTCACTGCTTCCATGAAACCTCCTTCCCAGGCAGAATTAAGACACCTCCCTCTCCAGGCTCTCAAAGCAGCCCTATTTCAGAATGTACCTTATTGCTGGACTCGTTCCCGCACCTGCTTTTCTCAGCCCAAGGGCCTTGTGCAGTAATGGTGCCCAACAGATCTTTAATTATAAGGGGGCTGAGGATTGTATTCACGGTGTATATTTGCTTACTTTTTATTTTGATTTTTTACTATTTTATTGAAGTCTAACTCACATACAATAAAATGCACGAATACCTTATTGCTGGACTCGTTCCCGCACCTGCTTTTCTCAGCCCAAGGGCCTTGTGCAGTAATGGTGCCCAACAGATCTTTTAATTATAAGGGGGCTGAGGATTGTATTCACGGTGTATATTTGCTTTCTTTTTATTTTGATTTTTTACTATTTTATTGAAGTCTAACTCACATACAATAAAATGCACGAATCTTAAATGTACTGCCAATGTATTTTTATGTGTTTACACTTGTGTGAGCACCACCCAGATCGTTATGAAATGCTTCTAGCACCCCAGACGCTGTGGGCTGCCTCACTGTACCACGGTCATTGCCACTGTGGCTGAAGGAGTTGAGCCAGTAGGGTATTGTGACTGGGGAGCACCACCTAGGGAAATTATAAAAATATCAGGCATTTGGACTGGAGAAGCAAAATCACTGGGGCAAGGTCATCGTGTGTGCGAAGGACTGACACGTACGAGCATTTGTCCTGTGTGGGGCTGTGGGGAGCAGGGAGCAGCACTTCAGTTTAGCATAAGACCCTTCCTACAGCTAGAGCGGGCCTGCACTGGAAGCAGATAAGGAAATGATAAGATCCCCATCAGCAGACGTGTCAGTCAAGAACAGGACTAACAAACATTTAACAGCAATCATGGGGAGAGGATAGGAGGAGGATGTCCTCTCAATTGGACTGAATTGGAGGTCGTTTCTTCAGACTCTGAGCTT
Organism: Galeopterus variegatus; assembly: GCF_000696425.1. Lineage (NCBI taxonomy): Eukaryota > Metazoa > Chordata > Mammalia > Dermoptera > Cynocephalidae > Galeopterus > Galeopterus variegatus. The sequence goes on along the minus strand of NW_007726197.1, from coordinate 634,561 downwards.
CTCTGGTTCTGGAATTCTGTGATAGTGGCAGAGAGGATTCAATCAAAAATTTGTGGTTATAATTTGCTTTTTTCCAGAGGATAACTTTTTGCTTTATTACAAGTACTGTGCAGGCCCACCATGATCACCATTGAATAAATGCTTGTCACCTACAGACTGACTGAGCCACAGGGACCCTGGGGCTCCCCTCTCTGGGGCTCACAGTCTAGAGAGGGATGGAGCAGGTGCAGGGGTGCCACTGTGAGGTGGACCAGCACCTTTGAGAGAGGTAGGTTGCCCCCATCTCATGCCAAAGTTGTCTTTGGGGCACCCACCCACGGACCTCTTCAGTCCATTCAGCCCTGCTCCCCCTGGCAGGCAGGTGGGCTCCTGCCACTTCTAGAACACCTGGGCAGAGATAACACTGTAGGACCTTACTGTGCTGCCTCTAGGGGCCAATGCAGGAACCAACCGGGTCCTGGCTGCCTCAGGAGCAGGACCACACAGAAGCCACCAGCTTGTGGCCACCTGGGGGAAGAGAGAGCCTGGGTCAGCTGCAGGCTCCTAGAAGGACAGCCAGTCTGGAGGCCAAACAACCCCCTACCCCCAGCCCAGGCTTTCTCCACTGAAAAGGGAATTTCCCCCAGAACTCTCTCTCTCTCTCTCTTTTTTTTTTTTTTGGCGGCTGGCCGGTATGGCTCCTAGAAGATTATTTCAGGATTCCTTATTCCTCCAGGTCACTGCCCTTCCCTTCCCGCGGTGCCCCACCCACAGGAGAGGGATGGGGTCTGGATAGCACATCCTCCTGCCTCTCCCATGTGTCCAGCGCGCAGACGAGACGAGGCTGGTGAGGGCCGGCTCTCAGCCCCTTCCAGGAAGCTTAGATGGCAATGGTTAGGCTTTTCCTTCTAAAGGGCAATGTGCTTAACCTCTTGAGCTTCTAATGAAAGCCATGCGTACTCTTCCAAGAAAAAGAGGTATGTACGAGATTTTGCCTTCTATTCTGGGAGGAAGAGGGAGGCGCTGTCAGACCCCCGAAGTCCATCTAGGTTTAAGGGGTGAGGGGTCCGTGATTCCTCCACCTCCAAAGCCCAGGTATGTGGGGAGGACTAGTAGCTCTCCCGAGCCCAGGCGAAGCGCCGCACGACTCCCTAGTCTCCCTCTGTACGCACAGGACGACTCGGGCTCTCAGTCTGCCCGGCTCCGAAATGGGCGCCCCGGCCCCTGCGTCCCTGGGGGGCGG
>NW_007726197.1:630191-631664 GCF_000696425.1 Galeopterus variegatus | reverse complement strand
CGTAGCCGGGGGGCTGCCTCCCTCCCCCACCCCAGCTCTCCCCGGGAAACTCTCTCCGGAGACTGAAGGTGACTTCTGGATTATTTGTTTGCCTTCACTCACCCCCGTGGGAAGGTAAAACCAGTTGCCACCCGCTGCCCCCACCCGCCATCCCACGGGGAGAGGAGTGATGGAGCTCGCCGAGGTGGGGAGGGTCCCCTCCGGCACAGGTCCGCCGACGTTCGTCAGTAGCCGGGGCTGCCGGGGGCGGAATTGGAAGTGAGGGGGAAGGACAGTGGGAGGGCCAGCTCAGGGGCAGTGCTGGGTGCCAGAGCAGGCTTTGCGGCTTGATCGAGCGCCCAGGGGTGGTTCCGCATCACCTGACACAGGCTGTCCCTTTTTCCAGTGGCCCTGGGGCTAGTGGGTCCTGTGTGGTCCTGCTCCTCCAGGAGCAGGGAGTCCGTTCCTGCATTGGTCCCAGAGGCAAAGTCCTTCGGTCTCTGAGACACACAGGACCTCACTGCTAGGGCCAGGTGGGGAGGTGCAGAGCATCTCACCATAGCTCGGTAAGGTGACCACCCATCCCGGGTGCCAGGGTCCCCCTCTGCTCTCCTCCCCTCCCCCCCATGGTACTGCTCGCTGGCCTCCCCCAGGACAGGACTCTGGGCTCTCCCTGGCCTGGCCCCCGTAGATGCCCCTTTGTATACCATTGCAGATCCTCATTCTTCCCACGCAAATTGGATAGGGCTACCTCTGTGGGGCCCTTCTGGAAAGGCAGCAGGATTCAGTCTCCCGATGCATCTGGGAAAACAGATCCAGAGCTGGGGAGTAGATGACTTGCAAACCAGAGGCTGCTGCATGGTTTCCCTAGTCCCAGATCCTGGCTGAGTGGCTTCCTGGTTGCATGAACTCAAACGAGCAGCCGGCCTGGGGACAAAACCACAGTTGAGCTATTCCAGAGAAATCTCTGGAGGGGTCATTGTAGGCCAAGGCCTCTGGCCCTTTGGCTCACTCCTAGAGGTATCCACGAGGGTGGGTTTTCCCATCCACCTTACTTATGGAGCTGATGGCACAAAGCAGTCATCAGTGCAGCTGGACCCCACTTTAAGCTACCTCGACTTAGAAAAGATTATCAGTTAGAGAGTGATTATTCCCATTTTGCCAAAATTTTGTAAACCGAAGAATTCTCCTCTGAAGAAGCAAGTCTCCTTGTGTTTTTGTGGGTTTGGTACCGGATTGGATGTACAGGGGACTCAGAAAACCTTAAGAAAAAGCTCAAGATCCATTCTGCCTAGAGGTTTGATTAGAAATGCAGAATATGTATTTCTAAACGTTGTAGGTTTTTTGTTTTTGTTTTTTTTTCCTTTTTGTCTTTTTTACTGACCGGTAACGGGATCGCAACCCTCGGTGTCGAGCCCGTACCAGGGACCGGCAACAGGATCGCAACCCTCGGTGTTGCGCCCACTCCGCGCTCAGCCAGTGAGCGGGAACCGG
>NW_007726197.1:607703-629589 GCF_000696425.1 Galeopterus variegatus | reverse complement strand
CAGTGCGCCACCGGGCCGGCCCTTTTGTTTTGTTTTTTAAAAGTATTTTGACTTACGGGCCGGCCCGGTGGCGCACTGCTACAGTGCGCCGCTTGAGAGCGCGGCGGCGCTCCCGCCGAGGGTTTGGATCCCACATACAGACCGGTTCCCATTCACTGGCTGAGCGAGGTGCGGGCGCAACACCGATGGTTGCAATCCCGTTGCCGGTCCAGTCCGGTACGGGCGCAACACTGAGGGTTGCGATCCGTTGCCGGACACGAAAAAAGGAAAAAAAAAAAAAGTATTTTGACTTACAAAAGCTTCCTTACCTGGAACTTTTTAGGAACGTGTGTAAAGGACAGGAAGGAGTATGAGGATAATTCTAAATGACAGGTTGGCAGGCCTGGTTTTGTAAAGCTGGCAGAGATATAACACCCAACTGGGCCATCTCTTCCTGAGGAGCTTTGTGCCCCACTCGGGGCTCCTTCCTCGACAGGGGGCTGTGAACAGGCATTGGACAGGGTCCTGCAGCAGGAAACAGGCTCGCAGAAAAGAAGAATGCTAATGGGAACAATAATTAACTTTATTGTGCACTTACTCTGTGCCAGGCAGTATTCGTAGTACATTATGTGTAGCAATCCATTTAATCTTCACAACAACCCAGCAAAACAGTACTGTTATCTCCATTTTATACATAAGGAAGCTGAGACACAAAGAGGCTAAGAAACTTGCTCCATGTCACACAGTTATTAAGAGACTAGCCAGGATCTGAACCAGGCATTTGTCTCAAGAACCAGATACTTTGACAATGGCTTTTGCTTTGTGAGTAGTCAGTTTCCACTCTGCAGATCAGGCAGAGGAATGGAATGAGTATTCCTGAGCTCTGACAACTCCTGGGAAGGCAGTGGTAGAATGGCCAGCCTCTGGGGCTTCCTGCTGGAATCTTCTGATGGGGGGAGGGGGAGGGTCAGTGGTTCCGAACCTCACTCCTCTCAGCCCCAAGACAAAATATCATAAAGACCTTTTTCTTTGTTTAAAAGTAAAGCATACTTTCAGTGGAAATGGACGAATATCACAGGGGTCACCTTGAGTGTAGTCTCCCACCACCCAGCTAACTGGGCAGCTCTCATCACAGTCCCCCCACCCAAATAAACAGAACCTCCACCAGCCCTGAAACCAACCTCTAGAGCTTGATTCCTCCATGTCTCAGTTAAAATGCTAATACCCCTGCAAATTAAGTGCTTTTCAGCTTAAGTGATTACCAGCTAGTGCACTAGGCTGGTACTTGTGAGTAGGGGATTGATTTAACAAATCTGGGAGGGCCAGCTGTTGCAGGGGAGTCCGGGAGAGTGCTGAATGACATATGGGAGAGGAGAGGACAGTCGAGTCGGGGCGGCACCTCTTTCTCTAGGGTTCCTGCTCAGTTCCTGCCTACTGCTTGGACCAGACTGAGAACCCGGGCTGAACTGGGCTTCTGGACACCTCCATAGGGACATGTGTTGGGTGGAAAGCCTTGGATGTTAGCGTGGGCACAGGGGAGGACTCTGCTCAGGCCAACACCAGCCTCCTCTCTCTCTCTCTTTCTCTGCCTCTGAGGCTTCTAGCATAAACAGACGTCTTGAAGGAAGTCAGAATCTGCAGGCCAAGAGGAGCACAGTTATTGCCGGAAGAATCTGGACTAGACCCTCCTTAGGAAAATCTAGCTTACCCCAAGGAGGAAATCTTTCAGAGAAGAGAAAAGCAAAATGCCACCTGGTTGGCAGGGTGTATAGGTATGTGCTTTGTCAGGCAGGAAAGGGAAGAGGGTATTTAGAGAAAAGGTTAGTTTTTTTCCCTGGTTTCTTGGGGACCTGTCTAACCACCCTGAGCAGTTGGGAGCACCCTTTATCTCAGAGGCATCAGGGTTGATAAATGACTGTCAGAGCTTCCCCAGCCTTCTCTCAGCCTCACCTTGGCCTTTCCCCTGCAAGCACTCCCTTAATTGAAGGCTTGTTGAGTTCTTCCTCGCTTTGCCCTATTCACTCTCTCCTTTTCTATCTTTCTTTTTTCTCAAATTCCTTCTAGTCTGCAAGACCTGCCCTGCCCATCACCCAGCTATGACTCCCTCCTGCCCAATGCATCACACCCAGTCTTCCATACCCCAGTGCCCAGGCCACTCTCAGGTCGGCTCCCATGAGCTGCTGGCCCCCTCTGGTCCCTGGAACACAAAACAAGCCAATTCCCCCCTCCGAGCTGGCTCTGGTTGGTCTCCCCCCAGAAGGCCTCTGCCTCCCCCTCCACCTGCTTGTCCACCTTTCAGCATGCCACAAACCTGTGTCAAATGCCTGCGGGGAGTCCAGCACCAGACATGGTTCTGGTTTTAAAAACCCATCTCAACATGGAGTTATCATAGGACCCAGCAATTCAACTCCTAGGGGTATACCCCAAAGAACTGAAAACACATGTCCACACAAAACCCTGTATGTAGCAGCATTATTCAGAATAGACAAAAGTGGAAACAAACCAAATGTCCATCAACAAATGGAGGGACATACAAAACATGGTCTGTCCTTGCACGGGAATGGTGTTCAGCCCCAATGGAGCGCTGAGATGTGCTACGGCATAGGCGAGCCTGAAAACATCTCGCTGATGGAAAGAAGCCAGTCAGGAAAGACCATAGTATATGATTCCCTTTATGTAGAAGTCCGGGAATGGTGTTCAGCCCCAATGGAGCGCTGAGATGTGCTACGGCATAGGCGAGCCTGAAAACATCCCGCTGATGGAAAGAAGCCAGTCAGGAAAGACCATAGTATATGATTCCCTTTATGTAGAAGTCCAAAATAGGGAGATCTGTAGTGACAGAAAGTAGATTAGTAGTTACCTGGGGCCTGGGCGTGGGTGTGGGGAGGAGTGGGGAGTGGCTGCTAACGACACGGGGTTTCTTTCAGGGGTGACAGAAATGCTCTAAACTTAGATTGTCGTGATGGTTTCACAACTCTGAATATACCTAAAACCATTGAATTGTACACTGAAATAGGTGAGTTTTACAGTATATAAATTATATATCAATTCTTTAAATAAAAAAATCTGTAAACTCATTACCCCTAATTCACTCATGCAGCAAATATCTCTTGACCCAGACCGTGTCTTGGGGCTGAATATGACAGACAAGGTCCCTGTGCTGGTGGCACTTACATTCTGGAGGGCTGTGTTAGATAGAGAAGTGAAGGAAATAAAGCAGGTGAGGACGGAGAGTGGCAGAGTTGGGGCGACTTCAACTAGGTGCTCAAGGAGACCTCTCTGGGGAGGTGACATTAGAGCTGACACCTGAATGACAGCAGAGAGCCAGGCATGCAAAGAACTAGGGAGAGGTGTTCCAGGCAGGCAGACTGCAAGTTCAGTTGATGTCACCCCCGCATGCCCAGTGCCCCAGTGGGCCTGGTGGACGTTACCATGCACAGGGTGCAGCCCCAACCTTGGAGTTAAGGCTGAGATCTCCCCCAAGACAGGCTTGTCTGACCCTCCGTCTGGGTCCTCACAGCCTTAACACGGGGCCCTGAACAGTGTAGAGCCTGGGGGTGACTGAGTTAGAGGGGGGCCTCCTCTCCCCTTGCCCCACCCTTAGTGTAGCTGCCCCCTCCCCATCAGCCTGGCTTGAGATGGATTGACCAAGCTACCCCAGCTTCCAGGGGTGCTCGCTCCTGGTTTCTGTCCCAGGTATCCACACCATCTCACTCAGGGGCTGCCTGCCCTTTGGGGTGGATAGGGGCTGGGGATGCCTCTGTCACAGTTCTGTTCTCTGCCCCATCCCCTGGTCCTTCAAGATAGGAGATCTTCTGGGCTGGGCAGGGAAAGGAGGGGAAGAAGATGTCCTGAGCATCCCTGAGGCAAAAATGTAAGAAGAATGTCAGAGCCGCCAGGGTCACCGTGGGTGGCGAGGGTCTGGGCCTCAGGAGTGGAGGGCAGGCTGGCATCTGACTCCTCGGCTCTTTTCACAGAACCAGGAGGGCAAGAGCAGGTGCCCAAGGCAGGGCCGGGTCAAGGTGATCTCGTGTTCCCTCTGCGTAAGGCAGAGCACTGGGGCCGAGAGGGGTCAGCAGCATGCTCAAGGTCACACAGCAAGCGTGGCTGGGCAGGCAACTCCAGCAGAGTCACAGCAGGCTGGGGGAGGGAGGACTCTGGCTCCCTCCTCTCCCCTTCCCCATTTGTACCTTCTGTGTGGAGCCATTAATAAGTAACTTGGAAAGCTGGCCAGTTAGCTCAGTTGGTTAGAGCATGGTGTTGGAAACACCAAGGTCAAGGGTTCAGATCTCTGTACTGGCCAGACACCAAAAAAAAGGAAAAAAATTAACTTGGTCATTTCTCAGATTTCCTAAAGTAGGTTTCTTAGGCTCTCTAGGCTATTTCCTGGGTCTCCCCAGGCCTTGGGGGAGTGGGGCTCTTCCTCTAATTGGCCCGAATGACCTCTGAACCCAGGACCAGGAGAGGGAAGATCGGTGACACTCTGCTGGACTTGCCTGCAGTGGGAGTCAGGACACTGGAGCCTGGCTCAGTTCTACTCTGCTCTCTTCCCCTCTCTGGGCCTCAGTTTCCTGATCTGTGAAAGGAGGGTTAGGACTCTTAGGTCCTTGCTGCCACTCTAACTGGGACACTGCAGTGGGGAGGCGAGGAGAGAGCGAGGGGCAGGGGTGCCTCCCAGGGTCACCCAGAGGGTGTTGCAGCAGGAATAGAGGCGGGCCTGGGGGAAAACCGGGAGGCTGGAACTGGTCTCTGTGCTCTTTCTGCTGAGCACAGTTCTCAGGGCTCAGCATTGCTTCCTGGGGAAGCCCAGGGCCAGCAGGGAGAGGGTGAGCACTGGGGAGGGGGCTGCAAGAGGCCAGGGGAGAATCCCAGTGAGTGAGCAAAGGAGGATCAGATGACGAATCACTCTGACCCCTCACGGCAGCCTGGAGGCAGAGCTTGCTGTCCTCATTTTATAGTGGAGGAAACTGAGGCTCAGAGGGCTGTCAGGGGCTTATCCCAGGCCACATTGCTGGGAAGTGGCAGAGGTGGGCCTAGAACCAAGGCTTCTGGTTACAAATCCCACTACATGCTCGATGCCAAAACTCTTTAGACTTTATTATTCCATAATTTTCAATTACCCACATTCCTGGAAGGGGCCATTGACCAAGCCATTTAAAACAGGCAATAAATGTACTTTAGTCTGGCTCTGGTATGTATCTGGGACTTCTCTTTTCTTGGCAACAACAAGCCATTCTAAAGAAATTTGTTCGGGCTGATTTTTGGAATGCCTAGGCATAGTCCTGCTGGAGGAACTGGACAGACTGGACAGCCTGGGACCCCAAAACAAGATTTCCTGTGGTGCAGCTGGGAACAGGTCTCCATCCCCCTGACCCCTAAGAACCCCTGGCCCAATATGAGCTCAGCCCTCCCAGCCGCTCGGTGTCAAGCTCAAATCAGCATGCAAAGGTTGGCAAGAGATGCAGGGAGGGGATTTCCCAGGCTTGGTTCCCTCCAGCCTCTCTTTTCCACCTGCCCTGTCTTTTTGTCCCTCCCTGCTACCTGTCACTGGGTCTGGGACAAAAAAAAAGAAAGCCCCCCCATTGGCATCTAGTGTCCTTCTCAAGAACGACAAGGTGAGAGGGTACAAATGGAATAGAAGAGAGGCCTGGACAGGGCAGCCCACTGTGGCCATGAGCCCTGCCCGAGCCCCTTCCCTCACCCCGAGTCTCCTGCTGTGTCACCGGGCAACCTGTGCCTGTGTTATTCTTTATCTCTCTGTCTCTGTCACCCCCCTCCGATGATCTAGTAAAACTCCCACTCAGCCTCCTCACGGTCTCCAGTCCCTTTCTCAGGCCATCCTGTGCCGGGTGGTGAGACAAGCCTTCCTCGAGCACTATTCACATGTCACTAGCAACGGCCAGTAACCTGGATCGAGCCAAGCATGGTGCCAGGCGTGGGCTCCGCAAGGAACAGGCTGCAGCAAGTGCCTTGGGAAGCTTGCGGCAGAGCCAGGAGTTTTAATATCAAGCGCTTGGATCTCTGGCAGCACAGCAGAGGGGCTGTTGGAGGCACGTGTTCTAGAGACTCCAGCCACCCCCTGTCGCTTCCTGACCCTGCCATTCAGGGCTCTGCAGAGCTTGGCCTCATGGTCTCTGCTGCAGCCTCGCCCTTTACACACCCCACTCCTGCATGGAAAAGCACAGGGAACACAGAGGCAGCAGACCTGGGTTGGAATCCAGGCTCTGTCACAATGGGTCGAATGGGCACAGTTACAAAGTCCGCCTCAGCATTGTCAGTGCACCAGGTGTCCGGGACACCGTAAACAAACGGTGGTGGTTGTCCTGTAGACTGTAACACTCTCGTGTTGTTATTCTTTCCTTCCCTACACCTCCCCCCACCCCACCCCCCGCACCCTTCCAGCTCAGTTTACTGATCCCAGGTCCCACTCCCTTAGGACTTTGCTACGGACTGGTGACTTCACCGCTTTCATCCAGGCTTTGTAAGGCAATAACGATAATGGGTTAGTTCAAGAGAGGGGCATCCCTGCCTGGCTGTGAAGTGGTGAGGGAGGTGTCAGGTCCTGTGTGCCCGGGTTGGTGGGGAATATTTGAGGGTGCAGACACAGGGCCCTCTTGCCTTACCTGAAGTCAGGCCACCCCGAGCTGCCTAGTCTGTCTTGTCGAGGGAAAAAGGAAGGGGTGAAGGGGGAGTGAGAGAGAGAGAAAACTGTCATGAGAGCTCTGCCATTTTTTTATCAACCCTTGGCGTTAGCATCACCTCCATAACTGTACAGAGCACAGGAGGGGGCAAGTGAGCCGCCCTGCAGGAATCAGAAGCTCCTGGAAGCGCAGTGAGCAGCTCAGGGCTGGGGACCATCGGGACAGGGACTCCAGGGACAGTGGGGGGGAGTCAGAAGGGACCTGAACAGGCCTTCCCACAGCACGACCCTCCCTCGGTTTCCTCCTAATGGTGTCTCACCTCCCCCCTCGCACGCCGAGTTCTGAGCTGGGAACAGGCAGGGGTCATGATCAGTAATCTCCCCAATAGATCAGCCTGGAAACAAGAAAAAATAACAAACTGATGTTATCAGCAGAGCCGTTCTGATAAAGCGTTTAATCAAAGATGGGGCAAGATGAGGTGAGGGCCACGGCAGTCAGAGGCAAGACGCCCTGGGAAAAACGCAGCCCGAGGGGTCGCTGGCGCCTCCTCTCTTCTCCAGTGTGCTGGAAACTCAGAGAGGCCGTCTTGCCCCCACCTCTCCAGGTTCAGCAGCCAGACTGGAGGCTAAATGGGAACTCTCCAACTTTTCATAATCTGAGAAAGTTCCTCTCCAACCTCCAGAACCTTCCAGAAACTTCCTGCTCCCCAGTCTCCTCTACCCCCCACCCTTGTTAGCCTTTCAGACTGGTCCCAGAAAATACTAGTCTTTAGTCCTTTCTCTGACAGTCTGTGACACTCTGGGCAGAGTGTCCCAAAAAGACCTTGACAGACCTTAGACACCGCATTTACTCATTCGCTCATTCATTCATTCACTCATGGGGGATGGGCCCTCGGCCTGCCTGCCATGGGCTCTTCTGTGGTCTGGAGAAGGGGAGGATCAACAGGGTCACCACTCAGACGCCTCTCAGTGGGAACAGCCACAGGGCCTCCCCTCCTCCCTTCCGGACACTTGCCAGGCGCAGAGCCTGTGACCTCTGCCCGGTAGAGGGGTCACCTCATCACCCCAACGCCTGGGTTGTGGTCTTTGGTTCCTGCAGCTCAGGCCGGGTGTCTGTGAAGGTGGCCGCTCTGCCATTCCTATGCGGGGAGGGGACACCGCAGCCAGCATCTGTCCCCCCGGCAGGAGGAGGGGTTTGGGTTCCATCTGGCTCCTTCGTCCAGTTGCATGCGCGGTTCCTTTGAGATGTTCAAAGCAGCTTCCCTGAGAGGGACGGGAAATGTTTTTACACGTAATTGTTTATAAGTATACAATTTAAGGTTTCAGTAAACAACATAAAATTGTAAGTAAAATAGCATCTTGAGTTCTCACAGAAACCTGTGAGATGGGGATTGTTATCCGAGGAGACAGATGCATTCAGCAACTTGCCCACAACCCACAGCCAGTATCTACCCGGCTTCTCCCTCAGCCCCCTTCCCTTTCCAGCAGAGGGTGGGAAGTGTCCCTGCTTCCTGAGGCCACCCGGGGAGTGGAGGACGAGTGGGGGGCTTCACTGGAAGTGCCCCGGCCCGCACTGACTCCACCCGTCCCCCTCCAGCCTGGCCCAGTCGCTATGGGCTCTCTTCACCTCTTCTCTGGCCATCTCCCTGGTGTTTGCCGTCATCCCCCTCTGTCACGACGTGAAGGTGCTGGCCTTGGTCATGGCACTGGCGGGCCTGGCCATGGGCTGCATCGACACCGTGGCCAACATGCAGCTGGTGAGGATGTACCAGAAGGACTCGGCGGTCTTCCTCCAGGTGAGCCCAGCCAGCGGGCGTGGGGCTGGGTGCTGCGGAGCGCAGGGGGAGCCAACCCCGGCCCGTGCATCCCTCCCAGCTCCCGGCCCTGGGTATTCTTCCTCAGGCTGGGGTGGTAACTGAGAAAGCATCAGAGTCTCAGCCCAGCATGACCACCTACCAGCTGGGCCACGCTGGGCAGTCACGCAGCACCTCTGGACTTGGGGTTCCTCATCTGTAAAGTGGGGTGATGATCCCTGCCTGCAATGCAGGGTTGTCACGGGAACCTAATGAGAGCAAGTTCTTTGTAAACTGGGAAGGTGGCGTGACAGGAGGGCTTGCTGTTTCCTTTCCTGTCTCCATCCCTCTCTCCTTATCTCTTCTTCCTTCCTTCGCCCCCGTCACCCAGGATTCCCATCCAGCCCTTCCCTTTATCGTGCCCCTTCCCTTTGGGGAGTTAGCTGGTGGATGCTAACATGGGGAGCAGCCCCAGTTGGGGGTTAAGGCTGAGAAAAGAAGAGAGGGAGGGAGGGAGAGAGCTGGCCACTGTCACCCAAGTCGTCCCAGGCCAGGAGGGGCTGAGAAAGGAGCTTCCCTCCTCTCCTGTCCTTCCTTTTACCCCGCTTTGCTCTCCACTCTGGGGCCAGGAAGGGGCTCCCTGGATGGAGCATGAGGTGGGGCCGGGGGAGGTGGCATGCTGCGGGCACTCTGGGGGGAAGTCCAGGCCACGCTTCCTTGGCCTGAACACTGAGCAGTGCCCCCACCCTTTCCCGTTTCTCCTCCTTTCCCAGGTGCTCCATTTCTTTGTGGGCTTTGGCGCTCTGCTGAGCCCCCTTATTGCTGACCCTTTCCTGTCTGAGGCCAGCTGCTTGCCCACCAATAGCACAGCCAATGCCACTTCCAGAAGCCACCTGTTCCACGCCTCGAGGGTTGTGGGCCAGCACCACACTGAGACCCAGCCTTGGTCCAATCAGACGCTCTCCGGGCTACCCTCCAAGGATGGGGCAGGAACGCGCGTGTCCTACGCCTTCTGGATCATGGCCCTCATCAATGTGAGTGTCACTGGGGCAGACTGGGTGGGGGAAGCGAGTGGATAGTCCACACATGCCAGTTTGTCAGCTCCCAGTGCAGATTCTTCGGGCTCTGAGGAACATGCTGGGCTAAGGGGTGCCATCACAGAGGCGGGAGGATGGGAGAACGGACCCTTTCGGGGTCATTTCTAAGGTCCTTCAGTTGTGACCTATTATGATTGCAATTCTCAAGGAAGGTAAAGTGGTGAGCAGGTGTAGCATAGTGAAAATCAGGGTCGACTTTCAATTTGTCTGAGGCTCCCTAGAAAACCTGTTCTTTTCCTCCAAAGCCAGACTCTGGAACAGACCACAGACCGCAGGGTCTTCTCTGGGGTCTTTCATTGCTGGTGGGATTCTCCTGTGCCCTGCTTTTAGGGGCTCCTTTGGAGGCTGGGGGATAGACAAGATGACTTCTGAGGGGCTCTGTCTGCCAAGGCAGCCTGCGGCAGGACTGGAGCAGAGAGACCACCTCACTCTGTGACTGGGTCAGATATGATGCCCCCTCTGTCTGCCCCTTCCAAGTCAGAGGGCCAGGTGGGGACACCCCTACTCCTACCCTGCCCGGCCTGGGAAGGACTGTCAGGAACACCAGAGCAGCCCTGGCCACCTGGCTCGGGCCCAGCATGGAGCTGAGGGTGTGGAGTACTCCAGGTGGCCATTGGCCTGGCTGTGGGATGGAGGCACCACGTAGCTTGTCACCCCGGCTTGGAGCCTGTCTCTACGCTGGGCAGACTTGTCAGCCTCCAGAGGCAGGCCCGGCTGCTGCTGCACCTAGAGAGATGCCATATGTGTAGCACTGAAAGTGGCTTTTGAGACCACCCAGGTCCACTGGGCAGCACAGCAGGAGGCGTTGCACTATCACTGGCTCACGGCCCTGCTAAGGGGCTAGTAAGAGGCCGAGCCAGGCTGGAAGCTCCCAGCACAGACCTGCCACCTGCTGCCGCATAGTCACTGCTCATCTTCCCTCTCTTCTCCTTTGCAACTTTCCTTTCCCTGTACTAGCACCTTCACCTGGGGGGGTGGGAGTGTCTCAGAAATGCACCCCTCTCCCTACGCCCCTTCCCTTTTCTGCCCTGTGCCCATCCATTGTTTTGGAAACAATGCAGCTTTGGGCCTGTGCCTTCCAAGGGGGACTTGTGGAGGGAAGGAGCACTATCAGTACAATGTCCAGGCTGGACTCCCCACCAGGAAGCCGGAAGGGCCAGCTTAAGCCCGAGCTCTGTCCGCTCATGCCCCAGGAGGTGCGGACTGGAGGCACTTTGTTTGCTGCAGGATTTCCTGGAAATAAACAGTCCCCCACAGAAGAGAATGGACACACACACACACACACAGACACGCACACAGAGAGACACACGCACACAGAGACACACACACAGACACAGAGACACACACACAGAGACACACACAGAGAGACACACAAACACACAGAGACACACAGACACAGAGACACGCACACAGAGACACACACAGAGAGACACACAAACACACAGAGACACACACAGACACAGAGACACGCACACAGAGACATGCACAGAGAGACACACACAGACCCTGCCTGCCATTCCCTGACTCTTAAGGTGGAGCTGCCTCCCCTGAATGGAATTCCTGTAAAACTCGAGTGTGTTTCCCGTAGTGCCAGCCAATCCTCTGTGAAATCCTTCCCACCACCCCCCTCTGGAAAGCCCCACCTGAGTGATCACGCCTCTTTTACAGCTGTTTTCCCTTGGCCTTCGCCCAGCCGTTCTGCCACTGCAGGCCTCTGTGTGTGGGTTTCCTGTTTCCCCCATCAGACGGGAGGGTGTGTCCCCATCGGGCCCAGGACTGCCTGCGGGCAGGGGCTGTGTCTCTTCCCTCTCAGGCCCGGTTTGTGGCTTTACTGCTGCCAGGGGCCGTGTCTGACCTTGACCTGTTTTTGAGTGTGCAGAAAGGCTCCCATGGTCACCATAGAGAGGTGTCAGCACAAGGGACGGTTTTGTCTTACACCCCTGTGGGGTGATGGGAGAATGCTGGTGTGAGCCACCAGCCTCCAGGGGAGGGAAGGGGAGGGGAAGGGAAGGGAGGGGAGCGGCTCCCCAGGACAGCACTAGGCAGGGGCCAGCATTGCTACCCTGCCTGCTTCTCCTGCGAGTCAGAGGAGCCCATTAGTTGGCAGCTCTCACCTGCCTCTGGAAAACTTCCACAGCTTCCTGGGCTACGTCTCTTTTCTAAGCAAAACAAACTGGGCTGGAATCGTAGCAGGAAGGGCAGCAGTTAGACTTGATGAGGAACTTCCTGGCAGTGAGTGTGGCTGGACACAGGCAGGGGCACCTCAGGGAGGTGGTGGAGGCTTCTTCAGGCAACCTCAGAAGGAGGCAGCGTTTCCCATTGCTCTGGGGAGTTCTGATAAAACCTAAGTGGCTCAACGTAGATAGCAGTGAACTGAACCACTGGCTTGTGTGTGTGGTGATCATGCATTTTTCAATTGGAAGGAGTCCCTGTCTTCCAGTTTACACACCAAGCCCCTATGGAGAGCCTCTGTACCCTGCTAGGGCATAACATCCCCCAGACAGCCCCTGAGGTGGAGACAGTGCTGGACGGGATCAGGATGCAGGTTCCAGTCTAGCTCTGCCCCAAGTCAGCTGTGTGAGCCGGCACTTCCACTCTCTGGGGCTCTAGTTTACCTCTCAGGTCTCTCCCAGTTCTAACAGGTTACACCTAAGTGATAGCTTTGAGCCTCAGTTGCCCCATCTGGAAAATGGGGATGGTAATGCCCCCAGCACATTTCATAGAGCTTTAATGACAAAAGCAAGACTGCTCCATGAAGCAGCACATGATGTACCAGCATGAAGGACTGAGCGTGAGGTGCCACACTTCAGCCCCGTGCAGGACAAACGTGTTAGAAACGAGTTTACCCTGGCACCTGTCCTGGCCAGCAGCGGCCTGGGGTGAGCCAAGCTTTGCATGTGACAAGCCTTTTCAGGGAAACAAGGGTGGTTAAGGTTGGGCCCCTGCTCAATGTACCTGGCTTATTAACTAAGGACAGCTCTTAGGTGGGCACCCCTGGAAAAGAGCTGTCTTCTCCCAGGACTGCGCAGACGCCGAGTGTGCCGAATGACCGTGTGGAGGCATGTGCGGAGGGCCAGGCGTGGGCAGGGAGAGCCAAACAGGGCAGGACTACCCTGATCCTCTGCTCCTACCCTCAGCTTCCAGTGCCCATGGCTGTGCTGTTTCTGCTGTCCAAGGAGCGGCTGCTGACCTGCTGTCCCCAGAGGAGGCCCCTGCTCCTGTCTGCAGATGAGCTTGCCCTGGAGACACAGCCTCCTGAGAAAGAAGAAGCCTCCTCACTGCCCCCAAAGTTTCAGCCACAGCCAGGTGGGGCTCTGATGAACTTTCAAACTCACAGCCTCACGTCGAGGCTTCCCTGGTAACCCCTCCACCAGGGAGGGTGAACCAAGATTGCAGGTGATAATGGTCAGGGAAAAGCCTTGGCCCTGATGGTCTCGGGAGACAGGAGATGGCGCAACCTGGCCAGGAGGAGGAGGCAGGCAGACTCCTGGCTCCAATCTCCACGCTGCCCACCCTGCCTGTGTTACCTTGGGCAAGTTGTTTGACCTTTCTGAGCCTCAGTTCCACCAGGACTGGGAGATGGACAGGGGCTGTTCCTAATAGAAAGCTAGAGAAGGTGGAGGTGTCAGCGGTCCCCTCCTGCCAGGGCTCTTACAACGGCCAGCCACTTCCCCGGGCCTGCAGAGGGAGGGGAGCAGAGCTGACTGCCCCCTGCTCTCCTGTGCCTCCCCCAGGGCATGAGGACCTGTTCAGCTGCTGCCAAAGGAAGAACTTCAGAGGAGCCCCTTCCACCTTCTTCGCCATCCACATCACAGCCGCCCTGGTCCTGTTCATGACGGACGGGATGACGGTGAGCCTGCCCTCGGGGTGACATTTATTGGGGGACCCTCCACCCTGAGACTCAAGTCTGGAGATGGCAAGAGAAAGAGAGGAGCATCAGGGTTTCCTAGAGACCTCACCTGGAGGACAGCTGGTTCAAAAACTTAAATTCAAGTCCTAGGGGCGACTGCAGAATCGTTCCCAGCCCATTGGTACTATGGGCTTCTGTCTGCCAGTGGTTTTTATTTTTGTTAACTCTATAGATAGGGGCCTATCTGATTTGTTGCAGAGTATAGGCTACAGGGGCCCACATATTTTTAAAGAGGCAGAGCCTTATTTCCGCAATTACAGGTTGTGCCATGTAAACTCTAAGGTACTTTTCTTCCTGGAATACGTGACAAACCTGGGCTTCTCAGCCAATATTGTAAGGAAGCTACAGGCAGAATTTAGGCCCAGCTATTCATTCCACTAGTGACCTCTGTTACACTATTTAGTGCCTTTTCCCAGAAATCTCTTATGATTAGATTAGGACAGTCTTGAATGGCTGATGGGTTACCTGATCGCCATATGAGAGACTCTCCAGAGAGAAGGGCCAAAAAACTTGATGAGCTGGTGGAAAGTACTCATGACAGTACTGGTTGACTTCCGACTCTCAGTGTGACCTTGGGCAAGTCGCTTCTCTGTGCTCTCTCATCTGTAAAATGAGATGCTTGCACACACCTATTCTTTTTTTTTTTTTTTTTAGCTTCAGCGCCCTTCTTTCAGCAAAAAAACCTTCCTTATAAATAAGACATGCAGTGGGGCTCTGCTCTGGTTGAAATGGGGAACAGAGCCTGTGGGCCCATATCCCATGGAGACCCCCTGCAGAGGCCCAGAGACACCCCTCTGGAATGCCTGGGTCTCTGCAGGTGCAGTCTGTGAGCCTTGGCACCCCGGTTCTGTTCTCAGCTCGGCCTGAGTGTGCTGTGTGGCCTTGGCTCCAAGCCCACCCTGACTGAGCCTCTGGGAACAGGAACAGTCAGTCTTTCCACAGCACTCAGCACACCTGCCCTGGCCTGGCCGGGCTGCAGGTGTGCTCAGCGGGGCCTGGTCTCTCCACAGGGGGAGTATTCTGCCTTTGTGTACAGCTATGCAGTGGAGAAGCCGCTGTCCGTCGGACACAAGGTGGCGGGTTACCTCCCCAGCCTCTTCTGGGGCTTCATCACCCTGGGCCGGCTCATCTCCATCCCCATCTCATCAAGAGTGAAGCCAGCCACCATGGTCTTCATCAATGTGGTAAGTGGCTGCATTTCACTTCTTAGAGACCCAGAAGAACCCATTTACCCCTGGGCCTGCCATTGCCCCAGGACCTTTACACGGGACTGGACTCTGCCAACAGATGGGAAGGTAGAAGAGAAGGAGGAGGGGAGGAGGGAGATACTGGTGAGGAAGGGATGGAAATCTGGGAGGTGGAGCCTGCCTCGGAAAAGTCCTTTGCTCTCTCTAGGCCTCTGCGTTCATGCCCTTAGAAGCATAAAAGGAAGAGGCTGTAGGAGGTGATTACTGCAGCTTGTAGAGCAGATCCCAGTGGACAACCTGCCAAGAGTATGAGGGACACAGGTGCTGGCCTAGGTCCTCCCATGTTTACCTTGGTGCCCAGCTGGTCAGAGCCCTCTGGCTGGTGGAGGCCAGGGATCCCCCAGCCTCTGAAATCACCACCTCTGGGCTGGGCCTGGGAATTTGCATTTTGTGACTTTCCTAGGTGACTCTTAAGTAGCCAGACTGGCATGTAGGATGACCTTCAAGGAACTGGTCTGCCTGGGAAGTAGGAGGTCTGGGCCTGAGCAATGGGTTAAGACCCTTGCCCTAATGTGCATCCACATCACCATCTGTGACAAAGGGGTCCAGATGACGAACTCCCGCAGGGTCGTCTAGTCCAGCCTCCCACCAGGGCTTGAATCTCCTCTAAAACATCCCTTCCAAGGGGACAACAGTCTCTGTTTAAACGCCTCCACTGACTAGGAACTCACTACCTTTCCAAGTAGCTCAATCCACTGTAAGAAAGTACTTCCTTGATTGAGTTTCAGAGAGGGAGGTTCGGGCATAATGTTGGGGCCACAGAGACCAAGATCATGAGAAAGACCCTTGGAGTGGGCCTTGTGCTGGTTGTTGACCTTCAAGAAAGAAATTTAAGGGCCGGCCCGGTGGCGCACTGGAGAGTGCGCCGCTTGGGAGTGTGGCGGCGCTCCCGCCGAGGGTTCGGATCCCATGTGGAGACCGGTTCCCACTCACTGGCTGAGCGCAGTGCAGGCGCGACACCGAGGGTTGCGATCCCGTTACCGGTCAGTAAAAAAGACAAAAAGGAAAAGAAAAAAAAAAAAAGAAAGAAATTTAAGTTCAATGTAGATGAGAGGTGGGTGGGTAGAAGCCAAACTCAAGAGGTCGAGGGTGAGAGGGAGACGGGAAGTGGAGGGCTGAGTGTGGATTTCTCTTTGCAAGTATTTCTGAGTTGAGGGGAGTTCTGTTTGACAGGACTTGGGGTGCTGTGAGGCTGTTTGTAAGCAGACGACAAAGGAATGAAGCCTGTTAGGAGGGGAGTCTGTGGAGATGCTGTTGTCGGAGAGCAGCGGTGAGGAAGGCAGAGGGGACACGGGACAAAGAGCAGAGGGTGGGGGAGGGGCTGAGCTCAGGAGGAAGGAAGGCCCGTCCCAGGGCCCGGGTGGAGTGACGCAGGGAAGGAGAAGGATTCTAGGGGTCTGCGAGGTGGGGAAGAGGAAGGGTGCAGTGCGAACAGCTAACAGCGGCCCGTCCAGGCAGGACCCCAGGCCAGCTGCTGAGCCAAAGGAGAGCGGGGTGGGAATCTGGGTTCGAGAGACTGAAGGAGGCCTGGGACGTCCATGTGCAATGAAAACTCACCTGGAGTGTGGCTCTTAAAAACGAAAATCAGATTCCTGGCCCCAGCCCAGACTGAGTGAATCAGAATGTCCATGAGAAGGCCTAGCAATCTACATGTTCAACAAACGCCCGGGGGACTCACATCATCCGGCCAGTTTGGGAAAGCACTGTCCTAGAGCACGTGACTCTCAAATACCTTAGACTCACTGCAGGGACTTTTAGAAAATACAGATTCCTGGGCCGCTGCCCCAGAGATTCTGACTCAGGAGCTGTGGAGAGGAGCCTGGACCTCTGAATTGTTTTGAAAGCTTTCCTGGTGCTTTTGCTGGGCACCCTGTCTGGGAGCTACAGCTGACAGCCCCCAGCAAGCCTCCCATGCTGCAGCTGCCGAGTGAGTGACTGCGTCAGAGTCACTGTGACTACCTCTGAGTGTTGCTCTGATGGTTCCATTAACATCACACTGTTCGCAGCATTGTCCTGGGGCTCAGCAACCACTGCCTGAGCTAATGTGTGTGCACTCTGTGCAAGGCCTGCTGGGAGCCACAGGGGCTGAGTCCTGTAAGACAAGGTCCCTGCCTCCAGGGAGCTTGCTGTCTGCCAGGGAAGAGAAGATAGACTAGGAGGAAAGAGTGTGCCCTGGCACAGACAGCGAAGGTGAGGACACTGGGGACGGGGGGGAAGCAGGCTGAGAGCCAGACTGAGTCACCAGTTGGGGACGGGGGTGGGTGTCCCTGAGTGGGAGGAGAGCTGGTTGGCAGAGCTGATGGTTCCCCCCATGCATATTCAGTCTTCTGTCACCAAGGCTAAAATAAGAGAGCTAGGTGTCTTTCAAACTTCCCCAAATCTGGAGACCTTCAGGCTTTGAGGCTCACCTGGAAGTACGTGTGGTTTGTACATGGGGTAGACTGGTGGTGGGAGAGGAGGGGAAGCAGCCTCACCTGAGCAGCAGTGAAGTCCTGGCGTCCAAGTTCATTAGTTGAGAGCTGAGCATAAGGAAGGCGCCAGCCCCATGAAGGGCAGAGGAGTGAGCTTTCCTGGCAGAGGGCATGGCTGGTTTAAATGCCTCTAACTTGGTGGGCAGGGTAGGGAATGGCGGAGCAGATAGAGATGAGGTTGGGGAAGCAGACAAGGGCTGCATCCTGGAGGACTTTGTAATCCAGATGTGGATTTTATTCTAAGTAGGCAGGAAGCTGTTAAAGGGGTTTAAGCAGGGGACAGAATTGATCTGCATTTTATTTGTTTTTGACAGCCGGCTGGTACGGGGATCCAAACCCGTGACATTGGTGTTACAAGGCTGCACTCTAACCACCTGAGCTAATCAGCCAGCCCCCTGCATTGCACTCTAAACATGCACTCCAGTAGTTCTGTGGAAGAACAGACTGTAGAGGGGCAGAGTACAGCAGGGAGACCAGTGAGATGTCAACTGTGGTTGTCCAGGCACAAGAGGGAGTTAGCCGGGATGAGAGTGGTCAGGATGGATTTGGAGAGATACAAAAATTCTACAGTGCTTTTTGAGGTAGGGTTGACAGGACTTGCTGCTGAGCCAAATGTAGGAAGTAAGGGAGGGAGGAATCAAGGACCGCTTTAGATCTAGGGCTAGGGCATCTGCATGGATGGGAATGCTGTTATTGATGTGGGGAAGAGCAGGATTGGTAGAAGAAATTAAAAGTTCTGGTTTGACCACCTTGTATCAAAGGGGCAGTTTTACATGCAAGTCTGGAGTTCTGGACACAGGCCATGGCTGGAGGGATAGATTTAAGAGTCCCTGGCACAGAGATATTTGAAACCATGGAGCTGGACTAAAGGGGAATGGGGATAAAGAGCCAGAATAGAATCCTGGGCCAGGCTGGCCAGGTAGCTCAGTTGGTCAGAGCGTGGTGCTGCTAACACCAAGGTCCACAGTTTGATCCCTGTACTGGCCAGCCTCCCAAAACAAAAAACCTGGTAAGAAATTGAGCACAGGAGGAAGAGAGAGCAAATGGAGCTGTGGGACCGCCCAAGAAATACATTCTATTTGGAACCATAGATGTTTCCATTGCTCTCATGTTTTCACTACATGAGAGAAGTCTTACGTGTTCCCTCTCCATTAGGAAGAGAATGTGTTTCTTTCTTTCAGGAAGTCTCTCTTGGTAAGCACTCTGAGTCTCGAGGCATGACTCCAAACACCTCACACCCAGGAGATCTTGCAGCAGAGATTGAGAGGCTGGTAGAGGAGAGTTAAGGGGTACAGGGCTCATGGACTGGGATCACTGGCTTTGTTTTTCCCATTGGCACAAAGCCCCCGGGATCTACCTATGACGCTCTGCAAGTTTCTTCCTTTTGCATGCCCAGTCCTCCTCCAGGGGGAGGAGTTGGATTACATATGATTTCTTGTTTATCTTCTAGCTCTGTACTCTATTCTTATTTTTTCTAGAGACAGATGTCCTGACCCAGGAGACTTTTACCTCAAAGCTATGGGCTGACGTAAAAGATCTCTATCTCCTGAGACATTAAGAGAAGCCCACACATAAGCACCAGGGCTAATATTTGTCTACAGCTTCACACTTTACAGAGCTTCTTCATTTATATGATTTCAGCTATCACCTTTTGATGTAGATGTTGCAACTACTGTATTCCCATTTTGCAGATTAGGAATCTAAGAATCAGATCAACTACTTCAAGGTTCCATAGCTGGTAGAAAACACAGTTGGGACTTACACCTGGGTCTTCTGACTCCAACTCTTGTGCTGCCTGGGTTTCTTCCCAGATGCATTTTGCATAGAAATGACTCAGATTGACATAAAAACATTTTTAAGGAACTTAGAAATAGGGGTTTTTTTGGTTTGGTTTAAACAAAAAATAAGCCCATGGGACAGACCCTTACTGAACTAGGAAGATTTCTGGGCTTTTTAGCCCATCACAGGGACCTTCAACCACAGGTTAGCATCTGCCCATAGGAATCTGAGCCAAATATGGAGAAAGCCAAGCTGGCTGCCACAGCCTCTGACCCTCTCTCTGGTGGTTGCCTTGGACTCCTAGAGGGTGGGACCCCTGCAGTCACTCCACCCCGCTTCTGGTAACTGATGGCTTCCTCTCTGTGCACTCTGGGCCCCATGAACTCTCAGCATTCAAGGGAAGAGAAGCAGAGAAGCGGCTCCTCTTCAGAGAAGTAGAGGACTTGTATCACCCGTGCCGGCAGGCCAGAGAGCTGATGACTTGCATGGAAGTCCTCGTGGTTACAGATAAGACCTTGGGGACAGGCAGTACTCACTGTACAAATGCCTATTATTCATGTATGGGGCCGGCCCATGGCTCACTAGGGACATTGTGGTGCTGATAACACCAAGGCCATGGGTTCGGATCTCTATATAGGGATGGCCGATTAGCTCACTCGGGAGAGCGTGGTGCTGACAACACCAAGTCAAGAGTTAAGATCCCTTTGCCAGTCATCATTTTTTTTTTTTAAAAAGCATGTATGGCAGGCAATTTGCGTAGATGTCTAGGTGTGCTCCTCTCCCTTGGCTTTCCTATACAGGATTATCAGGGCTTCCTTTGTGGATATGACTGGGAACATTGCCATTCCCACCTAGTCCACAGGGTGGCGCACTGGTTACACAGTACTGCTCCTGGGGCCGCAGAGGAAACTGCAAGTCTAGAGACTCCTGTCTCAATAGACACCCGGCTTCTCCCAATTTCTAATCGCCTCCATCTTTGCTGATACAGGTCGGCGTGGTGGTGACATTCCTGGTGCTGCTTATTTTCTCCTACAACGTCGTCTTCCTGTTTGTGGGGACAGCGAGTCTGGGCCTGTTTCTCAGTAGCACCTTCCCCAGCATGCTAGCCTACACGGAGGACATTCTCCAGTACAAAGGTGAGTGTCCAGGGGCCAAGAGCAAAGAAGCATTCCTCCCCCGAAAGCCCATCTTTTTGTGGTATTCTGTGACGTCTTCTTCCAGCGAGGTCACTACCCCACCTCTTTATACAAATGCATGCTCCCCTCCTGACTTCAGTGGGAACAGCTTCACAAGTGGGGGTTGTGCTGACCCATGTGTCTCCCTCCACTCAACATGATACCTGTGCTGATGTGACTTCAGGCCCAAGAGAAGCAGTTAAGCTTCTCTTTCCCATTTTCTTTTTCCCCGTAGTAATGTCTGTTGACCTACAGCTGACACTTTGTGTAACGCATGTGCTGGAAATTCCAAATTCAAAGACAAGCAAAGTTTCACAGGAAAAGTTACGGTACAGGAAAGATGTTTTATAATGTAATTGTCAGTACTAGTACCTCCTTGCTTTGTGGATGTTGTGTGGATGTTGTTCAAAGCACAGAGGATTAGAACCCTGACTCCACACCTGTTTGAGGTTGTGACACAGCTGCTTTGATGCCGGAAACCTCTAATTCTCTCAACTAATCTCCCTCCCCTTTTCCCTAGCCTCCCAAGTGCATATAGCAAAGATCTTTTCTTAATGAGTTAATTAAAAATAATTGTGTTTTGAATATTTAGCATTAACCTTAGAAGCAACTAGAGACGCCCTAGAGGTTGGTAAACCAGCATTAAGCTGAGTGATTTCTTTAGAGAGGCACAGGGGAAATTGGTGTACAGGAAGGGCCAGAGCAATTAGAGCTACACCCAACTCAGTTATCCAAGTCACGAGAGACATGGAGAGCCTGGATCCTTGAACCGAAGGATAATCCCCAAATAATCTTAGCACTTAACATCATCATGGGTTAAGAAAATAAAATATTTTCTACAATAAACCTGCAGTTTTTTTGTTTTGTTTTCAAAATGGAAATTTTTTTTTATTATAAGAGTACTACACGCTCTCTGCAAAACCCTTTAACAATAGAAGCATATCTGAAAGCAGTAAGCAAAAGTAGCTGAAAATAACTCTCTTAGCAGCTTGTTTCCTCCTAGATCCCTTCTGAGCATATAAATATCTATCTATTCCCAGGTCCAAATAAGACCATACTATACACTGTTTAATGTTTGTAATTCAGAAGAGAAACAATTCATGTGATAGAATGAATTAGAGAATCAAATGTATTTGAGCTTCTTTGACTGCTGGCTCCTCTGAGTGGGGCTATACACATGATGTGAGAAACAGCTCCCAATCAGGGCATGCCTGGTATAAATCCCATTGTACATGACTCTGAAGAGGTCCTGGACTTGATGAAAACTGAGGGCGGAAGATGCATCAGCCAGTCCGTCATCGTCCACCCGGCAGATCATTCACCCTTCTTTCTGCTACGCAGGACACAGTGCTGGGTCACACAGGACATGCCCAAGGAAACAGTCTCTCCCCCTACGTTGGCCTAGAGATGGCATAGTGCACCCGTTACACAGCAACACACGGCCCTTCACCCAGCTCCCAGGGTGAGGGCCTAGGACTGCCCAGGCTCCTTCCTCTCCATCAGTCTTTAAGCCTTTTAAAGGGAGTACATGAAGTAATGAAATAATGTTGCTATTACATGCCACACAGTATATCCCACAGAGTTTTAAGTGCTAAACAAAGGTTAAAGTTTAACAATAACTTATATTGATTCTGCCCGCAAATGATCACTCAAATCCGTCCTCTTCATTTTTCACTGTCTCTGCCCATTTGGGCCTTTATCACATTTACCTGCTCGTAATATTTAATGGTGCCATGCTTTTCCCAGTCTCGAATCCCCTCCATCCCTGTCTTGGTAGGTCCTGCCTTGTCTCCGT
>NW_007726197.1:591609-607054 GCF_000696425.1 Galeopterus variegatus | reverse complement strand
TAATGGTGCCGTGCTTTTCCCAGTCTCGAATCCCCTCCATCCCTGTCTTGGTAGGTCCTGCCTTGTCTCCGTGCTCTCAGGCTTGCTCTCATCCAACCCAGCTGGTTCAACATGAAAATCTCCTGTATACTTGTAACAAAACCCACTGACCGGGCCTCACCGTTGGCTTAGCGTCCCAGCTGGCTCACAGGTGCTTGATATCTGTTAGCTCTTATTCATCGAGTGTCATCTGAGTGTCCTCCGTGTTCAGCACAGTACCCGATACACAGAACGTCCTCAGAGTTTTTTGAATGAGTGGGACAGACAGACAGTTGGGTGCCACTGGAATTCAGAAAAGGGAGTGACCAGTGTTGAATTTAGAGATAGCTTAATGGAGGAGATGGGATGTACACTGGCCTGGGATTTAGCAGGGCAGAGAGGAAAAAGGAAAGACATTCCTGGGAGGGATGCGGCAGGGGGCAATGAACAGAGTGAGAGCAGAGGCAGGGAGACCAGCAGGAACGTAAGTGAGACCAAAAGAGCTAGAAGGAACATGAAGCCCAGAGTAGACGATGATGATGATAACAGTTTTATTCTACCACGTGTTGGCCACTGTGCTGCTAATAAGCACTGGTGGATGCCAGTGAACGAGGAGTCAAGGCACAGTCTCCTCTCGTGGGCTTGCAGCGTCATGGGGAAGGCTGGCAGCATCGACAGACAGTGCGTTCGGTGAGATCAGGGGGTGGGCACTGTTGGGTGTGGGGAGAAGCAACTGATTCAGGCTTAGGGACCTGGGGAGAAGATGACTGAAGGAAGTCCAAAGTAGGACCTAAAAGATGAACAGGAGTTTGCCAGAAAGGAGGAAGAGGAACGTTCAGGAGGGAGTGGAGGCACATGTCAGAACCCGGAGTAGAGAGTGGGGCCGCAGGGTCCTGGCTGGAAGCAGGACTGTGAGCAGGTAGCGTGAGGCTGAGCCTTCAGCAGGAGGAGTCTAGAGAGCCCTGCACACTACAGGAAGCATTTGGACCTTACCTGCAGGCAGTGTGCAAGGGTTTCAGCAGCGAGCTGGCTGGTGCTGGGTGTCTCCTGGGTGCCCATGCTGTGCTGGACACGCTGCATGTACTAAGTCAGGGTTATCCACATGGCTACCTTTGAAGGAGATGCTCTGACCCGTTTTACAGAGGAGTGAACTAAGGTCTGGAGCAGTTACAGAAGCTGTGCTGTGCTGGACACGCTGCATGTACTAAGTCAGGGTTATCCACATGGCTACCTTTGGAGGAGATGCTCTGACCCGTTTTACAGAGGAGTGAACTAAGGTCTGGAGCAGTTACAGAAGCTGCCTGAGGTCATGGCAAGTAGGTGACACAGCTTGGATTGGGCTCTGAAGGTGTTGTGCTATCAGACGCACTGAGATGTGGGGCTGGCTAGTCATTGTGACACCAGGACAGTGAAGACATGGGTCTGCCTATAGCAGAGGGCTGGCCTGAGGGTATCAGGAAATCTTTCTAGAAAGGTCATTGGTAGTCAGATTGGAAAAAGCCCTGAATGCCAGGCTAGGAAACTTGCGATTTACCCTGAAGGCAGTTGTGAGCAATTGAAAGTTTCAAAACAAGAGCCATCATGGCAGTAGGACCTAAACATTCCCAAAGCAAAGTTACAGTCTAAAGTCTGAGAAATCTTAGGAATCCAAAATAGTCCTCTTAGCCATGCCATTTTCCAGAGTTTTCCCAGAAACAACCTGGATTATGACAGCTGATTTCCGTCTCCCTAACTTGCCTTTACCAAACCAAACCCTTCTCTTTTTGTTAGGCTGTGCGACCACAGTGCTGGTGACAGGGGCAGGAATTGGTGAGATGGTCCTGCAGATGCTGGTCGGTTCGGTATGTGGGGAGCCCCAGGGGAGGGGAGAGCAGTTGGGGAGGTCTCCGAGCACGTGAGGAGATGCAGCCAGCTGCCTTCCAAACGCAAGCTGCCCCTCTCCTGCATCTTCCACAGAGCAAGCCGGGGCCCACTGTGCTGGTGTTACCTGTTTCCGTTTCTGAGCCAGCCTTGAAAGCTGAGCCTCCAAATGTGGGATCTGGAGACATGAACAGATACATGGAATAGTCCAAAGCAAACACGAGCCCTGTCTGGGAGTGGGGCCAGAGGGGGCCTGTGGGAATGCTGTTTAGCTCCGAGAGCCTGGGATGGGTCTGAGCTGCAGTCGGAGTCCTTTCCATCCCTTCTCAACCTGCCCCTCCCTACCCGCCACTCACAGCCTTTGGTCATCCTGTCACGGGCTCAGCTTCCTGCCTGACTCCACCCCGACCCAGGGCCAGCTCTCCCAGCTGTCTTCAAATATGCTCGTTTGTTCACTGCAAAAAGAGAACTAACATCTACTTGTTATTGAATGCTATAATGTCGGTATCATTCCCCTTTTTGCAACAGAGGATACTGAAACTCAGATAAATTTAGCAACTTGCCCTAGGTCAGTCACAGTTCTAGTAACTGACAGAGTGATATCAAATCCAGGTCCTTTCGGTCACCAAAATCCCCCTCATCACTACTCGATTCTCCTTTTCTCCTCTTCTGCCCTCCCGGGTGGGGGCGGAAAGCTGCATCTTATGATGCCTTCCGCACTGAAATGACGTGATGTCTCGGGCTTCCTTCCACATAACCTAGTGCCAGGATGCGTGGAAGGCTGCATATGAAACTGGTGCTGATTGCCAAAGTTGGGTGATGGGTTCATGGGAGGTACATGTGCTACTCTAACAAATGTTTTAAATTTTCATAATAAAAGGTAAAAAAAAAAATGTATCCTCTGCAAAGTTCTGATTAGGCGTTATGGGTACAGAAACACCTAGTATGATTGGCGTTTCAAAGATGATATGGAGATTTACAGAAGGTTCTAGAACACAGAGCTGAAAGGGACTACAGGGGGTCACCAAGTCCAACTCCTGCCTTAGAGCAGGATTTCCGCCTCCTCCAGATAACATAACCTTGGAGCAAGGCCAAGACTTCCCTCCTCCCCATGTTTCTATCAGTGCCACGGGCCTCAACTTGACTGAAAAACCTGCTAAGGATCTGAGTAGGCTACTTCCTCCAATACATCTTCCATGTGAAGTGTTAATGGTCTGTATCTCTATGTCTTCCCCTTTGGCAGATATTCCAGGCTCAGGGAGGCTATAGTTTCCTGGTCTGTGGCGTGATCTTTGGTTGCTTGGCTTTTACCTTCTATATCTTGCTCCTGTTTTTCCACAGGATGCACCCTGGACTCTCATCGGGTAAGGAATGAATCCGTTGCTACACAAGAGGAGGAAAACAGCAGGGGGAGGGTGGGAGAGATGCTATGGATCTGAACATTGCCAAAAATGCTGCTCTGTTCCAAGTAAAATGCAAGGAAATGTTTATTTTTCTACAGCTTCCTTTCCCCCTCTTCCTGCTTTCTCTGCAATTGTCTGTGCTGGACTCTCCAGGCAGGCAGGAGCAGGATAGGCTGACTCATGCTTTCTCCATTAGCAGAGGTACACGGACATGAACTTGGCTTCCTGCATCCACCATGCCATAGCACCATGGGCCAGGAATCTCTTTCCAGCCTGTTCAGGGCGCTGAAAGGCAGAGCCTGCCTCCTTGGCTGGAACTTGGCCCAGCGGCCTAATTGGCCATCTCTTTGCAGTTCAGGATTTTGACTCTAGTCCAGATCTCGTTTTCAGAAAGGAGTACTTCAGGCCAAGTGGCAAAGAAAAGCTCTTTCAGGGCAGAGACACCTCCTAAGAATAGTCTCCCCCCTGGAGACCCCAGGCAGGGGGAGTCCCAAACCTGTTTTCATAACCCTGAGCCCTCACCTGCTCTTCCGTCCAGAGCTTTCAAAGTGCCCCGCGACTGTATCAGCTGTGCACGCAGCCAGTTCTTAAGAGAAGGTGCCCAGGCAGAGCCCTCATTCCCTTCATGAAAAGCAAAATAATTACAAAAAGACTGAAGGAGCAAGCATCCACCATCTGCTCTCTCACTGAGGGGACATATCCACCCTCTAAACACTCAGTACAAAGGCCCAGAAGAACAAGGGGCCCCCAAAACAGCACTAACTACAGCCTTGCTCCCGAAATGGCAGGCACTGGCTGTTGTCTAGCCCAGCACTTGGCACAGAGCTTCACTGAAGACACACATCAGTCAGTTTGCTGAGTATCAAATGCTTAACACTTAAGCGTTCTTTATTCATAGGAGGCAAAAAGAAATGCATAGTCCTCAAGCCCTAGACACTAGCCCCAACCACCTGCTCCACCAACAATCTGCCAGGACTAGTAGATCTGACTTCTCACTTTGTTCCCTCATGAGCCATAGAATGGCAGAGGAACGAGAAGCCTGGGTAAGCTCTCAGAATGAAGAATTGCTGCGACTAATCAGAGCTGCTGAAACATGCCGCCTGTTGTTTCGTTTTTTCTTTTGTAGCTCCTACCCAAGACAAACCACTTGGAATGGAAAACCCTGAGTGCTACCAGAGGTAAAGCTGGATGAAGGAGGAAAGTGCAGACTTCCAGCCTCCTGAGCACCAACACGACTAAACTGTTTAAGAAAGCTGGGGGTGGCAGTGGAGGCAATCTCTCTCCATGCCTTTGCTTAAATCTTCTCCACTAATACTTAGTTGGGTAGAAGAAATTAAATTGAGTCCTGGTACCTGGATCCTTCCCAGGCAAATCATTAGAAGTTTACCTCGCTATTCAAGTTACCTTCCTCTGGCCTGGTTTAGACTTTTGGTCAGAACTGTCCGGGATACCTAGACGGGAAGAAAGACCACCAGGCTCTTCACTCCATATGCCGCTCATGCACGGACCACACCCTGGGTTTGAGATCACTTAATTTTAGTTTGATTTAGAAGTTTACCTCGCTATTCAAGTTACCTTCCTCTGGCCTGGTTTAGACTTTTGGTCAGAACTATACGGGATACCTAGACGGGAAGAAAGACCACCAGGCTCTTCGCTCCATATGCCGCTCATGCACGGACCACACCCTGGGTTTGAGATCACTTAATTTTAGTTTGAAAATTAGGTTGAAATTGTAAAGCTCGATGATCATTGCTATATGTAGATATATTTTAAACTAATCAAAACAAACTCCAAGTTATTCCCTGGCATGCTCAAAGGATTTATGTGCTTTTTACTTATCAATAGTCCAAAGTCCCTCAAATTCCTGCTGCTGCAGGTATCGATAGTTCATCTGTATTGTAAAACATCAGAAGGAAAAGTTGAGTCTTGCTATCTTGGAACACTAATTCAGTGGTATGCTGGGCTAGCTCATATAAGCTTAGGAAAGCTGAATGTTAAATTTTCATTTTGAGCTGGTTGTTAAAGGTAGCCATTATTAAAAATTAAGTTATATAAGCTTATAATTAAATATATTATATTTAAAACAAAGGTAATAAATACTCAAAACTTATCACTTCCTAATATTACTATATGCTCTTGAGGTTATTTACATCCATGGTGTCTGTGATGGAAATACTACATAAAGAGTGCTTCTGTGCATCTCTTCCCAACTCCACTCTCAGTGATAGCATGTTGGTAGCTCGAGATCAGCCATGGAGGAATATTTATACCACAGAAGTCAGCAAAAGCTACAAATCATGGCGTTTTTTTCCCCCTGAAGAGGCAGTTGTTAAACATCTACCAGCATACCACTGCTAATGATCGATGTTAATTGGTCCAGAAATGGCTTGGGAGAATGAGATGGATGTTCTATTTTTCTTTACTGACATTCACTAGTATATAAAACACTAAAAATTTCCAAAATTATTTAAATTTTACATCTTTTGTAGAGAAAAAAACCTCCATACCATGCAAGGTCGTTTCTTTAACAAAAAGCTGGGACTATGGAACAATTCAAGCGTGCAGTATACTGAAAGCAGTGTCTGTCAAGGAGTCACAGCTCCTTTCCAGAGCAAATCCTGTTAGTAAAGCAAAGAGAGAATGCAAACTCACTGGCTTAGATAAGGATAAGAGAACTGAGGCTCTGGAAATAGTGGAATAGCTGTCACAGCAACTGATTTTATATTGGTTTACCTGCACTTTATGTATATACAAATGCACGTGTATAATTATACAAATTAAGTGGGTCATGGTTCTAAGTATTCTGTCCCAAGTGCTGTGGTTCCCACACCTGACACTAAAAAGTTCTTTCTGGATCTATAGGTATTGTCATGTTAGCCAGCCCCGACCACCAGCAACACGAGATGAGAATCGTGGGGGAGAGAGACTGGGTGCCAGCACTGGCCTTACTTCTGGCTGTGGCCTTGGGCAGGTTACTGATGCTCTTCCAACCTCTCTCTTTTCACCTGTAAAGTGACATTTCTAAAAGTACCTACCCTACCTCAAAGAATTCTGAAAGAATTAAGTGATTTGTGTAAAGCACGTATTATAGGCCTGACATAGAAACTGCTTAAT
Source organism: Galeopterus variegatus (assembly GCF_000696425.1). NCBI lineage: Eukaryota > Metazoa > Chordata > Mammalia > Dermoptera > Cynocephalidae > Galeopterus > Galeopterus variegatus. The sequence goes on along the minus strand of NW_007726197.1, from coordinate 600,659 downwards.
AAATGTTAGCAATTTTTATTTTTAAAACCTCCCATGAGCAGCTTAGAAATTTGTCTTGTGTTTGGTACATATTTATTGTAAGTCAAACAGATCCAACTTCTTTCGAAAGCTGGTGGTCTAGAGGTATAGTTTTAACTATGTCTGTAAATACTTAAAAGTATTGGATACCAGCCAAATTGTGTGATCTAACAATGGTGAGTGACTGACCTGGGCAAAGAAAAAGCAGTTATTTTTCTTGTGGTTTGTTACAGAGCAAGTAGGGCTTTTTTCCTGGTCTTCTTTCTTTCAAGAGCTTTGACGTTTCAGAGTGTTATGGAGTCACCCTGTCCCCAGATTCCCCTCTGTTACATGGACTTGGGATTCTAACCCATCAGGACACCCAATTCACTAAAGGAAGACAGTGACACAGAGGTCTTTTACTGAGAATTCATTTATTCATTCAAAACAGATCTACTGTTCAAGGCACTGATCTAGGTGCAGAGATACAGCAGCGAATAAGACAGAAGTCCCTGCCTCACAACGTTATACTTTAGTTGACATATAGACAATAAACAGATAAATATATGACATGCCACAAATTATATATTTACGAGGGGTAATGAAGAACCATAAAGAAAAATAAAGCAAGAGAGAGTGGGAATAGGGAACATCAAGAGATGCTCTGGGAGGCCTTTCTAAGGAAGTTCCATTTGTGCAGAAACTTCCATAATATGTGGGAACAAGCCCTGTACCTGGGGAAGATCCAATCAGGCAAGGGCACAGCAAGTACAAGGACCTTAGACTGGAATATGCTTTAGTATTTGAGGAACAGCAAGCAGGCCAGTGTGGCTTCAGGGCAGCAAGGAAGGACAAGTGGCAGAAAATAGCCTGGGGGCGAGATCATATAAGCCATGGCAGGAGTGTGGGTTTGTTTTTTTTTTAAGTGATATGAGATTACTGGGAGAGTTATGAGCAGGCAAGTGATGTTATCTAATTTACCTGTTTAAAAGTATCACTGGTTGTGTGGAGAAGAGATTGGATGGGGGCGGGGGGACAAGAATGGAATTAGGAAGACCGGCTAGAGTATAACTGCAGTAGACTACGAAAGAGATGATGGTGGCTTGAACTATGTTGGTAGCAGTGGAAGGGGTGAAAGCGATCAGATTAAAGCTGTATTTTGCAAGTCAAACTGACAGAATTTGCTGACGGATTGGATATAGGGTATGAGAAAAAGATAGGACTCACGGACGCCCACAAGGCATCTGACCTAAGTAACTGGGTATATCATAAGGCCATTTAACACCGGAAGTCCTTGGGGGCACTCAGTGTGATCAGACACGATCACTTTATGATGCTATCTTCAATGTCAAGAAGACTGATATGGAAATCTAGAGCTCAAAAGAAGTCAAGACTCAATATATCAATTTTGTGGTGACAGAGAGAGAGAGAGAGTGTTTAAAGCCATAGGACTGAACGAGCCCACCTAGGCAGTGAGTGTACAGAGAAATTGGAAGATCGAGCCCTGGGATTCTTCGACACCTAGAGTTTAGAAAAAGATTAGCATCCAGCAGAGCAAATGAGAGGAGAAGCCAGAAGAAGGAAGTACAGGAGAAAATGTGGAGGCATGTGAAGAGTATCTGAAGAAGGAAGTAATTGGTGCTGAGAGGTCCAGTGTGGACTGAACATCAACCACTGGACGTCGCAACGTGGAAGGTGACCTTGACTACAGAGAGATTTTGGTTAATGATGGTGATGTATTCACAACACATGGGAATCGTAAAATGGACCGTGATGCTCCAGCAATCTCCTTAACACCAATGCTTGCCATTGAACTTGCACAGCTGTTAAAGGTTATCGCTCCTCCTTCATTTTTCAATATTATACACTATTGTCTTAAAGTTATTCCAAATGAAGCCATTTTCATGGACTTGCTTCAGTTAGAGGGTGTATTCCAGTCAGTGCAGGGCTTTGTAGTGATAATGTGAAATGTTATAACCATTAATGATTATCTCTTACCTGACAATGCCAGTCCTGGGAAATCACCCAATATTAGAATATTAGTTTGTCATTAGATGCATCTACAAAGTGAAAAGAGTGCTTGCAAAGTAGGCATGACTCTCAAAAGAGGAAGTGACAACAGTCAGAAAGGTTAGAAAAGAGTGGATTTTCCTCTTGGCTGGGCACCCCAAAAAAGAAAAAAGAAGATGGTAGATTAAACAGGCTTTTTAACTGAAAGACTTGGAGCTTTTGATATTCTAAAACGCATTTTGAATCTCCAAGAAGTGAAGACCCCATTTCCCAAACTTATTTGACATCGTGGAGTTCCTGCTCTGGGTAATGCATTTTGAAAACAGTGGTTCAGGAGAGTCCAGCAGTCCTCACGAGTGGTTGGCAGCCAGCTGTGCTGGACACTGCTTACTGACCCACCATCTGAACTGACATTTCACCAGGGTTAGTGAACTGTCTCCCACCTACACCGAAACAATGTGTCACTATGTCCTCTTCTTTTCACCTAGAGATACGAAACAGCCCTCTGATGTGACTTTGCCACTTATTAACCCCACTTTCCCCTATGTATATATTTCAACCCAGTTCTGAAAATGCCTAATTTTATTTGCTAAATGAACTGAAATCTCCAGTTTCTTTTCTCAACAACTATACTAAGAAACAGTGCCTAGAATAGAAATAAGGAAAAGTTGCTCTTTACAAGGGCTAGAATAAAGGCATCTGATAAAAATTTTAAAAACCTGTTTAAAATCTAAATAAAATTTAAAAGTAAAATAAAAAAAGATTTCACATGGTGAATAATTTTTCTAGCCAGTCATATCTCTTCTAACTCATTTTATGTCAACAATCATTTTAAAATCTCCCCTCTTCACCACCCATCCCAATCTAGGCTTAAATATTTTAATATAGATACATATATACAAATAGTTGAAGGCTTTAATGATAACCATTGAGAAAACTGAACTTTTTCCTTACCCACAATTAGCATGAATGAAAACATAATACACAGGGACAACCTCAATGAATATGAGAAGGAAAATAAATCAGAAAGTCATTTTGTTAAAAATATTTATTAAAAAAATACAATTGTTGCCCATATCTAGTTGCACATATATCTATTAACATATCTGTATAATTTTGGACTTCTAGTAAATTTGCTACAGTGCTTTCTTAAAGCCAGCTTGCATTATACAAAGCAAATTCCTCTGTCAGTTCTTACATAAAATAATTTTTTAAAAAATGTATCATCTTTCTTAAAAGATGCATATCACCATTATAGAATTTAACAAAATTTTTGCATAAAACTTGGGAAGCGATAGAAAAAATGATCACCTAATTGGTTATTCAGAGCAACCCCTTACTATGTCTGGAGATGCACTGAGTATCAACTACACTTTTTCTTTTAAAAGCAGCGTATTGTAAAGCCCTAAAAGTGCTAGCACATCCTTTTCCTCACCTACCTAAACCCTGTATAAAGTTTCTTTGATGCATACAGATAGAATTCAACACTCTAGCTACAATCAACCCAATTAACCTTAAAACAACATCACTTTGTTTCCCAACAGTAAGTAAAACTGCTTGGCTGGATGGCATGGCAGTTTCTCTCCAGCTGTATCAACAATTAATGCAAATTTTAATAAATGTTAGCAATTAGTATTGTAATTGCTGCTGTAGGAAAAGGGAAAAAAGGTGGTTTTAATACTTTGAAGGTCTCCCTAATGTAAATGACACTGAAATTAAGACGAGTTGTTAATAACACTTTAACAGTTATTCATTCCTTTGGGTAGGTGTGCACTTGCATTATGCATAAATATTTATATGAAGTGGTGAACAGTGATATTATGAGATACAGATTTCAATAAATAGACAAGGGGGAAAATAATAAAGTAACTGTCTTCTCAATTGAGCTGATAGGTTTGAGGAAAGCACCCTGATGACCACATATCCCAAACTAAGACGTACACATAAAATAATACATCTCTCCTGTGTTAATGCTGATGGAGATACACTGCAACAGAACCATGGCAGACATAGGCTTTTCTTCTGAATTACAGATTCGCTGAATGAAAATCAAGAGTTTATTATTTAACATCATTTAGTTTTTAAGTGATGTCCACTCTTGATAGTCCACAAAGTGCCCGTGCCATTGTGGTTAAACCACCTGGCGTATGGAATTTAAAGTAATTTAACCTATGGTCATTTCTCATTAATCATACTCATTCCTAGTTGTCTCTTAGGAAGATCTTTTCGCTGAATGAAAATCAAGAGTTTATTATTTAACACCATTTAGTTTTTAAGTGATGTCCACTCTTGATAGTCCACAAAGTGCCCGTGCCATTGTGGTTAAACCACCTGGCGTATGGAATTTAAAGTAATGTAACCTATGGTCATTTCTCATTAATCATACTCATTCCTAGTTGTCTCTTAGGAAGATCTTTTTTTTTAGAAGATCCAATAGGGCTCATGAAAAATTATTAGTTTGTTCTCTGAAATGCAAAGTTATACACTTTTTAAAAAAACCAACTTGATTATTTGGTGAATAAAGTTCCATTCTAAGGAACTAATTTTAATCAAAAATGTTAATCATCTCAAACCAAGGCTAACCAGCAGCAAAATGACTGGACTGAGTTTCATATTTAATCTTCCCTACCCACAAAGATAAATGAATCTGCTAGAAGGCAAAAGTGAAGAGACAGATATGACTGTGATTATAAAAAATTCAAGGCCAAACCAAATAAATAGGCCTTGAGTAATCAAAACTTAATTCATTTCTTTTCTGTCTTTACATATATGTATCTTAGTTAATATCACTAATACTGAACAGGGAAGTTCATAAAATACTCTACTCTATCACATAAACAATGAATGTAAGCAATGAATGTACATACAAAGGCCACTGGTAATACTGCCCCAAAACAACAAACAAAAAAATGAAATGTCTTAGAAGGAACTGTAGCCTCTACATAACAGACAATAAGCAACAATGGTTAAACACACAAAAAATCCTTAAAATTGAGTACTTTACAAACTTAAGCATAATCTATCAATTGCAAATCATTTTTAAAAATCATAAACTTCTACAAAGCACAATATTAAAAGCTTGTAAGTTATTTTAAAACATCCTAGCCAAAAAAGCATACCTTACAGAGCCTAGAATAGCTCACTAGGTAATCCATTTATCCCTTCTCCAAACACTCTTAAGTTCCAGAAAACATAAGTGAGAAATAAAACATACTTTCCTGACCCTCAATATCCTTAAGCTGAAATTAAACAAAAAAATCATTAAGTGCTTCCAGTTATTAAAAACAAAACAGTGCTAATAATGGTGCCCAAAAAAGTGGCAAGTGATTGAACACCAGTATATGGCATTCCCACCCCTGAACTCTAAGTAAACTTCAATGATCTCATTGGCTAGAACTCTGGGCGACCACAGAGCACCCCCACCTCCATACCCACCACATCCAGAAGATCCCAGGCCTCTCTGAGCATGGCTCGTAATCCCTGGAAGGGACAAGAACCAGAACAGGCCTTTATGAGATGGGAAACAAGGCAAAGTCAAGAAGACCATTCAGCACAAAGATACTCTACTTTGAGGTTTCTGCTAATGCTAATTATGTACAGTTTAAAAAGATGAGTTAGGCAACAATGCCAGAATTCCTTGACTATTATATCAATCCATGGATACTGCTTGTAGTATAAACCTCCTCTCTGAGAAGCTTACAACCCAAACTAATAGAGATTTGCCACAAAAGCAAATGTAAATGTAGAAATTTTAAGAACATCCTTATTTGCTCAATAATACATGAACCTAAGAGAACAGTTTAAGATGACTTTGTTTAGAGTATGTCACATGTAAGCTGTACTTCTAAAATGCTGGCAAACAATTACGTTTAAGGCCTATGATTCTACGTATTTAAAAAACTGAAACGTGCAAGGCTTTATTTTTAAAAAGTGGCAACTGCAAAGTGCAGCAAAGTTTTTTTTTTTTTACTTTTAGTATAAAATAGACTAGGTGCCATCCTAATCTAGAGGATGAATAATAATGTTCCCTCTGAAAAACAGATTTACACACACACACACACACACACACACACACACTCTTCGGATATATCAGTATTACACACATCTATGTACTCAGCCAACAAATCAGAATGACTTGGAAAGAAATGTTCTAGTCTCCCAATTAAATATTTCAAAGTAAAGTTTTAACTTCATAAAACTTCCTGATATCGGGCCGGCCCGGTGGCGCACTGCTGCAGTGCGTCGCTTGGGAGCGCTCCGGCGCTCCTGCCGAGGGTTCGGATCCCACGTACAGACCGGCCGCGCACTGGCTGAGCGAGGTGCGGGCGCAGCACCGAGGGGTGCGATCCCATTGCCGGTCCCGGTCCGGTATGGGCGCGACACTGAGGGTTGCAATCCGTTGCCGGTCACGAAAAAAGACAAAAAGGAAAAAAAAAAAAAAACTTCCTGATATCGGGCCGGCCCGGTGGCGCACTGCTGCAGTGCGTCGCTTGGGAGCGCTCCGGCGCTCCTGCCGAGGGTTCGGATCCCACGTACAGACCGGCCGCGCACTGGCTGAGCGAGGTGCGGGCGCAGCACCGAGGGGTGCGATCCCATTGCCGGTCCCGGTCCGGTATGGGCGCGACACTGAGGGTTGCAATCCGTTGCTGGTCACGAAAAAAGACAAAAAGGAAAAAAAAAAAAAAAAACTTCCTGATATGTATTATAATCAAAAGATTAGCATTCAAGAGACTGTTTGATTGTATCCCTCATGAACTTTGTTAAAGGTTTTATTTAAAATTACATTAACCGCAGCTTGGATTTCCTGGTTTCTGCAGAAAGCTTAAAGCCAATATTCTCCTCTCACACAAACCACTCTGGATTTCCATCTTTCACAATGGCTTTCACAATGGCTAAGTGTGAATGGCAGCACCCTAGAAACTGCTATTTTCTGGCAGGATATCATCACAATTTTTTTCAGAAAAGTAGCTTGAAGAAACTGACAGCTTCAAGTGGAACACTTATACTACCATCAACACAATTCACCTTTCAGATTTGCTCTGTTTACAGGTCAAAACACGACTTTTATAGTAACAGGTTCCACAAAGTACAAGAAAGGAAATTAAACTGCCTTTTCTTGTTTAATACTCTACCACCCATAAGAATTCTAGATTCTAAGATTAAAACTTCAGTAAGCAGAGTTCTGATGACATAAGAGGAATAACAGGGCACCCTGTTTCAGGCAATGCCAGCAGCACTAAAAATAATAATAAAACATTTATTTGTTGATCCCAAAAGAAGATAATTAACAAAATACTTTCCATAGAACCCATTCTCTAGTCAGAGTAGCTGCTGAAAAAAGACAATTAGGGGTGACCTCCACATGTCACTTACACTATTATGGATTGAACAATTAACTGCTTAATTCCATTTTAGAAAAAAATATATTCTATCACACCCTCAGATAACAGACTACATCATGAGTAGTGTTGGTTGCAGAGCCCCAGTTTCTGCACGGAGACCTGTACTCATCTCTATACTTGGTCCCACACCTCAGACTGTCACCTGTGCACAATTCTAGATTTCTGGCATGAGAAAAAACATATACAGTAAATGAGGGGGTTAGACAGAACAGGCCTATCAAGAATAGTACTCCTTCAGATGCTGAAATGTAACAAATTCTTTAAAAATCTAAAACTCATCAATGCAGAAAATGGAAGTTGTTATGTATTTTAACATAAAACTTGAAATAATTCTGAATTTGTTGGTAAAATATAACATGAGGCCCAAAAAAGTTTGTAATCAGACTAGTAAAATAAAAAATCAATTAGAGCCATACCTAATATGAAGATAAAAGAGACAGCAGACTGTCAAAAATAATGTGCATTAAGCTCTGGAAAACATCTGGAATTGGGTTATTTGGCAGCTTATGAAAAAAAATTAATGTGAAATTTCAAAAGTTAATGATAAGCTGTCCTGAAAAATTCTAAGTCTTCTTCTAGGATTTCTCCATATATCACAAGAAAAGCATACATATTTTGTTTTTTCAAGGTCAGACTGAGAAGCAATATTCTGAATCAGTGGTCTCTGAATAGGAGTCTGTGCTTCCAGAGGGTGCACAAGACAATTTACTGGGAAGTAGGAAGAAAATATTAGAGCTGCTACTCAATATTTATTTTTTATGCCATCCTTAATTTCTATTTTTGTGTATGTTTTGCAATGTGCATATTACTTTAGTATAGTGGTATATAATTTAACATATATACATATAAATTTTTCATAGGGAAAGTTTTTGTGTTCAAAAACTTTTGCTGATCACGGTACATGTTCAAAAAAGGCTAGAGACTGCTTTTCTGAAATACTCTAAATGTGCTTAAATTCACTAGAAACATAAAGCTACCTTTTAGAACTTTGGAATCATAACACCAATTCTGAGGTCAGTATGAAACAATGTTGTTGGACTAGACAACAGAAAATGCCTGGTGTGAATGGAACTAAAGTGATACTATCAACAGTCTGGAGTTACAGCTCCAGGATTCCAAGCCTCTGATCTAGTTAACATTCAGTCCTGCCTTTTTTTGATCTCTAATATAGTATGGAAATCATCAAGGAATTTTCCAGTTTAAAAAAAAAATGCAAAGGGGTGGCTGGTTAGCTCAGTTGGTTAAAGAGTGGTGCTATAACACCAAGGTCAACAGTTCAGATCCCCGTACCAGCCAGCCACAAAAAAATAAAAAAGAAAGAAAAAGAAAAAGAAAAAATCCTCCCAAAACAAAAAAATACTTAAAAAAAACCCACAAAAAAACCCAGTACCCTACATAGGCTCATGGGCTTATTTTCCCCATCAAAATTTCACCTCTGTTTAAGCACATAAAACATGCCATAAGGAATATAATATCACAAAGCACTATGACAAGCCATTAAACAAAAAAGATTACTGGGCTGGCCCGGTGGCGCACTGGATAGTGTGCCGCTTGGGAAGCGCGGCGGCCCTCCCGTCCGAGGGTTCGGATCCCACATACGGACCGGCTCCCGCTCACTGGCTGAGCGAGGCGCGGGAGCAA
>NW_007726197.1:589469-591412 GCF_000696425.1 Galeopterus variegatus | reverse complement strand
AAAAAAAAAAAAAAAAAAAAAAAAAAAAAAAAAAAAAAAAAGATTACTGATGTCAGACATGAGATTTTAATTTTGTATTTTTAAAAATCAGCATATAAACAAGAAAAATTTCAGAAATTATGTGAAAATCCACCCTAGGGTGGGGTAAATGCAGTGGTTTGCTGGCACTGGCTCTAGGCCAAATGTGCACAGTCTTTCTCAATTCCAAGGTGGTAGGTTGAAATCAGCCACAGAGGGAGTAATTTACATCAAAGAAATCGGCTACAAATTCAGGATTTCCCCCCCTGCCACTTCAGAAATCCTAGTTACTAAACATTTTCCAGCACATGACTGAGTGGGTAGGGCTAGAGCAGAAGAAAAGCTAAGCTATCACAGAAGATGTCTCAAAACCCCATTCAACCTGCTCCCCTTCTTTAACTTAGGCTCACGTTGCCCTGGCAAGTGACCAGTGATGAATACTAGCCACACTTACCAAATGTATCTCTCCAGTGAATACTGATCTTAAGTGGTATGTTACCTTTTGATGCTAAGAAGAATTCTGTGGATATTCAAAAGACTATGAAGCTGAGACTTTTCCAGGAAGGAGGTAGTCTACAAATAGAACTGTCTGACTCATACATTTGCATTAAGGTTGTAAACGTTGACTTTAAAAAGGAAACACACACACAAACACACACACACACACACACTTCCCCAAATTAGTTGATCTCAAAGAGAAAGCAGATCATCATGAACTTCCTAAGGCTTCACCCCCCTCAGAGGCTTCAGCTATAGGTTTACACAGACTCACTAAAACAGTAAGAACACTCACTAAAACTGTTTCCTAGGAATTTGCTTTGACTGAGTTTTAACGGTGCCCTTGGTTCCAAGGCACCTGCGTTGAGACAGTTAATTATCAAAGATATCACCTGTGAAAACAAACCAATGGCTTTTCTCCTTTAACTCAAAAAGATAAAATACCTTTGTGCTTTCAAAATTTAAAACATCTAGTTAAATCATCTAAATACAAGGGTACTTCAGAAAGTTCATGGGAAGATTCATATTAACTTTTAGTTCTATTTTTCCACAAATTTTTGTAAGAACCCTCATATTTATTTATTTAATATACAAAATGTTAACTTAATAAAACTAGGCATGCAAACTAAACAATTCAATATGGGACAAAAGTCCAATACGTCTGTGCCCTATCGCTATTGAACACTCCCTTTCAACACCACTATTGCACACCTCAGGAACAGAACTTCAGCTGATAACCACAAATGAACCAGTGACAGGTCTCTCACACTACACATATAAAGGCAGCTCACTGAATCTTTTCCCTATACTACTAATGAACTAGCATATCTGTCTTATACAAGAGCTTCTCTACACTGTATATAAACAAATTTAAAATGAATATTATGCATCTGGAAGATGCTGTTTTGTATCAGTGTCATTTTGAGCCCTTGAGTCCTTACTCCCTCATTCCATCTAGTTCACGTTATTCAATTATATAGGGTTAAAAGGCTAGTTTAATGAGCAGGGTGGTGGCAAAGTATAATTTAATCATGGAGTTTAAAGCCAAATTTTCCAAAAGATTCCACTGTGATATTCGTATCAATTCAGTGTGGAGAATCAACAAATGGGTCTGCACCTGGCACTGACCACCCTATCGTAACATTTTATAAATGTGGTAACGCAGAGATGACGCCCACATTTTTCACTACTGGTCTAACAATCCAGTCTCTCGGCATGAGCATTCCCACATGAGCTCTGCTCTTCCCTCATTTAAAAAAAAAAAAAAAGTATTGAAAGAAGCAAGCACATCTTTACCTCACTACTGACTGGGAGGCCTCACTTTGCATTCTACCTTCCTAATTACATCTTTAAAACTGTCACAACCTCGGGCCGGCCCGGTGGCGCACTGCTACAGTGCGCCGCTTGGGAAGTGTGGCAGCGCTCCC
>NW_007726197.1:586737-588542 GCF_000696425.1 Galeopterus variegatus | reverse complement strand
ATGGGCGCGACACTGGGGGTTGCGATCCGTTGCCGGTCACGAAAAAAGACAAAAAGGAAAAAAAAAAAACTGTCACAACCTCTAACAACCTTAAATTTAAAAGGAAAGATGATAGATATGGAGTAGAAAGTCACGTAAAATGAACAAGAAAAATAAAGTGTCCTTGACTCTGGTATCTTCTAACTAGGAAAAGCCCCACATATTGTTTTAAGTTATTCAATTGAATATTTCACTCAGACATGCCTCAAATTTTCAAAACCCAAGTTCATCCTCCTAAAAGTCATCATTTACTATACTATATTCCATGAGGCTGTAACATATCACTTAGAAGCAGACAACATTTCTATGCTACATGTGGGGTCCCATATTTTCACTGGACGTTCTGAAAACTGTTTTAAACCCCAGGGTTAAAAACCTTCCTATGTTGAAATAAACTAGCTCCACGCCCTGTTGACATGTTCAAACAAGATAATACACATGGCTAAGAGACCCACCCTGAATAAATATAAACAAGACACCTTTTGTGGAGTTGTGTACATGTTACAGTTCACAGCAAAACAGAATCTCCCCAACAGTACTGCTCCAATCTTACTTTGTATGAACTGGAATGATTCTTTTTCTTCCACTGCTTATAAACAGCTCACTTTTAGTCATTCAACAGAGCACATCAATTCTAAAGATATGGCCAATTTCATTTAACCAATATTTCTTTAAATAATAGACTCTAAGCATAATTTTTCTGGTGGCCAAAGAGTCCTAATAGCCAGAAGGAGTAACTTTGTTCTTAATTGCTCTTGCAAAGCATAACTGCTAAACCCCACCAAAAATTTCCTTAGCACAAAGCTCAAAATATTTTTTAAAAAGAAAGATAAAAAAGAAAAGAAAAAGAGAGAGGTGGAGATTAGACTCCAATTAAGGCATTTTTATACACAATCCAACTAGAGTCCTATTCAAAGGGAATCCTAAAAAGGCATTTCAATGGGGAATGGCAAAAATTACAATAGTCTATTATCAGCATTGCAGAATTATCCATTGCTCACTTCAAATGCAATCATGTTGAATGTCTCTCTCTGTTCCTCAGTCCTCTCACACCACAAGTGCATACGTTATGTCTTCTGTAGGTCTGGGGAAAATGGGCCAGGAGTGGAAGGTCCATCCAGGCCAGACAGAGTGAATGGCCCATGACTGTTCAGTACAGAAGGAAACTGAGAAAGAAAATAAAACACATTATCATCCTATTACTCAACCCTAGCTTTCACTTTCTGTCCCTACTATATTCCCTGTCACAGAATGCAACAGCCTTCTACGGTGACTCACAGGACTAAGACAATAACTGTTCACCATGGAAGAATACAATGTCTTAACAAAAACATAAGAAAAATTGTGTGTCCTAACATATTAAATATTAACTCTCTCCAACCTACCTCAATAGAATGGAAACAAAGGACAAATCTATACCTTACCTCATTTAACCTCAAATGTTTTAGAAAGTGCAGTAAATGACAATATGCACTGCAGAGTGTAATTCAATTATAAAGCAAATCATGAACCCTCAAAAAGTGGTCCGATAGGGTGCTCATCCTTGAAAAGGGCTCCCATCATGTATTCTGAGATCAACTCTATTGGGAGATTCCAGGCTGAAGCTACAGGAGCACTTTTTGTTTAAGGTCTCAGACCATTCTATAACTCAATTATCTGCTGGTGAGAGGCAAAAGAAAACAGAAAAATGAAATATGGAAAATTCCCAACACTCTCTCTATTCAATAATTTAGAACTTTTGCAAGGGCCGGCCCGGTGGCGCACTG
>NW_007726197.1:584583-586144 GCF_000696425.1 Galeopterus variegatus | reverse complement strand
CTTTTTAAATCCCTAATTAAAAGAGGAAAACTATGTGCAGAAATCCCCCATATATATGAAGGGTCTTCAAAATGTTCACGGAAAATGCATATTATGAAAAAACTACATATGAAATGCAACATTTTTTTTTGTACCAAAATAAATTTGTACTAACTTATTATAACATGTATGAACACTATCTAGTTTGAGGTACTAAGAAGGATAATACATCAGTTTGAAGAAAGCCCTTATCAGAGCAACATGAATGCTGCTAAACCTGAAGCAAGAACAAACATCGAATTTATGGTGAAGCTTGGATGAAAGAATGGTGAAATCATCGATGCTTTACGAAAAGTTCATGGGGATGATGCCCCAGAGAAATCAGCAGTTTACAAATGGACAATTCGTTCTCTGAAGGGACAAGACGATGAAGCCCACAGTGGCAGACCATCCACATAAATATGTAAGGAAAACATTAACCTTATTTGTTCCCCTACTTGAAGAGAACCAACAACTAATGGTAGAAACAATCACCAACAGCAAAGACATCTCAATTGGTTCAGCTTACACAATTCTGACTAAAAAATTAAAGTTGAGCAAACTTTCCACTCAATGGATGCCAAAACTGTTGTGGCCAGGTCAGGTGCAGACAAGAGTAGAGCCTCAACAGTTAAACAAGTGGGATCAGTCTCCTGAAGCATTTCTGTGAAGAACTGTAACAGGAGATGAAACACGGCTTTACCAGTACCATCCCGAAGACAGAGCACAATCAGAGCCACGGCTACCAAGAGGTGGAAGTGGTCCAGTCAGAGCAAAAGCAGACCAGTCAAGAGCAAAGGTCATGGCAACAGCTTTTTGGGATGCTCAAGACATTTTGCCTGTCGACTTTCTGGAGGGTGAAAGAATGGTAACACCTGCTTATTATGAGAATGTTTGGAGAAAGCCAAAGCTTTATCAGAAAAGCATCTGGGAAAGCTTCTCCAGAGAGTCCTTCTCCACCATGACAATGCTCCTGCTCATTCCTCTCTTCAAACAAGCGCAATTTTGCAAGAGTTTCTATGGGAAATCATTAGTCCTTACAGTCCTAATTTGGCTCCTTCTAACTTCTTTTTGTTTCCTAATCTTAAAAAAATCTTCAAAGATCACCCATTTTCCTTCAGTGAATAATGTAAAAAACACTGCACTGAAATGGTTAAATTCCCAGGATCCTCACTTCTTTTAGATTAAATGACTGGTATTGTCACTTACAGAAATATCTTGTACTCGATGGAACTTATGTTGAGAAATAAAGTTTATATTTTTTATTTGTAATCTTTTAATTCCATTTTTCCACAGACTTTTTGAAGTCCCCTCATATATATGTGTATGTGTATGTATGTATACATTTGTGTGTGTGTGTGTCTGTGTGTATACATATATATATATTTTTTAAATAGAGAATTTCTACGGTTTAAAATGACATAAATTTGGATGGGCTCGAAATCCACTACAGTATTGAACAGGTCTTGGTCTCACTCAAATACACGTAATAATAAACGAAAAAAAAGAAATTTTGCTGTGAATATTTATCTGAGCTATTTGC
>NW_007726197.1:581136-583467 GCF_000696425.1 Galeopterus variegatus | reverse complement strand
ATAAAGGTCAAAACGACTATTTTTAATCCAACTTTCACAGTGTCTTTCCCAAATAGAAAAAACAACCTGGATTCAGGTACAGAGGAATAATGGATAACTTAATCACCAGCATGTTTTCTTAATAACGAGAAGGTCTGGGAGTAATCCATTAAAATATTCTATGAGATGAGCAAGTTAATAAATACCTAATGTAACTGTACAAACTTGTTACTCAGCATCATGCCAGTCATTTTCCTTAAGGTTCTCAGGATCTACTGTTTTTTAACTTGAGATTTTTTTTTTTAATATGATACCAACCAGTTTTATAAAACCGAGAGAGAGAGAGAGAATACAAGGATATTTCAAAAAGTTTGTGGAAAAAATAGAATTAAAAGATAATACAAATCTTTCTATGAACTTTTTGAAATACCTTTGTATTTACTTTCTTTAGGGGGAAGTGGAAAAATCAAAATATTTATTTACTTGCAGAACAATGAATTAAGACAATATTATAAAACTTTTATTTTGACAATCCTACTACAGATAAGGAATTGGGTTACTTTCACAGGATCACATATAACCTTTCTAAGACAAACTAAGTAACAGAAAGCAAACTTGACAGTATAAATTATAGATTTGTTTAAAAGGTGAATAAATGCAAACAGTGGTAGCACTAAAAAGAAAGAGCTACCTGTGAAAAAAGTGCTGGTGTGAGAGAAGCTGTAGGGAGAGATGGGCTTAATATTCCCAGTGGGCTTGGATCACTGCCTGTGATCACAAGGGTGGGTGCCAATTCTAACCCTTTGGGTTTCTTGGATCTTGATGAATTATTTGTTTTGTCTTTTTCTGGCAGAGCTGAATCCTGGTCTTTAGGCTCCAGTGACAAGTTCTCTGGAAGTTCCATTGGCTGAGAAGCCACTGAATCAATGTCTGTGTCGATGTCCGGGTTAGAACTCAGTGGCGGAGAAGGTGTTCTAGGAGGCTCCTGCAGAGAGGGGGACATGGACGAGACTGGAGGTGTGGTGGTGAAAGTGGTAGTTATGTTGGATGCAGAGGCTGGGGCTTCCAGGGAAGGCAGTTTTGAGGAAACCAATGTCTCCAATGCTTGGATAGTTTCATCCGAAGGTGGAGAAATGCTTGGGCTAGTTGAAATGGCGGCAGCAACAGGTTCAACTGGTGGCTTTTTGGAAGGTGTTGTTACAAATTTGATGACAGACGGTGTTGGCTCCTGAGATTTTTTCTCTGCCAGTTTCTCAGCTGGATTCTCAATCTTTATCGATTTGAAAAGCTTCTTATTGGAGGAGTTCAAAGAATTGAGAGTAAATGAAGAATATAAGCCAGAGTGTATGTAGTCATTGCGGCTAGAGGTCTTGGCACCAGGCTGAGGTGGTTTCTCCTTCCCTCCATTCTCCAAATCTTTGGAACTGCTGCTGATTTCACTGAAGTTTAAAGTTTCACAGTCTGCCTCAATCCTTCCCACTGTCATTGGATCCATGTTCAAAATCTCTGGATAAGAGACAAACTTGTACACAAACTTCTGACCATTCACTTTTTTGATGATATTCTGTAGGTAAATAAAATAAGCATTCTTACATCCCATAGCTCATGAAAGAGTTGACCTAAAGAGTTTCTCTACTTGAGAAGTAGACATAGCTTACATAAAACCTTCAAAATCGTCTAAGTCCACCTAGTCATACCAAACAGTCCCTAGAATTATGGAAAAGTTAAGACAAGAACATTTAAATGTCTTATAAACAAGTGAACTAATATGTTACATAAAAGCTGAAAGATTTTAATTGATTTATCCTCTCAACCAAGTATCTGTATTAAGTCAGAACTCACTGAACTGCAATCTCAAATAATTCCAAAGCTACAAGCTATACACATCCTGAGGAAGCAAAAAGGAATTTAGAACATTATGTCTGCTAAGGTTCCTACTTCCTTCAGAAATTCCAGTTGTTTCTTACCTCTTTTCTCCATACAGGAAATCTGATAAGATCACCCACTTAAAGGTGAAAGAAATCAAGATCTCAGCTTCCCATTCTAATTCCAGCCTTTGAAGCCATTTATTTTACCTCAGAGCCCAAGAAAGTATTCAAAATAATAAGATATTAAACAGAAAAGTACAATTTTAACTAAGAAATCAATTCTATGTATTAACAACTATTCTTTAAGGTGTTAATTTGTCCTCCCTGAGTTAAACTAAAACTAAAAATTGTGTGAAGCTACAAAAAAAAGCATATATATATGCTGACAATTTTTTTTTTTAAGACATGACTGGTAAGGGGATATTAACCCGTGACTTGGTGTTGTCAGCACCACGCTCTCCCAAGTGAGCTAACCGGCCATCCC
>NW_007726197.1:578799-580701 GCF_000696425.1 Galeopterus variegatus | reverse complement strand
TGTTAATTTGTCCTCCCTGAGTTAAACTAAAACTAAAAATTGTGTGAAGCTACAAAAAAAAGCATATATATATGCTGACAATTTTTTTTTTTAAGACATGACTGGTAAGGGGATATTAACCCGTGACTTGGTGTTGTCAGCACCACGCTCTCCCAAGTGAGCTAACCGGCCATCCCTATATAGGGATCTGAACCCATGGCCTTGTTGTTATTAGCACCACACTCTCCCGAGTGAGCCACAGGCCGGCCCCATATGCTGATAATTTTTAAAGTAAATTATGACATACATGAGAATATTTCTTTATCCCTAAGAATCTCAAATTTCCTTTTTTATATTCCAATCCTGTGCTCTTTCCTTTAAAGACAACTGCAATTGGGAGTAAAACATGTGTAATGGGAGTAGGTTAATAAATAAGAGTTTGTAGAAATATAGCTAGAATATTCACACCTTGTATCCTAATTCTAAACCACTGAAGTTATAAAATAAATTGGATTAAAGTAAACTCCAAGACATGAGTACCTATAACTTCAACAGAAAAGAAGAAATTCTTGTCTGGATGTTCTCTGTATAGTATCAATATTAGGATGTCTATTACCTTTACATAATAGTATCTGAGGGCTCGGCTGAGTTTGTCATAATTCATGTTAGGCTTGTTCTTGCGAATCCCCCAGAGACGAGCCACTTCTTCTGCCTGCAGAAGCTTGAACTCCCCATCATTAGAGGTCCAGCAGATCATGTGCTTGTTCTGAGGCTTCTGTAGTAGCTGAAGGAGGAACTGCCACAGGGTAATAGCACTGTCCATAGCAATGAGCTGAAAAAATGTAGATAACATGTGATAATATTATCAGCCAACACTTACTTATCACTATATGTCAGGCATTGTTTGAAGTGCTCTAAGTGTATGAATTCATTTCATCTCCACAACACTCCTATAAGATGGATACTCCTGGATCTTCATTTTACAAATAAAAAAACTGATTCATAAAAGGCTTAAGTAACTTGCCAAGGTCACACAAGTAAATGATGAAGCTGAGATTTAAGCCCAGGCAATCTGGATCCAGAGTCTAAAATCTTAAGCATGCCATGCTGCTTCAGAAAAGTTTTAAGCAATGAGCAACTTGCAAGGAGGATAAAGCTAGTTGCATAAATTATAGAAGCAGACTGATGGTTGCCAATTACTAGAGTATCACTGTTTATTAAATTTTATCTTAAAATCTCATTGTCGTATTCTCTCAGAAGACCACTATTTCAGCATCTACCTAAATCAGCCCAGTTTGTTTATTTGCCAGGATGCGTGTGTGTGTGTGGTGTGTGTGTGTGTGCGCATGTGTGCATCACGGCGGCCCAGAGGCTGAGGTGCAGGGAGTAATCTACTTTTGCTCCAACTGGTATTTCTCTTTCAAATAACTTCCATTGACACATCGAAAGCACTGAGAATTCAGCAAAATATTCCCTGATTAATAATACAAGTTCCATCACCATTCTGTCCACAGGGATTCCATCTGCATAGATTTTCCTTTTATTTTATTAACAACCTTTACTCGATCATCAAGACATGAACTGAAGAAAAGAATCCTTCAATACCTGAAGTTTTAAGATCTCCCTGTTTTGGCCAGAGTTTCTTGACTTCAACACTATTGACATTTGGGGCTAGATAATTGCTGTGAAAAGCTGTCCTATACACTGTAGTTAGTGCTTCCTTGGGCTCTACCCACTAGATGCCAGTAGCACCTCCTGCACTGCTGAGACAATCAAAAATCTCGGGCCAGCCCGGTGGCGCACTGGAGAGTGCGCCACTTGGGAGCGCAGCGGCACTCCCACCGAGGGTTCGGATCCCATGTGGAGACCGGTTCCGCTCACTGGCTGAGCGCGGTGCGGGCGCAACACCGAGGGTTGTGATCC
>NW_007726197.1:576846-578092 GCF_000696425.1 Galeopterus variegatus | reverse complement strand
GCCGCTTGGGAGCGCAGCGGCACTCCCACCGAGGGTTCGGATCCCATGTGGAGACCGGTTCCGCTCACTGGCTGAGCGCGGTGCGGGCGCAACACCGAGGGTTGTGATCCTGTTACCGGTCAGTAAAAAAAGACAAAAAGGAAAAAAAAAAAATCTCTCCAGACAATGCCAAATGTTCCCCTGGTGTGTCAAAATCATCCCGGTTATAACCTTTGGTTTAGGTAATGGAGCAGCAAGGAAATGCTCTCACAGAGGTATTTTCCTCACAGAACTTCAAACACCTTGTCTACTAGGAAGAATTCTTCAGGGCAGAAATTCGGCCAAATACATATAAGCTCATCCTAAGAAGCCTTCACACACACAAGAACAAAAAACCTCCTTTCTCTAGGAAAGCAATCTCAATAGGTCAGAACATGGTTTGAAAAATTAAATCAATTCCATTAGAACACTACAAAAATGGGTAAATCGGACTACATCAAAATTTAAAACTATTGTGCTGCAAACAACACCATCAAGTGAGAACACAATCCCTAAAATGGGAGAAAATATTTCCAAATCATGTATCTCAAAAAGAACTTGCATCCAAAATAAATAAAAATAGGCAAAGAATTTAAAAAGGTATTTCTCCAAAGAAGATATACAATAGCCAATAAGCACAAAGATGCTCAACATCATTAGTTATTGGAGAAATGAAAATCAAAACCACATAAGAAATCACATCACACCTTCTAGGATGGGTGTAATGAAAAAGGCAGATAATAACAAGTGTTGACAAGGATCTGGACAAACTGAAACCCTCATATATTGCTGGTGGGAATGTAAAATGATGTAGCCACTTTGGACAAGTTTACCACATGACTCACCAATTCCACTCTTAGGTGTATGCCCAAGAAAAATAAAAACATACATCCATACAAAAACTTACACAGGAATATTCACAGCAGCATTATTCATAACATTTAAAAAATGGAAACAACCCAAATGTCGATCAACTGATGAATGGATAAATAAATGTGAAACATTCATACAATGGGATATCATTCAGCCATAAAGAACAATGAAGTACTGAACATGGATCAACTTTGAAAACATTCAAATGAAAGAAGCCAGCCACAAAAGACCATATATTGTGATTCCACTGTTATCAAATGCCCAGAACAGACAAATCTATGACACAAAAAGTAGATCAGTGGGGCCGGCCTGGTGGCGCACTGGATAGTGCGCCGCTTGGGAAGCGCGGCGGCGC
>NW_007726197.1:574155-575339 GCF_000696425.1 Galeopterus variegatus | reverse complement strand
AATAGGTGAATTATATCTCAATAAAGATGTTTTTAAAAACATACATAACACAACAAATATTACAAAAGTTAGGCCTGAGAAGACTAATTCTAACAACATATAAGTCACTGAGGATGGGAACCTTAAGGGTCAACTATGTTAGCTTCCAAAAAGGGCAGAGATAAGTAATTGTAGTGGAAAACATTTAAGTTTCTATAGCTTTTCTGAGACACCCAAAATGTCCTCCAATAATCCTGTTATCACTTTGAACAGGTTGTACAGAGATACTGTCATCCAAAAGTAGAGATGGAACAAAAAGAATAGAAAGGGTGAGATGCTTCCCACAGTCACAGAGTCCATGGAGAAGCTGAGGCCATGAACCCAGATCTCTTTCAACCCAGTCATGTACTCTCTAATTCACTGGGGAAACCACTTCCCCAGATGGAGAAAAGCATCACATCACCAGCTGACTGTAAAGAAGTATCATGTATTGGATACTAAGTGATGATAATCCACAAATATGAAGTGCTACCTTAATGCTAAATAACTATGCCTGCTAAGAATCACAGTTTCTCATAATCTCACTTAAGCTGTAAAAACAGTGGTTTTATATTATATCAAGTATGGCTGGGAGGAGGGGAGATCCCTGTCATCTCTCTGTTTACCAGACAGATCTTCCTTCTGATGATGCCTATTCACGGCAAGTTACTCTTTTACCATAGTTTTCCCATTTAAACAATTATTTGCCAGTCTAAGCCTGCTAAAACTACTCCCTAGTAAATGTTAGCTGAACAAAAGAACTCGATTTCCACATTTGCAGATATCACCTTTATATCAAGAATGCTTATAGGGGTAGAGGTGTGAATATGTGTATGTGAAAGATAATAACGAAGGAAGAAAAGACAGACAGGCAGAGAACTATAATCTCTCAACCACTACAAATGTGCTGTCTATAATTACATTTTCTTCTGAAAAAATTCCAAAACCCAAATCTTGGAGTCTTCATACCTATCACGTAGATTTTGAGACCTACAAGTTTATAATGGCTAAGCAATACATCTAAAAAGGCAGAAATAACATTAAAATCTTCACAATGAGCACGCAAGAGGCTCCCCAAAATACGGGTGGCCTGCAGGTGGCACAGGTTTAACTTTTGACCTTCTCCTTTGGATATCAGTGGAGGAGCATGTATTGTGTCAAATGCC
>NW_007726197.1:572257-573232 GCF_000696425.1 Galeopterus variegatus | reverse complement strand
CTTAAATAAAACAAAACCAAGTTCTGAAATGTATCAAGCCTAGTTCTGAATCAAAATTACCGTTGTTGTCAAACACTAACCAGATGTATCTAACTATACAGGATCCTATACAAAGAGAATATTAAAAGTATACTGTTACATTACAATAAAACTTGAAGACCGTATTTCCCTAAGAATGTAACGGATACCACTTTTGCAGGTTTAATGTTTAAATATAGTCAGAAAGTTCCGGGGGTGGGGGGGGCGGGGGAAGTTGAATCATACTACATATTAATGAAAATACCAACGCCAGCCCTAAATATTGAAGCATCAAGTTGTCCACGCAAGGGGGGTGGGGGGAACTGAAGGGAGGATCTAATCCGTCAACGAAAGGGATGGGCGAACCGTTCTGATGAGGGAGAGAACTCCAAAATCTTTATTTAAGTGTCCTAAATTTCAAACAGCAATAGCTCGGGGGGAAAAAAAAACTACTGTATATCTTTTGAATACTTCATCAACAGCACTACTTACTTCCTGCCAAGGCCATTTAATATTCCACCCCCGAAAGACGTTTCTCATTGATCTTCCTAGGAATGAAGACGCTACCAGCTTTGCTGCAGCTGTACATTAAGCGGAAAGTAAAGGGGGGAGGGGGCTGCTGGAGGGAGGTAGAAAAAGAAACGAAACTTGACACCGGATGAATAGCAAGCGTGGGGAGAGGAAGAAACACGGATGACCGTGCGCCCCAGAGGAGATCAAAGTCCCGGGGAAGAGGCGCAACCTCCCCGGGCCTTGGTAAGCACCGAATTACTGTACTTTCATTTTCCAACTTCCTGCCACTACAGAAAGTCAGAATTGCTCCCCTCCCCCGCACCCACGCAAAAAACGCTGCCACCTTTTGCCCAAGGGACCGCCAGGGACCAAATACAGGGCGAGCAGAGCGGAGCGGTGCGCTCCCGCGTCCACCTGCGCGCCGCGAGGACAGGGCGGGCCGGG
>NW_007726197.1:533279-571257 GCF_000696425.1 Galeopterus variegatus | reverse complement strand
CAACCCCCTGGTTGCGCCCCTGCCCCTCCCAGACGCCGTAGGCGCCGCGCGTCACTTCCGGAGGCGGGCGGGGAGGGGCGGGCCCGCGAACCCGAGGGCCGCTGTGAGCTGCGGGTGCTCCCGAGCTCGTGTTTGGGGGGGCCTGGGGTTCGGGCGTGGGCGCTGCGAGGGCGCCCCCTGGTGTCGTCCATTGGCCTCTCTCAGCCGCACTCGGTCCAGTTGCTTTCAGTTTCTTGAGACACCCGTCCCGAACCCGCAGGACCAAAGCTGCCACCTACGTCGGGACCTCGGACTCCCCCCGGTATCCTCGGTCCCGGGACCCCTCTTTCCTCTCCTTGGCCTGAGGGAAGAGGTGGCGCTCGCGGAGCAGCTTGCCCGGGGGCCCACTTCTGTTGCTGCTAAACTAACCTGTTTAAGCAACTTTCTTAATCTCTCCAAGACAATTAAGTCATCTATAAAATGGAGTGAGAGAGCCCAATCTCTTAGAGTTGTTGCAATGACTAAAGGGGATAAGGTGCATAAATCACCTAGCAGAGTTTCTAGCTTATACGTCCTCGTTAAATATAATTCCTAAAGAACCAGGTCACACTTGGTACAAGAAGTTACTTGAACAATTTAGCGGCAGAAGGGATGA
This sequence comes from Galeopterus variegatus, assembly GCF_000696425.1. Lineage (NCBI taxonomy): Eukaryota > Metazoa > Chordata > Mammalia > Dermoptera > Cynocephalidae > Galeopterus > Galeopterus variegatus. The sequence continues at coordinate 570,623 of NW_007726197.1, read as the reverse complement.
GAGTTATTAATTAGTTTGGGACTGCTGAACAAAAACTCCAAGAAATAGATGGCATATTCTGTTTAGCAGGAAACCAAAGACAGATCGGTATCGAGTTACTGATTGTTCCTGGCCACTGAGTAGCTGTGTGACCTGCAGTGAGTTGCTTAACCTCTCTGAACCTCAGTTCCCGCTTGTAAAATGAAGACACAATGTGCAGCGTTACCTCGAGGATTAAATGAAATAAAGGACATAATGTGTTTAGAATTAAGCTGGCACATAGTAGACACCTGGTAAATGGTGATGTCATTTTTTTTTTTTTTTTGCCTGCTCCCCCCCCCCCCCAACTGAATTCATGGTAAAATTAATTAAATTTACTGAGTGGAATGTGATCCTATCATGCCTTTGTAGCCTTTTGGAAGAGAATCATCACCTCCTTTGATTTCCAACCTTCTCCTCCATAATACAGAGTAATTATAATAAATAGAGGCAGCTATTCCTCTAAAAGCAACTCTACCAAAAGATGTTAGCTTTTCAAAAGTAATTTTATCAAAGGATGTAGACCTGTTTTCATTAAGAAATATGTATTTTAAAAGGAACGTGCAATATCTGAAAAGCATCAGCAAACTTGGCCCCTAATAAATTTTCCTTGCAACGATTTCCATCTTAGAAGGAGAAAAATAAGAATTATTAAGGTAGGCTGTTTAAGATACACCCATTGGGTACATTTGTTCATAGAAAAGTTTAATTTTAAATCCCCATACCAAAAACAGTTAAGGGTTGTAGAGATCTGTTACAGACTACCCTGCTGTGCCCAAATTAAAGATAAACAACTGATTCAGCCTCAGGATCAGCAGTTGTGTCCTATCCTCTTTGAACTGAACTTACAGTATTGTCAATTGCAATGTAGTTTTGGAAAAGAGCCTGCTTTGGGAGTTCTTAAATTAGTCATAGCAAGTCTGTCTGCTTTTAAATTGACTTTTTTTTTTTTTTTAAACACACTACATGTTGACAGCAGAGAAACTAGAAGTGGATTTCAAATTAGAGAACTGGGGGGGGGGGGGTATTAATGTGCCTGGTTTTCCCACTCAGGATTCTATAAATGCAGAATCTCTCTCCATGGTTCCAAACATAACAGACGGTTCTATTTTTGCAAACTCCATGGCGGTTATGTTGGTCAACCAAAAAGACTGTGCTTTTTCATTATCTTGTTTGGTCATTTTCCCACCAGGTAAATGGATTCCCAATCTTAGCCTAGGCTACTCGGGGCTATTTCAAATAATATGTGTAGATTTTATTAAAATGTTTAAATATACATTATATGACTGACCTGCCCTGGGTTGTGTTTCTTGACTGTTATCCCAGCCCTGCCACTCCTATTCCCCTAATTTAATTACATTTTCTATCCCAATAACACCTAGTTATAATCATTTCTTCTCAAGACAGCTTCCCCTTCCCTCTCTTCTATTTCACTACCTCATCATTACTCCCAGTTAGTATCTCTTTTTCCTAAGGAAATATCTTGACTTCTGACTGTCTAAGCAAGCATGGAGCCATCCAACCACCTGTTATGTCTTTTGGGCAATGTCCTGCAGCATGTGACATAAAGAAGAGATATCCTTTAAGTCAAAGGGATGCCAACAAACCCAGTTGGGGACAAGTGTGAAGCAAACTGCAGCATGACTGAGATGCAAGAAAAATCAGGGATTTCTGGGTTCGAGCCTTTGAATCTTTCTAAACTCGAAGCTCGATCCTCCTGAGAAAATCCTTAGACTTATCCTTTCTGGGCCTCACTTCCAACATCTTAAGCAAATAAAAATTAGTGAAAAATAAAAATAAAGGAGATTCATACCTTTCATTTCTTGTCTGAGATGGATAGGGTAAAAGAAAAAGATAGTTGATCAAACAATGCTTTGAGCTCTTGTTAAATGACCCTATAGTTATTATATTTGTGTGGTCTGAAAGGTAGAGGAAAAGTCATCTTTGAAAATAAAATGCTGAGTAGCTCTATATTGAATCTAGCAGCATTTGCAAACTACACTCCCTGTCAAGGCCCTAAAATTTATCAAATACAAGCAGTGAAATGATGGTTAGAGATATCTTCACACCGAGACTATTCTGGGCAAAGAAGTTTCATCTCCAATAATGAGACTGACAATCAGAGGGTATTTAAGGCCCAGAGAAAACCCCACAGAAAGATTCTTGAGCAGGGTACTTACGGCCTCCAGACTATGAGGTGAGCTCATGGCAACTTCTTTCAGTTCTAGCTGTAATCTCCACACAACACATCATTTTCCCAGAGAGTAAGGACATGACAGGACATGAGCTACTGCAGTTACATGCCTGGGGCATAGCAACTATCTAATGTGTTTAATGACCTTTCACAAACACAGCTCAGAAAATAACTTCATACAACTTTCATCTTTGGTCTCTCCATCTAGTCTACTTCTTTCCTCATCCACTAACACTTTTTATTATTATAGCCCTGAGTAGCAAAGGCTAACGTTGGGAATCCAACCTAACATAATTTTATTGGTCTTTGATAAATGTACTTTTTCTGGGTGTATTAAAATTTATAAGGAATATGAACTAAACAGGAGGGAATTTATCACTTTATTTCTAATTGCCCTTTGAAAAGATGTTCCTTCATTGACAAAAGTGCATGAAATCCACCTCTTGTGTAGCTATTTAAGATTTTGGGTGGTTGGACCAACTGCTTGCAGGATACACATTACTATGAATTTTGACCCAGAAGGCTTTTCCCCCTCTTGTATATTTTATAATCACTGATAGGAAAATTTTCTTCTTCAACTAAAATTAATTCAGGAAACACCAATGTATGATACTATGCTATTCCCATAGAAAAAACTCAAAAGGATTTGTTCTTTTTTGTAGGAATTTTCAGTGTTGAGCTGGCAGCATCAACACCCTCAGAGACCATCATTGCTATCCACAATTTCCACCATTTCCAGAATTCTTTCATATTATCTCTTTTGATCCTATTGACAATGGACAAATAATTCAGCTAAGGATTGAGAGCTGGTGTGAGAGGCAGAGTCAGGCTGACACATGAAGGGGTCAGTGCAGCTCTAAACCGGGTTTAGTATTGCGGCAAGGAAAGCAGAGAGAGGGATTTGGAGAGAGAGTCAAATTACCACCTCCCACTGCATTAAGGCACATTTCCTGAAAGAGGTGGAGTTTGAAACACTTGGTGTTAATTCAAAAATGTGGAATGCCACCTTTTTTCTCCCTTACTTTATGTATGCAGCAGCAAATCAAAATTAGCTCTGCTATGCTACAGAACTTAGCTTATGAGTTATGTACTCAATTCAGGAGTGTGACACAGCCACCAGCTTCCCTTCTGACTCTCGAGGGAAGAAAACTTGAATTCTATCTAGGCTCACCCTGTACAGTGGGAAAGTTGTTGGCTCTGTAGCCCTTCTTTTTCCTTCCTTTTTTCTCTCAGCTTCTTTCTGCTTCTCAGACAATGTAGCTGTGATGTGTGCAACTGATCAAACACATCTGTGAATCAGATTCCAACAGGAGACTCCTAAAGTAGAGGGAGAATAGAGGGGTTCTCCCATGATAGGGAATAATCCAACACAAGGTTTCATGGAGCAAAGAGCTGTGGTTAGATTTTCTTTGTAATTGAGTCTCTTCCTTGGTGTGAACACTTTATCTTTGTCTCTTTGCTTCTGCCCCACCTCTTCCCAGCTCTCTCTTGTTCTCTAAGCCTTATTTTTGTGTTTTTTTCCTTTTCTTTTTACCTCTATGCCTTAACCCTGCCAATGGCCTCTGTGAATTTATTAGCCATAATAGTGGTCTTTGGGCCTGAGATTTCATATCAAAAAGTATTTTTTTAAGCATTAATCATGTGTTGAGCACTATGCTGTATACTTGAGGAAATACAAAGTTGACTAACACCAGTCTCTTTAGAAGTTTCTAATAGATGAGGGGGTAAAACCACTATCATATAGGAACAGGTGTTCCACAGAGGTCAAAACTACGTGTGCTGGGAGTAGGGAGGAGGAGGATCAGGATGATCTTCATGTTCCCACTAGAGAACATATACGTGGGCACTCCAGGTTTAGAGGAAATTGGGGAGGGGATATGTAGGGAAAACGTTCAGCCTGGCATGCCTCTCCCCTAGTGTGTCCCACCTGGCCATGTCCCACTTTAGGTCTCAGCACAGATGTCACCTACTCCAGGAAGTCCCCCCAACCGCCTAGACTGGATCTCCCATCGTGTCCAGTTCTGACCCTTCTTGTAGCACTCTCCTCACTGACTTGAAATTCCTTGTCTCCTCATCCCTTTGGATGAAGTCTGGGAGAGGAGAGCCTAGGTCTTGTTCACCTTCACTGCCCAGCACCCAGCACAATCCCTGCCCCAGAAGTGGCTCAGTACAGGTTTATTGAGTGAAGGGCTCCCCTAGGTGAAGGGAATGGCATGGCAAAGCTCAGGCACAAAGCTGCCTGGCTGGAGAAGTGAGTGCCAGAGCTCAAGCCCATTCCCTTTGCCCCCCACGAGCCTTGCTTCTCCCTCTGTTGCCTCTCTCAAGCCTTTGGTCTCTCACCTCCCTATCCTTCAGCTGGTAAACAGCCTCTCCCATACTAAGAAAACTCCTCCCTTCCACTATCAGCCTATCTTCTCTTCTCTTTACTTACCTGCAGTTTCAAACTCCAAAAACTAATGGTTTGTATTTACTGCCCACACATGCTCACCTTCCACTCACCCTTCAGTCTGTCTCCTATCCCCACTATCGACTCTTCCCTAGTAAAGACTACAGCAATTCTAATTGCCACATCTGACACCCCCTTTTCAGGCATTTTCCCCTTCACCCTCTCCTACTCTTCCTCAACACCAGTTTAGATGTCACCTCCTTAGGTAAACATCCGCTGACCTCCAAAGCAGGCCTCAGTGCCCCTTCCTGGCCCCCTCCTGGAAATGCTTTCCCCCCTTGGCCTCCATGATTCTCCTCCCTGTCCAGTTTTTGCCTCTCTTTTGGGGCTTCTCTCCCGCCAGCTCTGAAGAAGGGTTCTATCCTTGCATCAGGGTTCTATCTTTGGCCTGTTGTCCCTCAACACACTCCCCATGAGGGGCCTCATTCTCTCTAAGCTTTCACTCATCACCCAAATGCTAATGACCCCTACCTTTATCTCTGCCCCCGACTTCTCCTGTGAACTCTAGATCCAAGTTTCCAGTCTCCTACAGGATTTCTCCACCTGAATATCCTCATGACACCTCCATCTCAGAATATAAACTTGAACTCATTACCTACACCTGCCATAGCAAACCAGATGCTCCTTACCAGTTTTAGTTGAAAGTGCTACCCAGACACCTCGGTCATCCCTAACAATTCCTTCTTCACCCACCACAGACAACTGGTTACCAGGGCCTGCTGTTTGTACCTCCAGAATATTTCACATCTTTCTGTGCCTCATGCCTGTCCCCGAGGCTCCCATTGTCTCTTGCTAGGACCACTGTAGAAGCCTTCTAACTTGTCTCCCCCCGTCCGGGCATTCCAGCCCATCCTCCACATCACCACTTCTGTGCCTCATGCCTGTCCCCGAGGCTCCCATTGTCTCTTGCTAGGACCACTGTAGAAGCAAGCCTTCTAACTTGTCTCCCCCCGTCCGGGCATTCCAGCCCATCCTCCACATCACCACAGGAAAATTTCTGAAGTAGATATTTGATCGTGGCACTCATCTGTTTAAAAGTACCCAGTGATTGATTTCTCTGCTTTTCCAGGATAAAGTCCAAACTCTAGTTTGACAGACCTGTGACGGGCAAGGTTTAAAAGGCATATCACCTTCCACTGATCTCTGTTTTGAGTAGTGACCTTTTACTGTGTAGCCCTTTTCCAGCCTAATCCCCACCCTCGTAAACTATAGCCCCTCAAACACACTGAGCACTTTTGGGATGCCAGCCTTTTGTTCATACAGCTCCCTCAGCCTAGAATGTCTCCCATCCCATGGAATTCCTGGAAAGCAAATACTATGTCAATCATCTCTGTACACCTAGTGTCTCCTAGCCCAGTACCTAGCACGAAATAGGGACTTGGTAAATATTGAATGAACACTTCAAGGAAGGCTCAGCACTCAAATGTTATTTCTTCTCCACTTCCCCTGACCACTGCCCACTTTAACCCCAATTAGATGTGATTTTTCCTTCCATGTGAATGTTCCTATTCACATAAATATTTCGTGACTTCCTGCTGTATATCAGGGACTGTGCTAAGGGAGAGGGAAATAAGACACTTTCCGTGTAAGGTCATAGACTGACAAGTACACAATTATAACACTGAGGTAAGTGCTATGATAGGGGTCCTTCTGTCATACACCTCTCTGTACCCATTAAACGGTAACTTCCCCTCCCCCCGCCACCCCCCCAGCAACCACCATTCTATTTTCTCTCTCTAGATGACAACTCTAGGTACCACGTAAAACTGGAATCATAAAGTATTTGTTCTTTTGTGACTGGCTTATTTCACTTAGCATAACGTACTCAAGGTTCATCCAGGTTATAGCAAGTGTCAGAATTCCCCTCCTTTTTAAGGCTTAATAATATTCGAGACTCACTTTTATAGCATACTCACTTGTTCTGCTTAAATTTTTTTTTTTTTAGTTTTTTACAATTTATTAATCTTTTTGTGAAAAATTCACACAATCATCGCAGATAAAGTCACTGCTGAATCTTTACTCCTGCTTTTTGCCAGCACCAACATTGGCCTTTGCAGTCATCCCGACTTTCTGCATTCTGATCTAGTGTTCCTTCTGCTGTTTTCTTGAGGTCTTTTTCTTCTCATACAGGCCATGTCTTGCAAGTCTATGTCTGGGTTCATTTTTCTTTGCATAGTCCAAGAAATCGTAAATCATGCCAAAGCCAGTTGAGTTGCTACCACCAAAATAGGTTCTGAAGCCAAATACAACATTGACATCTGGTGTGGTCTTGCACATTTTGGCTAGTTTTTCCTGAATTTCTGTCTTAGGTACTGTCGCCTTCCCGGGATGAAGGACATTGATGACCATTTGTTTCCTCTGAAGTAGTTGGTTGGTCATGAACTTCCTGGTCCAGACAGTTACTGTGTCATTCATGATGGCTGGCGATCCTCAGGAAACCAGGGAGGAAAATTTTTTTTTTTTTTCTTTTTTAACAAATGATAAAATACTCAGCTCTTCCACGATAGCTTTCCTGGTTCTCCAAACTGTATATTACCATCTCTTGTGTACTCTAACACAAAAGGAAGAAAAATATATAACTCTTCATAGCCTATGTAATATTCTGTTTTATATTACATACACTCGTGTCCTTTGGATGGGGACCCAAGTGTCTCTTGTTGAATAGAGTGCTTTATACACAACAGACCAACACGTTTAGTTGGATGAATGGTCATGCTTCACCTCTTCAGACCTCACTCTTCGTGGCAACTGACCATTGTTTGTAGCCTCATATCAGTGTTAGAAGATTCTTATAATGTAGACCAACCATCCCTTAATGCTTGGATCGTGCAATCCTGCATCAAGCACTAATTCAGCCTATGTGCCAACGCCTCCAATGCAGAGCCATTTGCACTTTGATTACCAAAATCTGTATTCCTGTAACCTCTCCCCAGTCCCATTCTGACCTCTGGATAACACAGAACAACTCCATTCTTCCTCCAGGAACAGCCCTTTACATAGCTGAAGACTGTTCTCAAGTCTCCTGAGGAGTCCCTTTGCCAAGCTAAATATATTCCTGTTTCCTTCACCCCATCCTCCCATGATGGGATTTCAAGTACCTGCACCATCTTGCCCACTGCTCTTGCTCTAAACAGAAAGGACAATGTCAATAATGGCCTGATCGGGCAGAAGATGGTTTTCTCTTGCAAGATATTTACCCAAAATGAAAACTCAATCATAAGTTTTTTACAAGCAAAAAGACTTAAGTTACACAGAAGGCTTGAAAATAGGCTGCTAGTTGCCCCACTGCTCCAAACGCCCTGCCGCCCACTCTACCCACAACACATCCCAGTGTAATCAGGAAGGGATGGCATGCATAAAAATGTTATTTTTAAAAAGATGCAAGCACTACTGCTAGAAGTCTGTATTTTCAAAAATTTTCCACAACCTCACTGAAATTAAAGATTGGGCCAGCTCCAGCCATTCATCCTCCCAATATGTACAGTTTAGCTTCCCAGCATACACAGACTGCAGTGGTCGGGGCCGGCTCCTAACAGAGACGTAAGGAGATGAGGTCTGTGGGCCTGCCCCGATGCCTCTGTCCTTCACTTCAAGAACTAAACTATGCTAACTGTGCATAGTGTGCCTCTGCACAACTCTGAAACTCACTGATCAGGGATCTCCAGCAGGGTAGGGACTACATCTGTCTTTTCACCCAGTATCCCTGCCTTCCCCCATCAAAGATTGATCTTCAGAAAACATTTCACCCAGTTGTTTATATTTTCATATGAGTTAATGTTGGTGCATTATATTCCCAGGAATATTTGCATTTTAAGTCTTATTTCTTTTCTTTTTTTTTTTTTTTAAAGATGACCGGTAAGGGGATCTCAACCCTTGGCTTGGTGTTGTCAGCACCACGCTCAGCCAGTGAGCAAACCGGCCATCCCTATGTGGGATCCGAACCCGTGGCCTTGGTGTTATCAGCACCGCACTCTACCGAGTGAGCCACGGGCCGGCCCTTAAGTCTTATTTCTAATTACATTCTCCAGTGAAAGGGATTTTAAGAATCAGCTAAGAGGTGAGGTTGGTAGAACGTGCAGTGGGAAGACACTTCCTTCTTGGGCTTCAGTTTCCTCATCTGTAAACTAAGGAAGTTGATCCTCAGCTCTGTCACCTACAGATTGACAATGCATTTGATGTTAGTAAACAAACCTAGGGGTCCTCTATGCACTTCCCTAGCCCTGTGTCCCCCATCCCAGTACCATCACATTGTATTAGTCAAGGTTCTCCAGAGAAACATAACCAATAGGGTTTGTGTGTACGTGTGTGTGTGTGTGTGTGCATGCATGTGTGTAAAGAGATATACTGTAAAGAAAATTGACTCCCACAATTATGGAGGCTGACAAGTCCCAGTATCTGCAGGGTGAGTCAGTAGGCTGACAACCCAGGCCAATGGTGTAGTTCTAGACCAAAGTCCTACAGCTCAAGACCCAGGAAGAGGCAGTGTTTCAGTTTGAGTCCAAAGGCAGGAAAAAGTTGATGTCCCTGACTGAAGGCGGTCAGGCAGGAGGAATTCTCTCTCATTCAGGGCGAGGATCAGCCTTCTGTGTTCTATTAAGGCCTTTTGCTGATTGGATGAGGCAGCCCACATTAGGGAGGGCGATCTGCTTTACTCAGTCTACCAGTTTAAATGTTAATCTCATACAAAGACACAGAAACACCCAGAATAATTAATGTTGGACCAAATGTGTAGGTACCCCATGGCCCAGTCAAATTGACATATAAAATTAACTATCATACTCTTAGAGGTAGGTGATGGTCTCTCAAAAGTCCTGGCCCTGGTTGTGAACAAAAGAGACATCAGATGGGCAAATTCTTTGAACTCCTGGACACAAACGCAAGGCCGTCCTCGGTATCTGACTCCACCTCTTCCCCCACTTCCATGCCCACCACCCCTACAACTTCTTTCAACTGCCCTTCACAACTTTAATCTCTTTTTTTTTTTTTTTTTTTTTCCTTTTTGTCTTTTTTTACTGACCGGTAACGGGATCGCAACCCTTGGTGTCGCGCCTGTACGAGGGACCGGCAACGGGCTCGCAACCCTCATTGTTGCGCCCGCACCGCGCTCAGCCAGTGAGGGGGAACTGGTCTCCACGTGGGATCCGAACCCTTGGCGGGAGCACCGCCACACTCCCAAGCGGCACACTCTCCAGTGCGCCACCGGGCTGGCCCTAATCTCTTTTTTAATTAAGAAAATTTAGAAACCATTTTTAGGGAAATATTACCCATAAAATTCATAGATATTAATAAATTAAATGAAATAATTATTTCTACAGCATACTGAAATAAAAACTACAAACATTCAAAAAAATGTGAAACCACTCATCACTCAGTTTTACTAATCTGAATCTAAAGGTGAAAAAAATATATATACTGCAATAAACTATGGGATATGCAAAGGCAAAACACAGTCTTCACCTTCAGCCCAGCCACCTGATATAAGAAACAGAATATTATTATTATTATTATTTTTTTTCCTTTTTGTCTTTTTCCGTGTCCGGCAACAGATCGCAACCCTCAGTGTCGCCCCCGCACCGGACAGGGACTGGCAACGGGATGGCAACCCTCGGCGCTGCTCCTGCGCCTTGCTCAGCCAGTGAGCGGGAACCGGTCTGCATGTGGGATCCGAACCCTCGGCAGGAGCGCCACCACACTCCCAAGCGGCGCACTATAGCAGTGCGCCACCGGGCCGGCCCAGAATATTATTTTTTTAACATGTAAAATTGTTGCATATAAGCAGGAGCATCAAGCTGAGGTTGTGTACTTGCTCAAAAGTAGTAGTTTTCATTTGTCCATACCTTGTTTGCTCAATAATTCATTGAACCAAGTAAGCGCATGTATGGAGCATTGACTATGTGTAGATACAGAGCTAGACTTGGGGCAACATAACAAGGAGTAAGATGCAGCTTTTGCCCTGGAAGATCTTAGTGGGGGCACAGACTGCAGATTCCTGCTTGGGCTTTAGATCCCACTGTAGTATCACTTTTCCTGGGAAGCCCTGTCTGACTCCCCCACTGGGCTGATCTCAGACTGAGCTAGGGCCTCTCTATGCACTCCCCCAGCCCTGTCCCCCTGTCACAGCACTGTCATACATTCTGTAATTGCTTCTGTGTATCTCCAAACCACTCACTGGTCAGGGACATCCAAGAGGGTAGGGACAGCATCTGTCTCTTCACCCTGTCACAACCCTGGCAAATGGTGGTTGCTTAATAAATGTTAGTGGAAAGAATTAGTAGATTAAGTCAAGAAAATTTCTGCCCAACGTGCCTGAGTACCATGGTACCAGTGTGCTATGGGAAGACTAAAGAGGGAGTGATAAATGTCAGGGAAGCAGAGAAGGAGATGTTTAAGCTGAAGGTTGGAGAGTAAACACAATTTCAGTAGGCAGAGAAGAGGCAGAGACTTTCCACGAAGAGAATGCAGCAAGTGCAAGGTACCAAGGTTCAAAAGAGCAAAATTTGCTTGAATGTTGAGAAGCAGCTCGTTGTGGCTGAAGCAGGGTTTGAGGGGCTCAGGGAGACTGGTGGCAGGTGAAGGGGACAAAGAGGTGGACATATGAAGGAATTTGATTGCTACATGTAGAAGTGTGAATCTCCTGCGAGTCCTATGCCAGCCGAGCTGGTGCAGAACTTTGGCAAGATAACTCAGGCTGTAGTCCAGGCATGGACCAGCGGAGAAATGGCTGGGGACTGCAGAAAGGGAAATGGATAGGTTAATGCATTAGTCCAGGAAAGAAATGATAAGGGCCCTATTCATGACAGTGGCCATGAAGATGGCAATGAGACAATCACTGTGAGGATATTTAGGATGTAGAATCAATAAGACTTGGTGGTTTTCTTTATGACTAATGCATGAAGACAGAAAATGTATATACAATCGATTGAAGTGCTCATGTCACTCAAAAGAGTTCATTAAGTCAAAACACTCTGAACTTGTTTCACAGAAGGAAATCATTTTTATCTCTATTTAAAAAACATCCTCCTGGTAGTGGTTTCTCCCCACTTCCCCCAATTCTGTACTCCTGTGTACTGTTGGCACTTGTCAAACTGCCTTATACTGTTAGAAATAACTTTTTATTTGAGCATGTCTTATTTTCCCATGGGAACAACAGAATTCACAGGCAGCAAGGACTGCGTTTTGCACGTCTTCAACCCCCCCACCCCCATAGTTGTAAGTACCATGGTGACTTATACTGACCAGGTATTCAGTAGACAGCAATGATTGGTTGATGGGTTGGTTGGTGCATATCAGAAGGTGATGAAGTGGGTCAAAAGTCTACTTTAAAAAAAAATAACCTCTTTGGAATATTAGATTTACAGAGAAGCTGCAAAGATAATGCATAGACCATACAACCCTTACCTCCACCTTTTAAAATTGGTGATGATGGGGGCCGGCCCGGTGGCGCACTGCTACAATGCGCTGCTTGGGAAGCGCGGCGGCGCTCCCGCCGAGGGTACGGATCCCACATACAGACCAGTTCCCGCTCACTGGCTGAGCGAGGCGCGGGAGCAACACCGAGGGCTGCGATCCCGTTGCCGGTCCCGGTCCGGTACGGGGGCGACACTGAGGGTTGCGATCCATTGCCGGACACGGAAAAAGACCAAAAAAAAAAAAAAAAAATTGGTGATGATGGAACAAAAATAACCCTGAACCAGTGTGCCCTCGGGCAAGTCACATCATCTTAGCAGGCCTCAGTTGTGTCACTGAAAGAAGGTAACAGTGTCTGCCCCAATGCCTTAGTCAGCTTGGGCTGCCAAAACAAAATACCATAGACTGGGTGGCTTATAAACAACAGAAATTTATTTCTCACAGCTCTGGAGGCTGGAAAGTCCAAGAGGAATGCGCTGGCAGATTTGGAGTCTTGTGAGGGCCCTCTTCCTGGTTCATGGACACCTGGTCACTGTGTCCTTACATGGCAGAAGGACGAGGGAGCTCTCTGGGGTCTCTTTTATAAGGCCACTAAACCCATTCATCAGGGCTCCACCCTCACGACCTAATCACCTCCCAAAGGCCCCACCTCCTAACATCATCACATATGGGGTGATGATAATCTGGGGGTGACACATTCAGTCTATAGCAGCCACCTCCATGTTATTCACACATCCCTGTAATAAAACCATTGAGAAGAGGCCAGCCTGTGTGGTGTTCTCTGGGTCTAGAGCCTCTCCAGGATCCTGGTCCCTCGGCAGACAGGCAGCTGCCCCTCAGTCTGCCTCCTCCCAGCCCCACCTGAGCTGCCACTGATGGTGTCTTTTTGTAGGTTCGGCATATGAGAAGGAAGACAAATATTATCTGATGAAAAGAAGAGAGGACAGTGCATTCACCAGAGACTATAAATTGCTAAACGGTCTATTGGGGGAGGAGGCACAGAATCGTGGAGTCATGGAATTCTAGAGTTGACTGTAGAGACAATCTACTAACACCCTCATTTATACACACAATAGGAGAGTGACTGAAGAGTGTGGAAGGTCAATGGCTAGTAAGGGGCAGACCAGGGTCAACCGATCCTGTCAAAAGGGCATACCAGAGCTGCCTCCTAATGTGTAGGAAGATCTAGTAGCAGGGTTGGATGTCAGGAAGTCCCAGCTAAAGGTGACAAAACTGCCAGGCTGCTGTAACCAAATGTGACCCCAGAAACGAAGGGCTTTTTCTCCAGCAGCACAAGAAGTAACCCGATATCCAAGCTAGCCCGGGCGGGGGGTGTTCCCCACCCCTACGCTTCCTGCTCCCCCATCTCACTGTAACTGGTTCTGCAGGGAGGAGCACCCCAGGCAAGGAAGGAAAACCCATGAAGGATGGGGCAATGCCCACCTCACCCCACCCCCTCTAATTCCTGGCCTTAAGCCACAGCCAGGGCCCAGGACTCAGTCCTCACTCTGGTGATGGGTAGGACCCAGCAAGATAAGGGCAGAGAGGGCTGTGACAGCCTGATCCCTCCTCCTCTGTCCACCACAAGAAAACACATTTTTCCCTCCTCTAAACTCTATTAGTGTCCATGGTTCATGTTCCACATTTCCTACTTACATCCTGCCTGACACGCCTGTGTACATTTGATTCACACGTGCTTTTTCTTTTCTACCTAAATTAAATGGTCCTTACGGGCAAGGGCCAGGTCTTAGTAGAGGACTCACTAAGTGTTGTGATGTCTTCAAGGCTGCTTGCAGTTTCCTACCTCCTTTCCAGAGTCTGCCTTCTTCCTGATTCTCTCCTCCCCTTCTGTATTTTTCTTAGCAAGTTGGTGTTTCTGCAAGGAATGTGGTTTAAAACCCAACGAACTATCAATACAGGGCCCTACTTGCCTGTGAGCTGCTTTAGCTAGTCCCAAATATTTCAAACTTGTGCTAGAAACGCCCCTTTGTGCCCCTGAGCTTCCTGTCCCTAAGGATTCCCAGTCTTTTGTGCACCCTGTTGAGTCTCAAGCCTGAACATGCCATGTGGGCCAGGTTCTATGTTTTGGTGGCCCAGACAGGCTGACACTGATGGCCGACTGGTGGTCCTTTCTACTCCTCACATCACCCTCCACACACACAAACGCACACCTCTGGGCCAGGTCTTTAACTCTGTTTCAATGTGGGAGAAATGAGAGAAGACAGATACATGTATATACAAGATCTACAGTCCTGAACTTGAATTAGAAATACCAATATAAACTCACAATGCATTTATGTTTAAAAAAGTATTTCCTAGCTTTGTCTATAGAAAGGGCCTAAAACCAATGACCAACCCAGTGACAACAAGCACTCCTGATGCCCATGATATTTATCGTCTCTAAATACCATTTCCATAAAAGCAATCAAAGGCCCTTAGAAGAAATAGCTCATCCCAGGTCTGTAGCAGGAAAAATACAAGATAAGCACAGATGTCCCGTTATGTCGGAAAGCAAAGACGGTTTCAGAGACCATTTAGGATTGTGCCAGAAGGACTCGGAAATCAAGAAAGAGGCTCCCACTGGCCAAAGATGGGGACAATTTGAACATGAGGAAGGATAACAACTGCAAAGGATTGAAACATAACGAATATGTTTAAATCCATGAATACACCTTGACGTTAAGGGAAAAAAAAAATCTCTGGGCCGGCCCAGTGGCGCACTGCTGTAGTGCGCCGCTTGGGAAGCGCGGTGGCGCTCCTGCCGAGGGTTCGGATCCCACGTACAGACCGGCCGCTCACTGGCTGAGCGAGGGGCGGGAGCAACACCGAGGGTTGCAATCCCGTGGCCGGTCCCGGTCCGGTACGGGCACAACACTGAGGGTTGCGATCCGTTGCCGGTCACGAAAAAAGACAAAAAGGAAAAAAAAAAATCTCTGTCATTGTTAGAAGATGCTAGGGAATCAATTCATTATTCTGAAAACTGGTAAATACAAGGAAGGAGTTAAGCACTTAGTGAAGAAATGATAGAATATCATTTTACCACCCCTATGAAATAATGGATCCAAGATATCCATGATGCTAACATCAAAAGACAACCAGACAATACGGGCCCCCCTGTTTGACAGTAAACAAATCTATTAAGTATTCTTGCAAAAATAAACAAACCAAATCTGATCTGATCTCTTACTTTAATTACCAATCTATAGAAAATACACGGGCAATAAAAACATGTAATATATCACCATGGGAATGCAGGTGGTCTACAGGACAAACCACCCAATTTCTATTAACAAATAAGTTGCGAGGAAAAAAATAAAAGCTGCGGAGGTAACTATGGATTACAAGAGATTTAAGACACATATCAACCCATTGCAATGTATAGAATTTATTTAGATCCTACTTTGGGAAAAAGAAAAGAACTATACAAAAAAAATTTACAAGACAGAGAAATATAAACAGTGACTGGGTATTTCCTTATATTAAAGAATTATTATTTTTAGGTGTGATAATGGTCATGTGGCTACGTGTTTTTTTTTAAAAGTCCTTGTCTCTTAGAGATACATTCTGAAATATTTCCTCATGAAATAGGACGTCTGAGATTTGCTTCAAAGTTATGGAGTAGAAGTATATGGAGGTGTTAATGAAACAATGTCAACCATGGGTTGGTAATTGTTGAAGATGGGTGATGGTACGTTAGCATTCACTACGCTGTCATCTCTCTCTGCTTTTGTGTGTATTTAACATTTTCCATGATAAAAAGTTGAAAACAGAATTTTAATTATACACCCCTAATTGGGTATATCCTAAGGACAAAAATCACCACAAAGAAATCTTAAATTGCAATTAGTAGTGTTATTATTAGCTATAATATTACTATTGCCACTTTTGACATTGTTACATAGATTGAAAGATAATGCACATAAGTAATTATGTTAATATGACTAAAAACCAAAAACTTCAAAATAATTCAAATATAAAATAAATACAAACCTTGCAATATTTGACTTGAAATGTCAGTATAAACTTACTTTTTTTTGGTTTTTAAAAAATAAGCATTTCCTAGTTAAGTCCACTGAAAAGACCTTAAAACAATGACCAACCCAGTAGCACCTGGTACTCAGATTATGGTCATTGACATCCACCAGAGATCCTTGGAGAAACTGCTGAGTCCACGTCTGGGGCAGGAAATGTACAAGATGAACTTTAGCTACCTTATCATGCCTAAAAATAAAGAAATATCAGAGGCCATTGGAGTCATGTCAAAAGAACACAGGAAACACCTTGAAAGAGGTCCTGTTGGCCAAAGATGGGACAACTTGAGCCTCAACAAGAATACCGACTGCAACAGACTGAAGCACATATGTATAAAAGCTACAAGTTCATGATATTTAAAAAAAAAAAGAAAGAAAGAAAATTAACCCATTCATCACTTTTGGTGATTGCTGGAGCACCATCTCATTATTCCAAAAATTGGTAAGTGATGGGAAGGAATCAAGCATTTACTATGTTTTCCCCCCACACACCATTTTTCTGCATAACCACATAATTAATGAGGAAAATTTTTTCTTTATGGAAGAATCATACCTAAGAAATACCAAAGGAGTGATTGAACTAGAAAATGATAATTTTGCAATATCTAACCAAACAGGAGCTAGGCAATGATCTTCAGTGGCTTAGGTGAAAGGTTGATGGGAAACTTTATAATAGATGGATGTGGCTGACACCACCTGGACCCACTGATATTAACATCATTAGAAGTGGGACAGTGAAGGCTGACCCATGGCTCACTTGGGAGAGCGTGGTGCTGACAACACCAAGTCAAGGGTTAAGATCCCCTCATTGGTCATCTTTTAAGGAAAAAAAAAAAGTGGGACAGTGAGACATTATGTGCTTCATAAGATGATGCCATAGGAAGGACACAGCTCCACCTATGAAATAGTTTTGCCAAAAAATACAGAATAAAATCTGAATCTAATCAAGCCTCCAGATCTTATTAGCATCTTACAGGAAAAAAAAAAAAAGATAAGGAGGAACACTTTAAACAACACTGAGATACAATCAGCCAAATACATAATGTGGGCAATTCTGCAGGAAAAATGACTGTTCATAAATGAATAGCATAAAAAAAAGAAACTGTTAGAGATTAAGAGAAATCTAAGAGGCACTGCAACTAAATGCAATTGATCTCCACTGGATCCTGATTTGAACCAGCCAACTGTAAAAAGACATTTTTAGGCAATTGGGGAAAATTGTACATGAATGGGTAATTCGTAACGAATTCTTGTATGCTTTGCTGAATATCATGGTATCGTGATCAAGTTGTTCAAGAGTTCTGTTTCTTAGATATACATACTGAAGAATTTACAGGTGAAGTGAAATTGTCTAGCACATGCTTTAAAAATACTCCAGAGGAGAGATAATGAAGGCGGAGGGGGAAATAGATGAAACAAAAATGGCAGAATGTTAGTAACTGTTGAAGCTGGGTTCATTATACCACCCTCACTACTTGTATACGTTTGAAAATTTCCATAACAAAATGTTAAATATAGAACATTTGGAAAAATAAAAGGAGCCCGTGCATAGGTTTTAACTGTACTGAACCCTCTGGGATTTAGGGACAGGAGGGATAGTCAAGGTTGGAGGGGTCTAGGAGATGGCAAGGCAGGAAAGACTCTGAACTCAACCTGGGCCTGTCATAAAATGTGAAGGAGATGGGAAAGGGTGTGACCCAAGGCACAGTGGTAGTGAAATCCTCGCCACACACATGCCAGGTGCATTCCTTATGCTCTTGCTGTGGTTGATGAGTGCTTGTTCCATCTCTCTTTGGCCACACTGTGAGTCCTTTGAGAAGGAAAATGCCCCCACTCTCCTGCACTTCGGACTCTTCCTGACATTCCCCCCTCCCCAAAGAACTACCCAATCCAGGGTGTGGCACAGCCTTGACCAATTGCAAATCGATAAAGAGTACTGGTCTATGGCTCCATCTGCTGGTGGAGGCTGGGAACTGAAAGTGCCAAAAGCTAAGGTTTCCATGAACAGGTAGTTGAGGATGATTTTAGACAGATTTGGTCCTTCCCCCAGAAAAGAGAAACACATGCCAATTAAACATATAAGAAGCCTTTAATTTCATTACCGTAAACATTATACTTTGATTGCTCACATACAGTATAAAATATTTACTCCACTAAATAAATAAGACATAACATTATTGCAAATGGCACTTAAACCCCCCAAGAGATAAGACCTCCTGAGCTCAGGCAGGGGGTGCTCCTGAGTTTCTGTGTGAGATTCCCCAAACACAGATACACCCTAGGGGCTGAGATGGACAAAAGCTTGAGGAATCACACTTTGTGCTTCTGGTCCTGCAATAGCCCCAAAGAGAGGTTGTGGAGCCAGTGGGGAAAGTTGGGGGGAGGGATGGGAGGGCAGTGCCTTCATTAGCCCAGGCCTAGAGGTGGGCAAAAGGGAATGAGGGGAACCAGGCTGGGCCAGGAGAATAGGGAGGTGAGGGAAGGTGCTGAGACCTGAAGCCCCACCCCCACCTTCCCTCAACCCCCCAGCCTTGGGTAACAGCATTTGAAATACTCATTGGGGTGAATACAGCATCCAAGGTCTTGGGTTAGGCAGCTTCAGGGGCCAGACCAATCACCCCAGGAGAAAGGGATTCTGGCAGTACTCAGCCCAATGACCAGCTATCTCAGGGGACCTGGTTGCTGGGGACCCCACCTTACCCAATTCCTAGACACTGACACAGAAAAGCTGGCAAAGGATTCCCTTCTACTTTGTTAAATAAATAAGTTAAATATTTAAAGTCCTGTGTTCCCATGACGGCAACACAGGGACCAACGAGCCATGTCCTCATAAAAGGTGGAGCTGAAGGGATCAGCAGAAAGGCAGTGCGTGGACCAAGGGAGCTTCACCTTGCCCCTCAGGACTTGTCCCCCCAAAATAACGTTCATACGTTCAAATTCTGTGGAGGAGAGTTTCACACTAGAAACTCTCACACAAGAGCAACGTTGGGGGGATCCTGCAGGATAGAGATAGATGGCTGAATTTATTCTGCTCCCAAAAGCTCAGAGAAGGGATATGTGTCAATTAAGACACTAGCTGCTAACCCTGAGCCTGGGTATTCCACCTGCAGGGTCCTGCATTCCAGTGCATGGAGCTAATCAAATGTCCTGCCCTTTTGGCCTCCCTGTAGAAGTCCAGACTGAAACCCACTTGAAAGCCACCAGTCGTCAGCCCTAGAGACTAGGTAGAAGGGAGCCCCAGTCCCCGACCTGTGCAGCTATGCACCTCACCACCACCGAGTGGCAGCAGAGAGCCACACCACTTTGGCAGCAACAGAAACTGGAAGGCCAGCCCAGAAGCCCTATAGGGCTAACTGGAGACTGGAATGGGGAGCTGGGACCCAATGAGGCAGGCCCTCCCCTCAGTGAGTCAGAAGTATTCTACACCGAGTATTTGGCCAAGTCGCTCTTGTCAAATACTACCCGTGTAGCAAAGTAAATGGCGACCAGACCCAGGCCTGCAGCTGATACCATATAGGCAGTGACAGACTGGCTGAGCTGGACGATGGAGCCCATAAACAGGGACGGGGCCACCTGGGACAACAGGAAGGCACTGTCCAGGATGGCAAGGTCCAGGCAGATGCCCCGACCTGGAATGACCCTGGCCTCTGTTGGCTCACCCACCACCACACGCATGGAGACTTCACAGGCAGAGGTCCCACAGAGCGCGGGTGGAGATGGGAGCAGACTGCTGCCTCCGGCACTCATATGTCCATTGGGGAAGGGAGCTCCAGACTTAGGGCCTAGCATGAAGCTGGTCGTCAGGCTGTCCTCACTGCCACTACCTCCAGCATCTCCTCGGTATTTGGGCAGGAACACCTGAAGGGGAAGGGTGAAAAAAGGGGACAAGGACAGGTGTGTACCCAGGCACTGGGACCCCCCAGCCATGAGAACAGACCCTAGCCTTCATCCCAGGGGCTGGAAGCAACCAGGCAACAGGCCTTAATGAAAACCAGGCAGTGGCTCAGAAAACTGAGGAGACCCTACTTGGTTTGTCTACTGTGGACCCTCTTCGGGAGTGGGAGAAGGGTAGTGGGGCAGGGAGGGGGACAAATCCGAAGCCAGAAGTCTAGGTTTCCTCTAGCCTCTCCTAGGACAGGTAAGTAGCAGACAAACAGTACTGCAGGTTAGGAAGAGAGAACCCCAAGGTAGAGAAAAAGACAAAGGAAGCTTGAAGACAGGTGAGAAGAGAGATGTGTAGGCTAGAGGAATGAAATCCAAAGGCGTGGCAGAGCGCCTGATGTCCCAACCCCCACACAGGCGCTCCTAACGCCTTCTTTCCTAACTGCGCTCTGCTTGCCATCCGGAAATCCTCGCAGCCCTGCACAGAGAGAAGCCCCAGCTGGAGTTGCTGCTCTGCTGTGAGGTCCCCGGCCCCAGCCTCAGGGTGGGGAGGATCCAGCAGACTCAGCCTTGAGAGAAGAGAGGAAGCCCAGCTACGCTAACTTGAAGTCTTCTCACTTCCTTCTCACTGTCTGCCTTGGATCAGAGCGACTGTATCTGTGCATACTGCCCTCAACGGCCCAGAGCATCCTATTTAAGGACAAGGCCACATCTAATCTGACACTGGCCCCCATTCCAGGCAGTATCTAACACAGAAGAGTTCTCGAGTTGGCTTCAACTGGGAGCCACGACAGAACTCAAACCTGACACCAGGAAAGGCCCTGGCTTATCACGCAGCTCCACGAGTGGTCCTCCCAGGACCTCTCCTCCCTGTCTGTCCCCCCAAAAAGACCAGTGAGGCTGGAGCCTGGGGAGGTCCCTGGGAACAGATGTGCTCCTCAGTATGGGGCGGAGGAGAGGCCTAGTCCCAGAACGTTCCTGGGCACAAGCGCAAGTGCTCAGGCCTGGCCTCCGGACATAGCCCGCACACTCCCACACAGGGCAGCAGAAGAGCAGAAGCTGATGAAAGTTAGCAGGGGGCCACTAAGGGTCTCAGGGACCAGGGGTCCCAATCAAAACCTTAGCCCCTCCCCTCTACACTTCCTATCTCTGCCGCTACCTCCTCAGTAAACCAGCTTCCCAGCTCCATATTTATATACTACACCACTCGTGTCCCACAGGGGCAGGGACAGGTCTTGCTTACAATCTGGAAGCTCTAAGAGGGTAGGCCTGCACCTCCCCCGTTTGGACACCCCCAACTTCATGGCCCTCAGGGAAGAGTTCTGCATCTAGGGTTGTAGCTCAGGGAGGCCAGTAGAGGAGACAAGGGTGACCACAGTGCCTGGGTCAGGAGGCTTCCCACGGAAGGCAGCCCCTGGATGGGCTGGTTCATATGGGGCCAAGCAGGAGGAAGGCGCCCTGACTTACACAGTGCCCAGGCGAGCGGTGTCAGGTGCATCAAGCTCAGATATCCACGTGGGGGGCAGGGGAGGGGATGGAGGCAAAGGAGGGAGACAGTAAAAGAAAAGAGAGAATTAGACAGAAAAGGAAGATTAACCAGAAAGAGAGGGAGGAGGAAGGAACCTTCCCCATCTTGGAGACCAAAGTAGGGCACAGGTTAGTCACATTGCCTCTCCCTCAAAAAGGAAAGTGTTGCTGCTAAGGCCATACCATTCCCACTCACCATTTGCTGAAGCTAGGTGCCCCAGAGGTCACCTGATCCAGCCCCCTGCTTCTTTATAGAACAACCCAGCCCAGACTGAGGGCTTCTGCCAGCCTGATTCTTGGGATTCCCAGTGAAAGATTTTGCACTTCCTGCAATCATTCACTCAAGGACTTTAAAGTCCCAACACCAGGAAGTCATTCCCAGAGTCTTATCTATACTCTGCTTCCGTAGCCCAAGTCTCTGGCCCTGGGGCTAGGATGGACATCCTCTGATTAAAGAAAGCCTTCTCCAACATCTCTTGCCAGACACCAGGTTCTGCACTAGTCTGTTTCGCCCCAAATCCCCTACCAGCCAATGTGAGTACCTGCTTCTCACGGTGGTAGAGCGAGGCCAGTGTGTAGGGCAGAATCTGCAGGGCCGAGAAGGTGAACCCGGTGAGGGCGGCAGAGACCGTCACCACAGCCACGCTGCGGGACAGGCATGTGGCACCAGCAGCCACAGGGAAAGCCACCACACTGGCCAGGTAGACTGCCCGGGTGCCGAATCTCTGCACCAGCCGGTCCATGACCAGAGAGAAGACCAGGGAGATGGCACACTGCAGGAACAGCCCCAGGCTGCCCATCCGAATGCCTGGGGGACAGGGCAGAGGAACAGGCAGTCAGACAGGGCCAAGTGGGGAAGGGCCCAATACAACCTGGGGGCAGGGGCTCAGAATTAGGGGCACTTGTTGTGCAAGATCTGCCATGGACCAGACCTGCCCCCCAGCACCCTCCCCACCCTACCTGCAGCAATGGGAGTCGAGATCCTTCCACCGACCCTCAGAGAATGTGGCCAAAGATGCTTGCTGAGGGCAGAGGAAGAGTTCTCAGGGTGTACTGGAGCCTCAGCTTTGGGGACAGGAGGGTGAATGGGAACACAAAGACAGTTCTGCATAGGCTTCAAGACAAAGTCCTAGAACACCTGAGCTGGGAGGCACCAGCGAGATTATTTGGAAAGTCAGCAGAGGGGACACTGAAGCTGGAGCCAGAGTGACCTGAACCCCAGCCTTGACTCCTCTACTCCCCCTGGAACTTAAGTTCAGCCTTTCCTCTTTTATTTTTATTTTTTTGGCAGCTAGCCAGTACAGGGATGGAGCCCTGACCCTCGGTGTACAAGCACCACGCTTTAACCAACTGAGCTGACAGCCAGCCCTCAGCCTTCCGTTCTGTTGGACTGGGGCAGTGACTCTGGTTAAACTCTCAGAGCAGCTGAGGCCTTGCTGAGACTGCAGGCAGAGCTGCCCCACACCCAGGCTGCACAGCCCCCAACACAGGCTGTGGGCGTCCCCCTGCCCTGGAACGTCCTCTAGAGGGCAGCTCTCACAGCAGCCGCTGCTGGCTGCCAAGGTCTTACCTTCGTCATAGTGTCTCCGGGCCTCGGTGCCTGGCTCAGCTCTGGGCACACCCTGGTACAGCCCCTCGCCCACGAAGTCCGTGTAAAAGAGTGTGAAGGTCATGAGAGCCATCCAGCTGCACAGCTCAGCTACAAAGAGTCGGCGCAGGGTATGAGGCACACGGCAGCAGAGCTGGTGCAGCCAGGGAAACAGGGCACCCAGGTTCCAGAAAGCCAGGCGGGCACGGCAGGGGCAGCAGCGGGGTGGTACGGAGGGGACTGACAGCCCTTCTGCTGGCTCGGCCGGGCCCAGTGCTGCCTCCTCAGCCACAAATAGTGTGGCCACCATGCAGGTGAGGAAGATGACGGTGAGCAAGCCGAAGAGGCACTCCTCCTGGGTACCCAGGTAGGGGGCCAGGGCACTGGCGTCCCAGTCAATGGCAGGTAGGAGGTAGCCCAGGCAGCCCCCAAGGCTGATCATGAAGGCGTAGACAGAGAAGGCCTGGCGACAGTGGTCTGGGTCCCGGAAGAGGTCAGAGAGCAGGGCCTCCAGTGGAGTGAAGCACACTTGGCCACAGAAGTCCAGCAGCCCCACACCCAGGATCAGCAGTGCCAACTCCAGGGGCCTGGTATCCGGGCACAGCAGCCCCGCCAGCCAGCCGGCCCTCGGGATAAGAAAGAGGCTCAGCAGGACACCCATGGACAGGACCCAGATGAAGGGCCTCCGGCGGCCATAGCGCCCACGCCAGTGGTCACTGGCTGAGCCTAGGAGCGGGACGGAGACCAGGCCCAGCACTGGACCGATACCTGCAAGAAGGGCAAGTAGTAGGAGTCAGCGGCCAGGACAATTAAGGAGCAAGGCAGAAAGGGAGCCAAGCTCCTAGAGAAGGATGGAAATGATAACAATAATATCACATTCAGGACAATCTCTGTGCTAGACCCAGCGCCGAGTCTTCACAGGGACTTTGGTTTACTGCTCACAACAAACGCCTCCATTTTCAGAATAGGGAAACGGAGAAAGGGAGCAACTGATAAGTGACACGTGTGGAAAGGCACAGAGCTAGGGAGGGTGGGAGGCAGGGTTTCAATGGTTAGTCTGACTCCAGTGCCTGCAACTCTGACAGAACCCCCTCGATGGGGGAGTATGGGGGCTGTCACACAACGGTGACCAATTGCCTTCTGTGGCTTTTGTAGAATTCATCTGCAAAGTCAGGAGCCCACCCGCTGTCCTAGTGGTAAGAAAGAGCCCTGGCTGGGAGACCCTGATCGAGTACCAGCTCTACTAATCAGTAGCTGTACAACCTTAGCTAAGGCTCACCAACCTCTTATACACCTCTGTCGTCTTCTCTATAAAATAGATAAGACCTCAGAGATTGCTGTAAGGATTAAATGAGATAATAGATTTAAAAAATGATGAAACAGCTAGACAAAGGTTAGGAGTATTCTCTCCAGTGTCTCCCATGAACCAGGTATTGTACAGAACCAGAATTACCAGAGATACAGAGCTAACTAGGGTATGTCCCTGTACTCTTTCCTTTCTCTTGGGATACCCCCTCAGCTCAGGGTCACCCTTCTGCCCAGCAACGCCTACTATCAAGCACAGGAGCAGCAGGCAACCACCTCTGCCTCTAAGCAGCTCTCTGGGCAGAGGTACTGCCACCCTGCACCCCAGGTGGCACATATCTGAAGCAAGAAGGAAAGAGGATGTAGTGACTCACCCAGCACCATGGTCATGAACTTCTCCTCCACCCCCACTTCCAGCAGCAGGGGTGGCACGTAGGTGATGCCTGCGGCCAGGCACACCTCCAGGCCAAAGGTCAGCAGGTTGACCAGCAGGAGCTGGGCCTTCCGATGCCGCAGCAGGCGGCTCACCCACAGCCTCTGGACCATGGTGGGCCAGGCAGGTAGGGCTCTGGGGGCTGTTCATGCACTCCAGAATTGCTTTGTCTCAACCCTGCTCCAGGACCCGAGGCCTCTCCTTCTCGTTGCCACCGACTGCCTAGGATTCAGCCAAGTGCCCATTTCTGCCAGTCCTCTGGTGCAGGTCCAGCTTCTCAGCCTGTGCTAAACACCTGTTGCCGTGGGACGCCTCGGTGAGGACACATCTCATCACTCAGATCCTAAAAGGACAATCACAGTCACATGGAGTGTTATGTCCTGGGAGCCAGGTCTCTAGGATTTGGTCTGAATTCTCTGAATCCTGTTCATACACAGGCCGGTGATGTGGCCCTGCCTCCTAGGTGCCACCCCCTGTTGCCCAGTCAGGAAATGCATGTTAATATTAGCCTAAGGCTGACATAATTAATAAGGTAAATATGATTCTTAAATCTCAGCACACTCCAGAGCCAAAGAGATGTTGGTTATTCTGTTGGGGGGCGGGGGTGGGAATCAAACCAACCGAATTTCCAGTTGCCCAGGCCTGGCTATCAAGGTACTCCTGGAGACCCTGTGCCAGGCCTGGCATGTTTGCTTCTCTCTCTGCTCTTCCCAAAGCTGGGCTGTTCAACTCCCCTTTGTTAACAGTGACACTTCCTATTCTGCACTGCCTGGCCATGGGCCATGTGGCACCACAACCCCCACCCCCTAGGATGAGGACAAAGGGGAAGGAGGAGAGGCTGTGGTTTGTTGGGTTGGGTTTTAATCTGTCATTGAAACCACGTAAAGAGAGCTCCTCTGGATCCTAGGCCTGAAAACCTCTCCTTTTGAGTTTCTCCCCAAGTTCAGTGTTCATGGGGAAGAAAGAGTCCCCCACGAAGATGGCTGTCCAACTGTCACAGAACAGCAGGGCCATTCCCAGGTCCCAGCCTCACAGTATCATAAAACCACACCACCTGTGATGACACCAGTGATCCCCCCACTGCCCCCTGAGCTGGCAGGACGCCCCCCCACTTCCTAGGCAGCCTTTCTCTGGTCCCCAAAGGGCTCCATTCTCAACAGAGAAGTTCCCTACCCCTCCTGCCAGTCTTGCCTCCTGTGCATAAAGAAGAACCACTGCTGCTCAGATCCCACTGGGTGACTGCCCACCCTGTACCCCTCCTCCAACGCACACAGGTGGCCTCCAGGTCATGCTTCCTGACAATGACACCCACTGCAGTCTGCTCTGCTTAGAGGTGACTATGAAAGAAGGAAAAATTCAGGTCAGCCATCAAGAGGAGGTGCAGAGGGCGGCCTCGGTGAGAAAAGGTGAGAGACCCATAATGTGTCATCCAGCTCAAAACAAAGACAGGGGACAGAACTTCCTTCCTCCTGGCTGGAGTGCCTTCCCATTCTGCACTAATTCAGTCCCATAAATGCTGCTAGAGAACAGCTACTCCTGTGCAAGGACCCGGCTCCAGTTTCCCCCGTCTGCCCGAGAGTGCCCCAACCCCTCACTCGTTCCTCTGCCAATCTCTGCATATCATAATAAAAGAAGCTTCAACTTCTTTTATCTTTTCAAATAACACTAAGCCACAAGGAGCCTTGCATGTTACAAAGCATGCTGTAGGTGCTCTCTGAGCTGCGCCACAGAGAAATCAGATGGCCATCAATCCTGGGTAAGATCTTTCCATTCCATAACTGCCTTCTGGGGCTTTGCAGGTGGTAGACCAGGAAGGAAAGGACTTGAGATAAGGCTGGACAACTAGCAGCCTCCTCCCAAAGTCCCACTCAGACCCCTACTTTGGGAAAGACAAAGGACTCCTATGGGGATGGCACATAGAGATGTGTAAAATACTGACCCACACAGTCCCAAAAGGGAGGTGGGGGACCAGATATCAGCTTTAGCTGGGCTGTTGTGGGTTCAACTTGAGCCCCTCCCTGTGACTGCATTTCCACAGTGCCCCCGAGAAGGAAAGCAGAAGATTGCAAGGAGACCAAGGGGTGGTGCTGTCCAGTCCCAAGGAAGGAGTTCTGGGTCAACTTCCAGCCCATCCCACACCCACCCTTGGTATGGGAAGGCCCTGGACACTCACCTGCTCTGGGTTTTCAAGGGACCAGGTCCTCCTTGAGCAAACACAGACTGTCAGATCCAGCCTCACCCACAACTTGCTCCCATTTCTCCAAGCCCTGGTTGCTCCCTCTTGTTTAAAATAAATCGCAGCTCTCCAGTAACCACTAGTTACCCCACCTGTCTTCCCCTCCCTCAACCCAGCTCCTCAGTCCTCCCAGGAATGAGCAGGTCCCTTCTTAGCCCACAAGTGAAAAAGACAAAAATGGGTGAAGAGAAGAATTTCCCCCATCTTCCTGCAGCCCAGATAGCTCATCGGCTGCCTCCTGCTCTCTGGAGTGCCCCTCTGCACCCCACTACAGGTTCTTTACCTGGTAACTAGAGGCTAGGCCAGGTGAAGAATTCATTGAAAGGAGTTGGGTAGGAGTGAGCAGGCCCAAGCCCTGCTCAGCACCCCTCTGTTCTTAGGTTGTGGAGCCCGGCCTCCCTCTTTTGACTTCTATTCTGCCCTGGGAGCCCAAGGCACTCTTGCCACCCCCCGACTTTACTCTTAAAGCTCATAAGAATGCTCTCCCCTCCAAAGCCCCCCTTTCTTATCCTTGCATCCTTCCCAGTGCCCTCGTCTCCCCCACTTCATCCCACTCCCAAGTCCTCAGGATGGAAGAGACTGCACAGGACTCCCTCAGCACTAACCCCAGCCACCAGGGCCTTTTTCCCTAGGGCACAAACAGAGAAGCCCAGGACTGGCCCGTTCCCAGGCTCAGAGAGGTCAGAGAACAAGAAATGGTTTGGTACCACTCTCCCAGCTAACGTCCCCATCAGCAGCTACAGGGTACACTTCTCTCACCAAAGCTTGAAAGTGACAGACCACGGTTGGGCTCCCCTACTTGGGGAACTCCCCTCTCCTCCTGGAGCAGGAATACAGACAGGGGGACAGGTTCTAACTCTCCTCTATAACCTTCAGTCTCAAAGATGCTTCTGACTCAAATCCTCCTGCCCCACTGCTCCTGGAGCACTCTGTCTGTCTGGCAAACAGAAGATCAACCAGAAGAGCCAGCCTCAGAATGCTCACCTGGCGAGGAGGGGGCAGGAAGAGGAGGAAAATGGAGGGGCTGACCTCTTCGAAAGGAAAGGAACAAGCAGCCTTCCAGGAGGACAAGTCCCTCTCAAGTTCCAAACATCTCCCCTCCTCTTGCCCCCGATGGCAGGACAGCAAGAAAACTGGAGGAAACCCAAGACCTCTGGGAACCTGCAAGGCACTCTGCCCCAGGCCATCTTTCCTCAACCCTGGGAGAACAGAGCCAAACCCAGCAAGGCCAAGGGCCCCAGGCAAGGTCAGTGAACCTGGATTCTACCTGGCCAGCTCCAGGTCCCAGGAGACCTACACACCCCATGCACCCCAACACATGGCACCCCCAGGGCAGGCTGTGGGCTCCATCACAACCCTCTGGCACCCATCCCAGCAAGAAAGGGGACCCAGCAAAGTTTACCTAATGAATGAATGGCTGGACGCAGGGGGTGGGCGTGTAAGAGGTGAGAAAGACTGAAGTCCCTTTCCACCCCTGTCCCCCACACCACACACCAAGGAAATTCCAAGTTGAACTCCAGAGGTGGCAACTTCTGAGGGCTCAAAGGTGGTGAGTGGCTCAGAGAGACCCTCCTGGGCTGGAGAGCCCTCACTTCAGATTGGACCCCCAGCAAGGAGTACAGGGAAGGGAAACTGAGCAAAAGGAACAAACTTGGCCTGAACTTTGTCCGACATTCAAAAGACAGAGTGGAGGAGGCGGAGGAAAGGAGACCCGAGCCCACTCCCCGGTAGCTCCCTAAGGGAAGGGAGGGTCAGAGGGACATATAAAGAGGCCTTTGAGGGCTTTCAAAGGGGCTCCTGCCACCCCGCACAGCTGAGGTGGAGCTGGGGGGGGCAGATTCCCTCTGCTGACAGACAGAGGCCAGAGGGAGCCGGGCTGGGGGCAGCCCCCACCCCGGGCCAGTGTCAGGCAGCAATTCTATGGGCTCTTTATGCTGGCCAGCATCCCCACACCCCACCCGGGCACATCAAATGGCCGCAGTCCGCGCCCTGACCCCGCCGGCGGCTCAGCGGCCCCACGTCCTCCCTCCACACTCACAAAGACAGCGCAGCTTCCTCGCACGCTCCTCTACCCCTCACAGCGCCCGGAGCCCGTCCCTGCAGAGGGGGAAACACGAGCGATGATGACTCAGTTGAAGACAGGCGGTGGGGTCACCCCAGGCCATCCTCCCTAACACACCCCACCAGGGCTGTCCCACCCCAGGCCAGGACCGAGGGTCAGAGGCAGGGAGATGAAAGGAGGGACCCCACTCCTCCAAAGCAGCCTGGACCCCAGCACCTCGCTTGCTCCAGGCTAAGCTCTCCAAGGCCCCCTAGGTTGGGGGCAGGGAAATGGACCTCCCAGGTCTGGGAGGGGTTGGTCACCAGCCCAGCATCCCTATTACCCTTCCCGCCCCACCCTCCACCCTGGTGCCTCAGTCCCAGGGGACCAATGCCCTCCGACTTACCTAATAAGACCTAGCATATTGCAATCCCGAAATGAGCTCCACCCTCATGAGCTCCTTAAGGAGGCTTGGGGATGCCCCAAAAGGAGCCAGCCAGGAGCCCAGCACTTAGACTTAGCACCCTAGTGAGGCAGTTGTTAGATCCCCTTTGTTAGGGATGCCGTGGGAATTCCTACCTCACTGCTACGGAGGGGAGCACAGCATTAGACTACACATGGCTTCCGTGCTTTCCAATCCATTTAGTGTTTGATTCTCTGGGCCCAAATATTTCCAAAGCAGTGAGGGCCTCTGTTTTCCCCAAGGCTGCCCCAGAAAAATGCAACAGTGATTTGCACAGATAGCTGAGGCCCGCGACCTCACAGGGCACAGACACCTGAGAATGCCACTAGGCTGCACCTCAAGGGAAACCTAAGAAAGAGTAAGGGCCAGGCAGTGGGAAGGAGGACCTCAGCCCCGCCCCAGACTTGCTCCCTAGCTCCTGCCTCCCCCAGGGCTCGAAGGCCAGGGATTTAGAGTCCGCCCTGCTGAGCTGCCTTTTCTTCCCTCAGACTGGAAGCCTTCTGCTTAGCAGCTTGTCAGAGAGAGTGAGGGGGCTGCAGGCCAGGACACAAAGGGGGATTAGGGAGAAACCTCTCGGCCTGCAGAGTAATCCATCAAACTCTCTCCGGCTGCCAGCACTGGCCCCTTCCCACTCAATTCCCCTTCCAGCTGCTGTGGGCCCCCCACCCCCTCCGGCTCCTGAGCCCTGTCACTCGGGCAGCAAAGAAAATCCCAGGCCCTGGGGGGGCAGAGGGGGCACACCACAGACACTGGGAAAAGGGAAACAGCTCCCTCCCCCCACTCACCCCCAATGTGTGAAAACCCAACAGGTGGCAGTGGCTTGCAGGAGAGCTGCTTTTGTTGCCCTGTCTGAGAGCCTCAGTCCAGCTTCAGAAAGGAAACAAATGCCAGAGGAGATTGAGGGAAGGGGAGGGGAAGGGACAGCGGGGCAGTACCGAGCCGGCACTGATCTCGCCCCTCCAATTCAGCAGCAGGGATTCTAGGGCTGGCCTGACCCTCACCTTGGCCAGAGTCAGTCCTGGCCAGCCTAAGCTGAAGTCCCAAGGGTCACCTGGTAATCCCATGGTGACAGTCAATACAGACACATTCTGATTCCAGGCACCTGGGCCTCCCAACCAGACTTCATTTCTGAGGACAGCTGCTATGCTAGGTCACACTGGCCATGCCCTCCAAACTAAGACAAGCAGTACTCTTCAACCTGGAGCTCTCTTCCACCCCAGGGGCCACAGTCCTCTGAGCTCCAACATCCCCGAACCCTGGCAGATCTTCAGGGTGACCTAGGTTTGAGAGTCAGCTTGACCTGGGTTTGCATGCCAGCCCCACCCCTTATTATAACTGCATGAGCTTGTTACTTGAGCCTCAGTTTCCTCATCTGCAACTAATAGTAGCAGCTAACATTGAGGTTTACTACATGGCAGGCACTATTCCAAGCATTTTCATCTCCCAGCCACCCGATGAGGTGAGTACAATTAGTATACCCATTTCACAGGCGAGGAAGCTTAGATTAATACCACCAACTTCATAGACGTGTGGTGTGTTTGAGATAAAGGGTGTAAAAGTTCCTGGTGGCCACTTCTTCTGTGGAGGAAGCTTGGGGAGAAGGTTTTCTCATTTCCAAACAGAAGTGGCTACAGTCAGGGGAGACCAACCATGCCTTTCTTCTCGCTTCCATTCCCCTCTCACCACGTGCCTCCCCTCACTAGTGCCTCTTTCAGCCCCCAGCAGCAAGAGGAATGCCAAGAATGTAAATGCCTCCCCAGGTGCTGGCTCCAACAGGTGAGGAGAGGTCACTGCAACAGACCTGCCTACTTTGGAAGGCTGAGGAGGGAGGTGGGAGGTGGGATAAACATCCCGCAGTTATGAGACAGGGTGATTTCCATACACAGGGAAAATAATCACAGTGGCCAACCCCTACTAACCACCCAGCAGGTGTGTGGCATGTGCTAGGTACTCGATATACGTTCTCTCTAATAACTCATACAGTTCTACAAAGTAGGTATTCAATATTCCTATTTTACAAGGATGAAAATCTCATCGTCTCAGAGAACTTAATTAACATACCCAAGGTTGCACAAACAAAACGTGGTTGAATGGAAAATTCAGACCATTCAAAAATTCTGGAAAGTGCTCTGAACTGGGAGTCAGGAGAGTGTAGTCCTGTTTCAGCAACTTTTATAGCTGTGTAACCTGGACAAACCATTTCTCCTCTCCAGGACTCAGTTTCCACACCCGTAAAATGAGAGCTCATGTGGATAATGTCTAAGGTTCTTTATAGCAATACGACCAGGTGACCTCACACCATCCCCTGGCCCCAAGTAGGGTGCTCACCAGGGACAGTGCCCACTGAGGGCTCACTGACAAGGCTGCATGGCATTCGGGAAGGGGGTTTCCATGACCTTCCACCAATGAGAGTCAGGGGGAATCAGGTGAAGAAGGCTCCCCAGCTGCACTTACCCACTCTTTACCTGCCTACACACTGCTCGAGTGCCAACACAGTGCCAAGGGTCAATGGTCACCTGAAACTGAGCGAAGTAACAGGACATCTGGAGCAGAACTGCCCTCTTCCCCATTCCCTCCCAGAGTCGGACTCTGTTCCTAGCAGAAATTAGTAACTAAACTCTTTCTCTTCTTGGGCCACAATTAATGCTCCCCTACAATGTGGGGCACAGTACCAAGAAATCCCTTGGTTCAAGGGTGGGGGAAGAGGAACATGGGAGAGGAACAGGGAGCTTGGCACAGTGTCTGGGCCACTGGGAAGGTCCCTCCCCCTCCTCCCACCTCTCCCCACAGCCCCCGCAAAGTGAAACCTGAACAGCCTCCCTCCTAGTGAACTTATACCTTGCCAGTCAGCCAGGCCAGACCAGGCAGCTTTCCCCATCCGTGCACAGCCAATCCTCGTCCTCTCCTTCAACCTGGCCTCCCTAGGAGATGAGGTGTTCAGGAAAGAGGTCAGGAGGCTGAGGATCTGGGCAAACCTACAGATGAGCAGCACCCCAGGTTGAGTCAGACCGGGTGCTGGTCCCAGCTCCGCCATGTCCAACCTCTGGGGTCTCTAAGGACCTAACAGCCCTGATATCCTTGGGACTGTGACCAACCCCATTTTAATCAGAGGACTCCAGGTCAGACTCAGTCCTTTGGAAGTGGGTTCTCAGGAACCACTGTATACTCAGTGGTAAGCAAGGAGACCCACCTTGAGACTTTTTATTAAAGAGCTCAAGTTTGTCCACCCTTAGAGGAAGTATACCTCGGTGTGCGCAACCTAACCTCCCCTAAAGGAATGTCAGAGAGCACTGAAACCCACTTACCCCCCATTTAATACTGAGTCCCAATTACGTGTAAGCCCGCTGTGAAAGTGCTGGGGTACAGAAACAACAGACTGCAGCACCCTTTATCAGAAGAGATAAAATGCAATCATTGTGCAAGGAGGTGGTTCAGGTGCTCAGAAACAAGTCCACACAGTAGGGGCCCCCAGGGGGGTGCATGCTCAATTCTTCCCAGGCTTTCTACAGGAAATGGCCATGTTGTTGAGCCTTGAAAGATAAGCAGGTTAGCACCATGCAGAAAAGGGCAGATGTCTATAAAACAAGGCCCCCAAAGCCTGGGATTTCCAAACATACCCACCCCTCCTCATGAGGTATGCTGGAAAGAATAACAGACCCAAAATCATGGGACTGGGTTTTGATCTCAGATCTGGCCCAGTTATTTGTGTGTCCTTAGATGAGTTGCTGTCACACCTTCCTGAGCCCAAGATGAGGGAAATTCAGCAGCAGTGGGCTTGATTTTGCTTCCAAAGTGGTCACCATGCTTGCCCTTCCTGGACCACAGTTCTCCTTCACCTGAACCCCATTCAGCTCAAATCCCACACCTCCTCTAGGGCTCCTTGGAACCCAAGCTGTCAAGTATCCTTTCTCTCCCTCAAATCTTGGCTCTGCTAACCAGGCACCCCTCAGGGTTGGATACTGCCCATGGTCCTCAGGGTCTCTGGTTTGCAGTCCTTTTCTTGCTGTCCCTCCCTCACTAGCCCTTCAGCTCCTGGAAAGCTGGGAGCACAGGCCCTGCCCAGGCCCTGAGAAGGGTGGGTGCTCCACAGAAGGCTTATGGATGAGGCTGGATCAGCACTCCTGTTAGATGTGATTTGACCAGCAGGGCCACACTCAAGGTATCTGGGCACTCAGCTCTCTCTAGCAACAGGAGCCAGGAGTGGGAATCTAGATTGCCACAGCCTTAAGGATGGGCCAGACTTGGGCGCTATTTGCCAGCTCAAAGTACACTTGAGATTAGAGAGGCCTTGGGGAGGCAGCACAACAGTGAGTACTGCAGAAAGAGGAACTGCTGCTGTGGGCTGGCTGTCCCTGAGGCATCCCATCTGGCTAGCCATTCCATCTTGCCTGGATTTGGTGACTGAGGGACTGTATGCTATGGGACCAGGAGTTGGCCTCCAAACCCCTCTTTGCTGGCTCATGCCAGTTCCCCAGAGACAGTGATCTCCAGAATTAACAAAGAAGAAGAGGGAAACAAACATCTCGTGAGCACCCGGTCTGTGCTGGCACTTTGCTAAATATGCATACACATTTAATCCTCACCATAACCTTCAAGGTGAATATTGTCATCTCTGTTTCATAGATAAAGACACCACGGCCAACAAGGGAGGCAGCCCCATCTCCAACAGCAGAAGCAAGAAGCCCTACAAGTCATTCAGTGTCAATGGCAAACTGTGGACTTCTCTCCATGCTGGTGGAAACACTGACTACATAGTAGAAAAAGGAATTAAACAGGAAGTTCTGGCCAGGGATCAGAACCATCCCATGATGGCTCTGTCACCAGCCCCTGCCCCCAAGCAGAGACACTTAATACACTGGACAAAGCTCAACATTCCAGCTCTATTGCTGGGAGTCAAGTGGCATCAGTGTTGGAGACACTGGGCCTGGTACCAACTGGTCCAGCCTCCACCCTTGCTGTCCAGCAAACAGAGCCACTGACTATTCAAAGAAAGCTGGGCTGAATTTTTCTTCTGTGCAAAGCAAAAGATCCCATGGGGTGGGAAGAGAAGACAACAGAATCCCAACTCAGGGCACCTTCCCCATACAGTTTTCCTAAAAATAACAACAAATAACCTTTCTACATAGAATTCTGAACCTTCCAGAATATATCTACACTCACCTTCTTCTCCCCATGAGACCCTCTTCCAATTTGAGAAGTATGCTCTTGGCAGGTGGGCAGGTCATGGGTTTCTGGACTAATGATAAAACAAGTTACATAGGACTGACAAGGGAGAGACAAGGATGTCCAGTTCTAGTGTCTTCTTTGCAACAGACCACAAGTTCAACTGCAGACATGTCATTCCCAGCTTACATATAGTTATATACGGTTTAATTCCCTTGCTAACAAACTCTGGTTTCTAAGTGTAAACCACAATGATTGCTTTCATTGTCACCAAATAACAACAGCTGACATTTATCAAGCTCTTTTTCCAAGCAACTGCTATGCTCAGAGCTTTACCTACATCAGCTTATTTAATCCTAGCAATACTGTGAGGTAGGTACTATTATCCTCATGTTACATAGGAGGAAGTTGAAGCACAGAGAGGTTAAATAACTTGCACAAGAGGAAATGGGATTCAAATTATATTGCCGGAGCCCAGTTTCTTAACTATTCATACTGACTCTCAAAGTCCAGGAGACCTTGCTCCAAAAGAAATAAGGTCTAGAGCAAAAAAAAATTTTTTTTTCTTAAAGGCAGGGACCAGGAAAAGAGTCCCAGGCTGGATGCTGCTGTCCATTTGGTCACAGGTGGTATAACATAGTTAATACTAGCTAACATTTACTGAGTACTTACTATGTATCAGGCACACAGGTAAATGCTCTATATGCATTATTTAATAAAGCTATAATTTTTAGATTTTATTACATATAATTCTATGAATATTATTTATATTTATTATAATTTATTTAATGAAACTATACAGTTTGCAGCCAGGGATACTGAGGCTTAGAAGAGATTAAGTAACTTGCCAAGCTACTAGAGCAGCCAATATATAAACTCTTTCTGACAGTCTGGATTTTTACCAATAATGTGTTATCGGGCTCTGATGGTCCAGATGATAGTGCTTAATTTCACTTCCAGAGTCCTCGGACCATCCCTGCCTTACTGCCTTTTCTCGCCAGAGCCCTGCCCAGGCTGAGAACTCCAGGTTGGGTAAGTGGAGAGCTGGAGAGGGGCCTCCACATCATCCCTTCACCACCCAGTGGCCTGGAAGGGGCTCGATGGACCACCAAGGATCACTATCCAGTTCCTCCTCCTCCTCCTGGGTTACTCAGAGAGCCTGGAGGGAGAAGGGGAGTTCACCACACACTCCCCGAGTATATAGAAAAAGTCCCCCCAACACACACCAACTAAGTTGGGGCCTGTCTGTCCACAGCTGTATGTTCATCCACAGCTGTATTTTTATCTTAAGACTCATCCTGCTGACTCAAGCTCCATTTTCTGAGCACTTTTAGAACAGAGTCCTGGCTCCAAGACAGGACTTGGGGGAGGAGATAAGGGAGGAATGAGGGGATGGGACCGATCCAACAGAAGGGCCTGTGACCTCAAATTATGTCCCCACTTATCCCTTATGTTGCTCTATGAGTTTTCTCAGTCTTCCCACGCAGCCTGTACTTTTTGAGCCCTATCCATCCTACCGCCATGTGCCAACCCGTTCCCAATGCCTTGAGCAGGTGAGTCCACAACAAGGCTGTCTCTGCTCTGAATGGAGATCTGCTAAGTGCATCAGAAAAGGCAGCCAGAGGCTCCCAGGACCTTACCCTCACCCCTGAGCAAAGCTTCCAGGAGCCCAGCATGGGTCGCTCTGGGCCCTGGTCTACTGGCAATGCCCGCCTGCAGACTCCAGGACAGTAAGACAGCAGCTAGGCTCCTCTTAGTCCCCACTCCACCGGGATCAGGTCTGTGTAACAGCTGAAGGGCGAATCCTCTCTAGGTAGCACTCACCATGCCAGCCCCTCCCTACCCCCAATTCCGGCCCCTTGGGAAAAGAGGAAGCGTGGGGGATGCGCCTGGGAGAGGGGGAAAAGCTGAGCAGGTCAGGAGTGCCCGTCAGGAAGATGGAGGCTGACTCACAGGTCAAGGGCAAGAGCAACTCACAGGACTCCAGGGCCTGGGGGAACGGGAGACGGGGGAAGGACTGATCTTCACCCAGGAGAAAGCCTGCAGGACCCGGGGCTCCCCCGGCAGGCACGCCGCGGCCTGAACCTAGAGCTCTAGGAAGCTGCACGGGCACCCAGGGCCCACGTCACACCTGTTTGCTGCTGGAGAACTTACTAACCCCAGCCGAGCCCAGGAGCCCGGAGAAGACAGCGGCCTCTCCTTCCTCCTCCCCAGGGGGATAGCCGAGACTGTGAAGGGGACACAGGGACACAACTAGACACACACACACACGCGCCGCCCAGCCCCAGCTCTCTGCCCACGGCCTCGCCTCAGGACGAATGTCCGAAGGGGCTCAGTCGCCTTCCGTCCCTCCATAACCCCGTCTCTCTTCCCCAAGAAAGCCGGGCCGGCCCGGGCGCCCCGCGGCTCCCCGGAGTCCCGGGCTGTGCGCGCCGCGGTGACTCATCCCGCCCCTTTCCGGTGAAGCCCAGACAAGGGAAGAAAATAAATGCAACTTTCCAAAGAAAACTCCGACGCGGGAGGCTGCCCCGGGGGCGAGCGGCCGGTCCGCAGCCGTCTGCCGGGCCCGGGGTTCCGGGCAGGGGCGGCTGCCCGCCCACGCCGCCGGCC
>NW_007726197.1:474485-532930 GCF_000696425.1 Galeopterus variegatus | reverse complement strand
CGCGAGGGCGCAGCGCCCCCGCTTTCCCGCGCCGGGACCGTCTCCCCGGGGAGGGCAGCGGGCGCGCTCCTACCTGGCCGAGGCGAGCGGCTGTCACCGGGGGACCGGCGCGTGCCAGCTCGTCACCCTCCTCTCCCCCTCACGCGCGCCAGCCGGCGGCTTTTAAATCTCCAGGTTACTCGGCGGGGGGAGAGAGCATGCGCGCTGGGGCTGCACGAGGGGGCGGGGCGAGGCGGGACGGAGGTGGCGGGCGCAGGAGGGGGACCGAGGGGTGGGGCTGGGACCCAGGACCGGAGAGCGGGAGGTCCCCAAGCTGTCTGTAGCCGCTGCGGCCGCGACGGGCAGCCCCCGCGTGTCTCCCTGGCTGCCCTGTCATTACCTAGGGCAGTGCACCGCCCCCTCTGCGGCTGGCCACCAAAACGTTTAGGTAAGAGCTACCCGGCTCCGCGGGGCGCCTCTCCTTCCCGAGGCCACTCTGCCACCATTCCCCCCCGTGCGTGCCACTCTGGCCATCCCGGTCTCCAGGCAAAGCTGCACACTCCCAGTCCAGGACCATCCCTTGAAAGGAGATGTCGCATTCTCTCGAGTTACTCTTCCTAGTGTTTGCTGTTCTCCGACGCAGACAGAGCTTCTTTATAGTTAACTCAGTCCCTCTTCCTGCAGCTAAAAGCCAAATTCCTCGGTAAGGGGGTCTTAACCCTTGACTTGGTGTCAGCACCACGCTCTCCCAAGCGAGCCAACCGGCCATACCTATATAGGGATCCGAACCCGTGGCCTTGGTGTTATCAGCACCGCACTCTCCCGAGTGAGCCACGGGCCTGCCTTTTTTCCTCTCTCTTTTTAAGGGTGTGATGGGATAGAAGAATAAGTTGCCCGTGAAATGTTTCCTGTGTCAGCTGTTGAGCAAGGTCCTGTTTCCAGAATGTCTTTGACAAGAGTACAACCATGCAGGTGGGAGGCAGACAATCGGAGTCCTGAGCTGGCCCCTGGGGTGTGGGAGCCAGTGTGTTTTTCCTCCGTGGAGTTTTATTGGAGTGGAGAAAAATCCAATTTAGGCAGATAAAAAATCCCAGGAAGATGGCTTTGAAGGGGAGGACCTAGTTGGCCTAAGCCCTGCACTGGGCACTGGGGCACTGGGTTCCAATGCTGGCCCTGTGTCAACCGGTGATGTGATGTGGGGCAAGTCCCCTCCATGTTCTGGGTGGGAGAGGGTGTTAGCCAGATGGTCTCTAAGGGCACATCCATCTGGGAGGCAGAGAAAAGGAGATAGAGAAGGGAGGGGAAATAGTGGAGCCCTGGTAACGGGGAAAAGAGAAAATGAGTGCAGGAAAGAGCAGAGATGTGAGAAATCAAGAATCTACCTTCCAAGTCACTAAACAAGTTTAACTGGAAAACTGTCTCAGCATTGCCTCCCTGGGAGCACTCTCACCTCTAGCTGGGGACTTCTGGGCTGGCCAGCTGATGGCTTTCCAAAGTCTCTGGCATACCCTTTTGTGGCCAGCAGAGAGACCTGGGTGGTGTCCTGGGTTCTTGAGCTGATGTACCCTCTGCCCAGGAAAGAGGGCAGGAATCAGGGGGAATTCTGGGTCAGCTGGAAAATTACAGAGCCAGGAGAGAGTGGACAGAGGTATTTTTCCAGGCTCGGGAAAGAAAACTGGGAGCAGGAGAGAGTTGTCCCACCTCAGAGGACTAGGAACCTCCCTCCCCCCACTTCTTGCCAGGGGCCTATGCCTTGTGACACAGGGAAGAGAAAAGAGGGCTCAGGAGAGTGAGCAGACAGCGTGGTGTGAGACCCTGGACCCCACCTGGTAGCCTGGCTACCTGAATAACTGCCCAGTCACCCCTGCCCAACAAGGTGGCTGAATTCTCCAGACCACTTCCAGCACACGGTGCTGTAGGGCCTTCTGCTCTGCAAATCTCCCCACCGCCCTTTCTGCTGATATGCCCTTGTGTAATAATAATAATAGTCAACCATTACCGACTGTGCCAGGCGCTGTTTCTAAATGCTTTTCGTGTATTAACGTATTCGATATTTAGGACAACCCAAGAGATGGGTACCATTTTCAGATAAAGAAACTGAGGCAATTCCTCGATCCAGTTACTTCCCTCCGAGGGCCCCAATCACACACAAACAGTCTCTGGGCTCCAGAAACAAGGCAGGGGCAGCAGTCCCTCATCTAGCCTGGCCAATGACTTTAGAGTCTTAGTGGAAGTCATTAATACCCATTCTACTCCCCAAGATGCCGTGTCGTTCTGGACGAATAACAACTTCTCTGGGCCTCAGTTCCCCATTAAGTCAGCTGTAAGAAAACTACCATGTCCCTTTCCCTTCCTCCCTTCTCCCTCCCCCACCATATACACACACACACACACCCTACTCCCTAGCCACTTCCCATTTATAGGAAATGGGGGATGACGTGAGGAGCAAGCCCATCCTTGGGGAACTGCTAATAGTCTGGCTGGATATTGGAGAAACCAAAGATGCTGGCAAAATGCATTAGCAGCTTCTGCCCCCCCCCCCCCACAGCCCCTCCTCATTATCCTTGGGCTCAGAGCATCCTCCTCAGTCCACAGAGATAAGACACCCAGCTGGGGCTGGTTGGCCTTGCAGAAAGCTGAGAAGCCATGAAGGACCTGAATTTCCCTCGCTGTTCCCATCTCCTCTTGCCATGTCCATCATCCAAGGGCTGTGGTCCACTTTGAGATCTTTTTGCCTCTTCCCTTGCCTGCCTCAGGATGAGTGTGAGCAGTCTCGTTAAGCATAGGGGCTACCAGTAGGGTCAAATCCTACCAGTGGTCTTGGAAGGAGGAAGGATTGGTCCCCTGGACACAGCATTTCCACTTCTGGGATTTCTCTCATGGCAAAATGATCAGAGATATGTAAGAGATGTTCATCTCAAAATTCTTTAAAATAGTAAAAAGTTAGTAACAATTTAAATGTAGAATAATAAGCCATTTGCTAAGCAAATTATGGAAAATACATTCAATGGAACACTATGCCGCCATTAAAAATGATGATATAGGAGAATTTTAGTTGACTGGGGAAATGTTTCTGATATATTACTAAGTGAAAAAAGCTGGCTACAAAATAGTTTGCACAGTGGGGTATGCATTGTTAAAAAATTACATATACATTAATGCAACGTGATTGGATCTTGGTAGAGAAAAAGGACAGTAGTGGAAAAATTGGTGGAATCTGAATAAAGTCTGTAGTCTAGCAAATAGTACTCCACAGGTATTTCCTCTGTTTTGA
Organism: Galeopterus variegatus; assembly: GCF_000696425.1. Lineage (NCBI taxonomy): Eukaryota > Metazoa > Chordata > Mammalia > Dermoptera > Cynocephalidae > Galeopterus > Galeopterus variegatus. The sequence goes on along the minus strand of NW_007726197.1, from coordinate 529,677 downwards.
TAATTATACTATGGGTGCGTAAGATGGTAACATTAGGGAAAGCTGATTGAAGGGCATACACGATCCGGTATTATCTCTGCAACTTTTCTGTAAATCTAGTTATTCTAAAATAAAAAGTTTTAAAAATTAGATATATATCTATAGAGAAGAAATCATAAGAAAGACATAACCAAATGGTGCATACTGGTTTTTTATGAGTGGAAAGATGACTTTTGCAGGGGCTAAGGGGACTTTTTGATATCTCCGAGTTTTCTATATGGATCATAAATTACTTTCCTAAATAGAAAGAAAAGAATGTATATGTTATTTATTATTATTATTTTTTAAAGATGACCGGTAAGGGGATCTTAACCCTTGGCTTGGTGTTGTCAGCACCACGCTCAACCAGTGAGCGAACCAACCATCCCTATATAGGATCCGAACCTGTGGCCTTGGTGTTATCAGCACCGCACTCTACCGAGTGAGCCACGGGCCGGCCCTATATGTTATTTTTTAAGGGGCAAGAATAAAATGAATTGAAGGAAGGCAGAAGAAAGAGGAATGAGAGATCGGGACTGAGGCTGCCTCCCAGTGTGGACTCCCACACCCCATTTTTGTTCAGAGGGCCAGGGTGGACTAGGAACCTGCCCAGAAGAACCAACCCTGAGCGCCTCCTTAAGTGAAGGGCTTAGAAGGGTTTGGGTGAAGAAGTAAGCTGGAGCAGAGTTTGAAAAGGGTGAAGAAAGAACCTGGAGGGTTCACACACCTGGACCGTGTTTCCACCTGCACCAAGCACGCTGAGCTTTGGGACATTTTGTGTGGACGAAAAAGAAAGAAATGAAAACCACCAAAAGAAGAGTTAGCTGCATCTTCCCTCTCATATCCTAAGCTTGGGATCGACCGTGCCTCTAGTTCTTGAGGTCACCCGGGCCTTACCCTGACCATCATCACAAGACAGTAGAGCCTTAGAGCTGCTGACAAATGAGCCCCTCACTACACAGCTAGAGAAACTCCAATTTGAGCGGCGCCCTATGCAGGGAAGATTTTAAAACAGCAACAAACATGGGCTTCAACAGCACTTTCTTCAGGAAATTTCCCAGCAGTGAACAACAGAAATACTTCTACAGGGCCAGCCCATGGCTCACTTGGGAGAGCATGGTGCTGATAACACCAAGGCCACGGGTTCGGATCCCTATATAGGGATGGCCGGTCAGCTCACTTGGGAGAGCGTGGTGCTGACAACACCAAGTCAAGGGTTAAGATCCCCTTACTGGTCATCTTTTATTTAAAAGAAAGAAAGCAAGAAATACTTCTACAAAGAGAACTTTCCTCTGTATTTAAACTTCTGAGTCTTCCCCCTTCCTCATCCAGACCTATGAGGAGTGAGGGGAGAGACCAATGATGCCTCCAAAGCAGAAAGATCCAGCTCAGCAAAGAGTAGAAGTGAGCATATGCTGAATCCATTGCTGCCATGAAAAAGGGTTGGCCTTTCTACAGGCAAAGTCAATGTTGAAAAGAAATGGCTTCAGAGGGCAAACCCAGGTAGAGGAGGGAGTCATGGGAGCCAGATCATAGCTCAAGATAGGGAAGAAGAGGCCTAAGGAAGAACATGGGGAGTTTACCAAAGGGCAAGTCCCAAGAGATTAAGCAGCTGGGGACATTGTAGGGCTTTCAGACACCAGGTAAGTGGAGAGGCTGAATGAATACAATAAGCCTTTCCAGTTCTGAAATCCAATGAAGCCCATCCCAATCTCCTCTCCAAGGACAGAACTGGGTCTTTTAACCTCTCATATTTTAAGGGCATCAGCAAAATTCTCAGAGTCAAGAAGCTCTACAACTGGCTCACGAGGGCTCATTTCTTTTTTTTTTTTTTAAAGATGACCGGTAAGGGGATCTTAACCCTTGACTTGGTGTTGTCAGCACCACGCTCAGCCAGTGAGCAAACCGGCCATCCCTATATGGGATCCGAACCCGGGGCCTTGGTGTTATCAGCACCGCACTCTACCGAGTGAGCCACGGGCCGGCCCCCGAGGGCTCATTTCTTACAAACTGAAATGACAGGACGGATTGGGATTTGGGTGGGATTGCTTGATGGGACTCAAGGCTATGAGGCAAAAGCATAAAAGGTAATGCTATCTCCCTCCCCCTCCTCATGAGGGTTGAACCAGACAACCTCCCTGTAAGTCTCTAAATGGGAAAGACACTGAGTTAACTGGGCTGGCTTCTGAAATGCCTGGAGCGTGGAGGTGATTATGTCACTGTGAATACCAGGGATTCTACCCCTGAGCTCAGACCGCCTGAGGGGCTGACAACAGGGTGGGGTTGGAGAATGGGGTGGGACAGCCAGAGGCGACAGAGCTCTGCTAGCTCCACACCTCCATGGAGATAGGTCTCTAGTCACCGACAGGCTATGTGCTATAGGGGGAAAAGAGTGGGCACCGGAATCAGACCCAATGCCACTTACTATGTATTCAATCATTCATTTCTCATTCAGTGAACATTAATTAAATAACAATTACAAATCAAGCTCAGTGCTAGGATCTAGTAACTTTACGCCTGCAACCAAGTCATTTAACCTCCAAACCTCAATTTTTTTTTAATGCAGAAAACTTGTTGAGAAGAATTCAGGCTATTGCATAAATAGTGTACTTAGGGGAGGATCTCAATGCATGTTTATTCATTCTGTCTTCTTTTTATTTATTTTTTAAAATATGACCGGTAAGGGGATCTTAACCCTTGGCTTGGTGTTGTCAGCACCACACTCTCCCAAGTGAGCTAACCAGCCATCCCTATATAGGGATTTGAACCCATGGCCCTGGTGTTATCAGCACCACACTCTCCCAAGTGAGCCACGGGCCGGCTCTCATTCTGTCTTCTGAACAGAATCCTACATGTGATGATGTACAAAGATGGACAAGATCATATGTGATACAGTTTCTGCCCTTATGGAGATAAAATCTTCTCCAGGAAATTGGTGCACAAATGTGATCCAGCAACATGTGAGCAAGTGCAAAAATCTCAAGGCTACAAACCAACTCCGGAGGTCAAAGATGATCAGAGTTCAACTGACTAAATCCAAGGAAGCTGAGCAGAGTTGGGTAAGTTCTAAGCTGGGTTTTTGAGGCCAGTAGGCTGGTGATGGTGAATGATAATTACTTGTTTCTGTGCTATACTTAATGGCTTTACAAAGCATTTTCACAGACATCATTGGGTTTGAGTCTCACAAGTACCAAGGTAGTTCTAAGGTAGGCAGTTGCCACCTCCTTTTACAGATGGGGAAACTGAGGTCAAGTAACTTGCACATGGTGGCAGAGCTGAAGAAAGTGAGATCCTGAGATCCCGTCTCCTGGATGTGCACTGAGAGCTCTGAGGTCTCTGCCTGGCTGCAGAGGGGAGAGCTCAGCTCTCACTACGTCAGTTCTGCACTTCAGCAGTGTGTTGTAGCAGCAGGAGCAGCAGCAGCAGGCTCAGACAGAGCCCAGATCAGGAGGCTGAGGAGCTCAAAGGGGATTTGGTTGCTGGCTGTGACTACAGTCTTCAGAGTGGGGAAAACAAAGGGGTCAAGCAAGGGGCAGGAGGGCGAGATAGAGGCCTGAGGTCTCACTCCATTCTCCCCTGTAGGGCTGACTCTTTGACTGCAACACAGGAATAAAAGGAGGAGGAGTTTGCTACACCCATCATTAACTGTGTTCACAGTACTGGCCCAACCAGTGGCAAGGGGGGTCAAACAAAGAGAAAAAGACTAGAACTGCAGCAAGAAGGATGAGAGTCAGACTAGAGGTGGGACTTCCCAGGGCATCTGTGGCAAAGTGTAAAATCTCTAGCCTCTCTTTTCTAAATGTCCCCTTAAGCTATCTGAGTCCAGTGCAATATAGCCCAGGGATAAATAGATGGATGACATGGCCTATGGCAAGCCCCATCTTGGGGGGTCTGATGATGTTGGGGATCCTACTGGCTAAGCAGCTTCTCCCATTCTGGAAGGGATGGCCTGAGTGTGGGATGAAGTGACTTTTGGCAAGATTTACTACTGTACCTGGACCTGTGTCTGTGTCTGGGGGAGTAAGGAAGGCAGATACTACTTTAAGTGGCTATAAAGCCATTCTCACGGTCCTGATGCAATGCTCAAGATAATAAGCAAGTGAGTAATTAATAACTAGATTGTGAACCAACCTCTTGCCTCAGGATATGGTACCACTTTTGCACAATCTATCCCCAGGCCTGCAGGAAGGAGAGGTACCAGCAGAGACACCAGCCTCAGACTCTAAAGCTCCAGAGGAACAGAAGGAGGTGATGGGAGGGCCCCCCCTCTGCTGGGCTCCAGGGCTGGGAAAGAGAGGCGAAGCAGCCACAAGTAGTGGCTGAGCGCCATCCAGCCATTTTGGCCAAAAGATACTTCCCTCCTTCAGTGAGAAATAAGAGATAGAATGCTAGAACATCCGTCCATCCCCTGCTTGTCCATAGCTGATGGTCCAGCAGACAAAACAGCTCATGAGCAAGCGGTCACACCAAGTGTGCTTGACAGGAGCACTGTGAGGGTGGGGCAGAGACTCCAAGACATACAGGGGCACGTGGTCTGGATTTGGAACAGTCAGAGAACCCTCACCCTCTACTTACCTTCTTAGCATGACCCCTGCCTTGACATTCGTCCCATTTATACATGTTTTCCCACATTTTCCCCCTTCTTCCACATCCCCAGTTACTTTTTAGTGTTTAACTCCATCTTTTCCTAGACTTTGATTTTCTTTTCTCCTGTAATACGTTAATGAATGAATGAATGAATTTCAGAGTCCCTCCCAAGACTGCCGTATACAGTTGTACATGTTATTCACTTCAGACACAACTAGGCATAGCTCATGGTTTCATCTACCTTTTTCTAATTTGCATGAAAGCATCATATGTGCAAGCAGTAGCCCTGGCACCTTCTGCGGGCGGCACTGTGCCAGGCGCTTAGAAATACCTCCCGTCTTTCACTTCCTCCACTCCAGCTCAATCTTCTCCTCCTACCCCCATTATAATTTTATGTCTACACCCAGAATATGTTCTCTAGAGACTTGGTGAGGTGCAAAGATCATGGACTCTGGAGTTAGACACATGGGCTTGCTGGCCAACTCTGCCCTTACCAGCCATAAGTTTTGGGCAAATTACCTAACTTTGCTGAACCTAGGTTGCTTCCTCTGTATGACGGGGATTATAGTATCTACATCACAGGGCTTTGTGAGGATCTGAGAGTGCTCAGTTTAGTGCCTGATATAGAGCAATAAATAATGATTTTTTCCACCCCGTCCCCCCCTACCCCTGGCACAAGCCTATTGCCCGATTCTGTCCCCATTATCCTGCCAGTCTGCGTTTGCTTCCCCGTTCCATAGAAATAGCAGTCTTGGCACAGGTGAGGCTGGCAGTGAGGTGGCAGACACGTGACAAAGGTTTCTCTGGTCAGATTCAGGAATAAAAATGTGAAACAGAGGACACAGTGGCCTACCCATCTGCAAACCTTCATGGGGAGTGTTTGTGAGAGACAAAGGTTTGCATTTTGCAGAAAACTGAAGATTCAGCAAAGTTACAAGAAGTTGCTAGGGATGGAAAAGAAGGCTCAAACATCACAGGAATCCCAGTTCACAGATTGATACCCAGATAATCTGAGACATCTCTATTTAGCTGAAGAGGAAAGACTGAGGAAGCAACTAAGAAACGTTGACCAGCCTTTGTCAGACCAACAAGTGAACCCACCTTTTCCTGAAGAGCAGTGCAGCCTTGACCAGCCTCAGCCAGAAGAACAATGTAGCAAAATGGTAAACTCCTTTCCTATTCCAAAGAACAATGAAGACATCAAAGCAAAATAAAAATTTTAAAATAAAATTATGCAAAAATTTTTTTTTTTTTTTTTTTTAAAGATGACCGGTAAGGGGATCTTAACCCTTGGCTTGATGTTGTCAGCACCACGCTCAGCCAGTGAGCGAACCGGCCATCCCTATATGGGATCCGAACCCGGGGCCTTGGTGTTATCAGCACCGCACTCTCCCGAGTGAGCCACGGGCTGGCCCAAATTATGCAAAATTTTAAAAATTTTTTAGAAAAAGAAAAATCAAGTTGAAAAGTGCAAGAACAAAAGCTAACCAATAAAAACATACCAGCCAGCTGCCAAAATAACGAAAAGCACAAGAAGAATATGAGTGGGTACAAGCTGTGTGTGCCTCTAAGAAACAAGAATTTGAGAGAAGACAGGAGGGAGAAGAACTCAAAGGCTCTACAAAAAGAAGAAAATGGACATGTCTGACGTATTGAGCAAAAGGACTAAAAAGGGCCAACAAAACTTGAATTTACAAATGGGGTATCTTCATCAAAAAACACAAGAAAAAATTAAATCAGACATTTTGTTCTTAAGGGTTAAAGTATCTGCTGACTGTCTTTTGGGTTCTTTTGTATAAATAACAGGTGCCTCCTCACAAGTTACTGATTTTGTCAACATCAACGGGATTACTAAACTATACTAAATATAAAATGTCCAAATCTTTGTTCTTGTAAAAGAAAATTTTCTATATATGCTAAAACATAATGTGATCTGTTTCTTCTTTGTTTGCCTCTGAAGGAAGATTAGACCAAAGAACTGAAGAACCTTCTACTTGGGAGACAGGCTCAAGCACGTCACTTTTGTACCATGCAAAATTTGTATGAAATAAAATGTTTTGGAAACAAACAAAAAAAGCTGTCCCTTGCATACAAATGGCACCATTTTCAAAGCACTTATATAAGCACCTCCCCTGTCCTCCTCACTACTCTGAGAGGTGAACAGGAAGAGTGTCAATTCTGCATTTTACAGGATGGGGACGTAGCATGGGAGAGCAGGTAACTTACCAAGGGCAACATGGCTACAGGGTGGCAGGGCTAGACTAGAACTCGGGGCCCACTCCCCTCTGCACTGAGTTCCCCAGGAGTCACATGGGTATTTCTAGAACTTCACCAACCCCTTCCAAGGATAAAAGAGGGGAGAGGGGGATGCCACGTGAAGTCCACACACTCAAAACCTCTCCCTGCCCTGAGCAGATGAGTGACAGAGGAAAGCCACGCCCCGGGAGAGGATGCTGTGCTAGACTGGGCAGGAAGCAGACCACTAGCTCAGTCCAACGGCCAAGGCTGAGACAGGAAGGCTCAGCCCTGTCACAGAGATGCTGAGATCAGACCACAAGCCGCGGGCTGATGTGTGATGCTCACGGAGCCTGTGATAGCATCTCCAAGGCCTTCCTCCCCTCACTCACATCACCTAGATTGGACACAACATCTTGGTGATAGAGACCTTGATCCCCTGACTCTGCTTGGGGCCTGGTATGCTAAGATTATTATTTCCAAGTCACTCAGTTACTTTGGGCCTGTGTCACCATTAGTATAATGGGGAGGCTTACTCTGTCTTTCGGGACAGTGTCAGCACAGAGATCATAGCTTGTTCCCATGAATATTCCTTCCTGGGCTTTATGGTTTTCAAAGTGGTTTCATGTGACCTTGGGAAACAGGTGTTGTTATAGGAGGGAAATGTAAACTTGGAGAAACAGTAAGTGACTTGCCAGGGCCACAAAACCACTAAGTGTTGGAGCCTGGCCTTGTCCTCCAGTCCTCTGACCAGGTCTACTTCTAAGGAAGGTGACCCGAGGGGACAGAGCCTCCTGGATGCGTGAAACTGGGGACAGCAAGAAAGGAGAATGTTCTTATGATCCTTAGAGTGAGCAGGGCAGCGGTGGGGTCTCAGCCCCGGCATTCCAGACCCCCCAGAGTAGGTGGAGGAAGAAAAAGGAGAAGGAAGGAGGCATTCAAATGCGTGCTGGCCACATAGCCACACTCCACACTGTGTCACTGCACTTAGGACAGAAGCCGGCCTTTCCTCCTGCTCCCAGCTTCCTGCTCATCCCCAGCACCCCGGATTTTGCAAGGACGGAGCCTTTGCATTTGCATTTTGGTTCTCGCCCCTTCCCTCCACAGTCCCATGAATGTGCACACACACATCCACCTGCAAGACCATTCTGCAGCCTCCCTTGATGTCGTGGGCTCCGTCAGCCCTGGCATCTCTGCCACACAAAAGGGGAGCCTCCCAAGGTGATTATAAGCTCTCCAGAAGGAGGTCTGTCATTAGGAGCAGACTTTCCACCTCCCTGAAGTGGCAAGATCTCCTGTTTTTTTCTGTGAATAGTCTGTCAGGGCTCTTGCAGACCGTACTCCTCCGTGGGGCCCGCAGTATGGATGTGGAACAGGAGGAGGAGAGGCTGCCTAGGGTTTCTCCCTTGGAAGGGAGTCGCCTTTGTCTTCGAGAGCTCGTGTCCCAAAGTCCAGCCACTTTAACCCCCCACTCCCTTCCTTCTAGAGAAAACTAAGCCCAAAGAAAAGGGAGGTCCGAAGAGAACAAGGGGGCAAGGAGCTCCTGTTGGGCCTCACTCTGGGGGCCCCTTCCCTAAAAGGCTTAGGAGGTGGACGGCTCCCTTTGGCTCCCTCTGGGATCCTGGAGGTTGGCACTGCCTCTGCAGCCAGGAGTGAAACAGGACCTTCCAAAGCAAGCACAGAGAGCCCCAGAGAGAGGAACAGTCCCCAGAGATCGTCCTGTCCATCTCCTTGACACCATGCAGTTTTTGCAGTCTCCTAGATAAGCTCCTTTACTTTTTAGAATCAGCAAGGGATCTACACACTTTTTCTGTAAAGGACCAGATAGTAACAATTTTAGGGGCCACATGGTCTTTGTCGCAACTACTCAACTCTGCCTGTACCACAAAAGCAGCCACAGATAACACATAAATGACAGGCATTCCTGTGTTCTAACAAAACTTTATTTATGGACACTGAAATTTGAATTTCATACAACTTTCATGTGTCATGAAATATTTTTCTTCTTTTGATTTTTTTTTCAAATGTAAAAACCATTCATCACTCATGGACCACACAAAAACTGGCAGTAGCCTAGATTTGGTCTGTGGATGGTGGTTTTCTGTTTATTCCTCCATCAGTGTTGCCTTGAATCTCAAACTCCTTAAATGAAAAGCATGATAAATTTGATTAAGGGAACGGAGTCGAAATGAGTGTGTAACAGCGCCCAGGCTCGATTTTACTATCTGTGGATGAACATGTGGATTTATTTTTAAACCAGTGCTTATTTCATACCTATTTTGTGCTTTTATGCAATTCTCTCATCCTCACCATAATCTCGTAAAGCCAAGTGGTAGCCTTTCTATTTTACAGATGAGGAAAATTAAATTCAAAGAGGTAAAGCAACTTGTTTGGGATTACACAGCTAATAAATGGCAACACTTGGATGCAAACCTGTACGTGGTTTTCTAGTCTCTGAGGCCAGCATTGTGCCCACATGATGGGCCTTTTCCAGTCTCCCTGCAACCTCAGGGGGATTCACTTATTACCCAACAAAATATTTGTTAAGCCCCTTCTAATGCTGGGGACACAGGTAAACAGGAAATGCGAGAACCCTACTGTCTTGGAGCACATATCCCAGTAGTGAAATCACAACTCAATAATATCAGATGACTAAGAAGGAAGTAAAACAAGACGATGAGTTTGAGGTCTGCGAGGGGGTTGGGGACGGAAGGTCCTCTGAGGAGGCGACATTTGAGCTGATCCTGAGAAACCTGCCCCATGAAGATCTGAGAGGAAAGCACTAGAACAGTAAATGCAAGGGACCAGCCTGCAAGATGGGATTGCCAGGAAGAGAGAAAGCAGAGCAAGACAGGGAGGCAGAAGCGGGGCCCGATGAGTGGGCAGAAACCAGATCGTGTGAGTTGTATTCATTAAGACATTAGTGAATTAGTATTTAATTCATTAATTATTAAAATTAATGATTAGGATTGTGCAAATTTCATTCATTAAGACATTAGAAGGAGTCAAGAGGAGGAGTGATGTGCTGTAATTTACATTTTGAAAGATCACTTTGGGAGGTATGAATGTGGCAGAAAGAAGTATTAAATCCAGTGAAAAATGTGATGATGGGTACTGAGAAGTCTGGAACAAAACAGGAAATGCGCTGTGACCACCAGAGTGGCATGGAGGGCCCTGAGGGGGCGGGAGGGCTCCTTTTGACTGGCCTCTTCCAAAGGGAACTCTGCCTCCAACCTTCTTCTTCCTCTTCTATCCTCTCCCCCACACTTGAGGAGGCAAGAGCAGAGGCTCAAAGGGCGCTGGCAGAGAGAGACCATGCATTTGAGAGGGCAGTGGCCTGTAATCCCTCGTCACCACCACCACTGGCTTCAAAGGCCATGGGCTTTTACCAGCTGGGACCCAGAGGAAGCCTGGAGCTGGGAGGTGCCAGAGACCAGAAGAGTAGATGAGAACATGAGCAGAGAGTCAAGGGCCTATAATCTCCTTCTCTTCCAGAAAGACCCAAAAGGGAGGTGGGTAATCCTTGTTCAAAAGAAAGGAAAGTGGGAACAAAGAAAGGAGAGTTCAATTTCTCTCTTTCTAGCAGCCTGGGGCTGGGGACAGTCCCATGATTGGATCAAAAGGTTAAGCATCTTCCTCAGATCAAAGGAACCCTGGGAGGAGGGCTGTGCAGAGCCAGGCACTTTCTGGAAACCATTGGAGGCACCAAGGACTTTGGCTGCATGGGGTTTGGAATTCGAAAGGAGGGTTGGTTTGGTGGATAGTTTGCATGTGCTGGGCGAGGTGGAAGAATCTTGTCCAGCATGCCCCAGTAGCCGTTCCAAAGAGGGATGCCCACTGTCCACCTCAGGCCTTTAATAAAGCAAGGTGAAGCTCTGATGGGGTTTGGAATTCGAAAGGAGGGTTGGTTTGGTGGATAGTTTGCATGTGCTGGGCGAGGGGGAAGAATCTTGTCCAGCATGCCCCAGTAGCCGTTCCAAAGAGGGATGCCCACTGTCCACCTCAGGCCTTTAATAAAGCAAGGTGAAGCTCTACTTGGATGTAGAAAAAAAAACACAGCATGGAATGCCCAGCCAAGTGGTAGCTGAACCAATGACCCCTTAGAGCCAAACCCCGTTTGGGAACGGCTACTCTGCTTTGAGACAGTGCCTGTGCACCAGAGTCCGCTGCAGAGTCCAATCTCCCTACTTGTGCTGAGTCCTGTTCTCCAGGCTTCCTTTAAACCAAATTCCTTTTCAGAGGTCTTTCCCGATTGGCACGCCCCCAAAATCTGTTACTCCCTAACTTCCCCTTAGGGAGGGGAAGGAGGAAGGAAATTAACATTTATTCGGGGACTACTGAGAGTCAAGATCTTTATATATACTATTTTATTTGTTCCTTGTGACTTTTATAAGAAAGACGTTATCTTCAATTTGTGGTTCATTGTTCATGGTCACTACTGTCATTTGCCAGCATTCTCTCTTTCTCCCTACTCCAACCAGGACAAATTGCTAGAGCAGACTCCTCAGTCATTACGTAGAATGTTGACTGAGGACCTACTCTGTGCCCAGCATGATGCTGGATAGAAAACACTTGAAAAGTTGATGTTCACATAAAAACCTGTACACAAATGTCCATAACAGCTTTATTTGTATAGCTCCAAACTGGAAACAACCCACATATCCTTCAACAGGAAGGTGAATGGTAAAACAAACTCTGGTGTTCACATACCGTGCACCACTACTCAGCAATAAAAACAGATGAACTATTGATGCACACAGCAATTTGAAAGAATCTGCAGGGAATTATGCTGAGAGAAAAGCCAACCCCCCCCAAATCACATGCCATGTGATTCCCTTTATATAACATTTTTGAAATATAACTTTAGAAATTAAGCAAAAAAAGAAAATACAATTTAAAAAACCACAGGTGACAAAGATGTTGAAATTATCAGCCATGAACTTTAAAATAACTGTAATTAAGAAGGTTTAGAAAATGTGTGACAAGATGGAAATTTTCACCAAAGAACTAGAATCAATAAAAAAGAATAGAGTAGAAATCCCAGCACTGTAAAAAATAGTAATTGAGTTTTAAGAACTGAATAAGTCAGACAAAGCTGAAAAGATTAGTGATTTGGACTATATAAATTCATAGAATATATCCAGGTTTACGCATGAAAAAGAAAAAAGAAGAAGAAAGAAAAGAAAAGAAATGGAGGACAGAATAGTGGTTGTTAGGGATTAGGTTCAGGAAGGGGAAGGGGTATGATTATAAAAGGACAACATGAGGGATCTTCGTAGTGTTGTCTGTTCAGAATCTGGATTGTGATGTAGGATACTCGAACATACCCAGGGAATAAAACTGTATAGAACTAAATATACAGAACCGTGCACGTGCATGTACGCGCGTGCACGCACACACACACGCGCGCGCGCGTATAAGTAGAACAGGAATTCTGAATAAGATTGGGGATTGTAATAGTGTCAATATCCTGGTTGTGATATTATACCATATTTTCGCAAAATGTTATCACTGGGGGAAACTGGGAAAAGTGTACATGGGATATTTCTGTATTATTTCTCATAATACACATTGTGAATCTACATAATTCACATTGTGAATCTACAATTATCCCAGTAAAACTTTCAATTAAAAAAAAAAAAAAAGGGCCGGCCCGTGGCTCACTCGGGAGAGTGTGGTGCTGATAGCACCAAGGCCGCAGGTTCGGATCCCATATAGGGATGGCTGGTTCGCTCACTGGCTGAGTGTGGTGCTGACAACACCAAGTCAAGGGTTAAGATCCCCTCATCAGTCATCTTTAAAAAAAAAAAAAGACTTGAGAGCCCTCCTGCCCTCAAAAGGCTTAACAATCTCTACCGTGTCCCCTGCTGCTTTTCTCTGCCTGGTTCTTTTATTTAGCTGAATGTAGTTCAGCTATAGTAAATGACTGTCCTGAAAGAGAAGTACTGCATGTTCTCACTCATACATGAAAACTAAGAGAGGTGATCACATAGAAGTAGAGAGTTGAATGGTGGTTACCCAGAGGCTGGAAGGGGTCAGCGGACAGTGAGAAGTTGGTTAATGGATATAAAAGTACAGCTAGACAGGAGGAATAATATCTAGGCTTCTACAGCCTCGTAGGGTGACTATAATTAACAACAATTTACTGTGTACTTTCAATTAGCTAGAAAAGAGGATTTTGAATGTTCCCAACACAAAGAAGTGATAAATGTTTGAGATTATGGGGAAAAAAAATCAGTGGTTCCTGGGGTTTCAGGGAAGGAGAGATGAATAGATGGAGCACAGAGGATTTTTAGGGCACTGAAACTATTCTGTGTGATACTGTAATGGTGAATACATAATATTATGCATTTGGCAAAACCCATAGAGCTGTACAGCAGAAAGAGGGAACCCTAATGGAAAATTGAGTTAATAATAATATATCAATATTGGTTCATAATTGTATCAAATGTACCACACCACTGTATCGTTAATAATAGGAGAAACTGTGCATAGGGGGTGGGGGGTGGGGGTGTGGAGGGGATGGAAACTGTACTTTCTGCTGAATTTCTCTGTAAACCCAAAACTGCTGTAAAAATAAAATATATAAAAATAGATGACTATCCAGATTTTCCCGAGGGAAGAAATTGCTAAATGGTCAGTGAAAGATCATAAATTCAGGTTAATCTTCACTCCTCTTCCTGATTTCCCCAATCCCAGTTGCCTCAACCTTGGCATTTGATTGTTTTAAAGGAGAATTGGGAGGTGGGAGGCACTTAGAAGCTTCAGGATAGCCCCAAGATCAGAGAAAGGTGAAAGATCTTCTCCCCCGTGGGCCCACATGGCTCGACTCACAGTTGACCAGCTTCCGTCTCACTGCAGGTACTGAAGAGACTGCTGGACCGCTGAGAGATTCTCTCTGTCTCCCCATCTCTACCTGCCACCTGCCCCCCAGTAGTGGGAAGAGGAGAGGTGCCCATAACCCTCACATCCTGGAATCGACTTCATGAGTCACCTCTCTAGGGAAGCAGCAGCCCAGCTGTTTCCTGCCCCCATGACTGCTCCCTCCCACCGCCTCACCTCTAGTCCCACACGGGACTGTCAGACTGTTCTCTAAAACCACCTCCCGGGACTGTGCTGACTGAGGGAGGCTGGGGATGGGGCAGGTGCGGAGCACTGGGCAAGATCTTGCAGCCCTGTCCTGGGACTTCAGCCAGTCTCCCTCGCCTCCCCACTGTGTCCCTGCACTCCCCTCCCCCGCCAAGCTTGAAGCAGCCGGCTCTGTCCCCAGCAGCTGTACACAGCAGGGGTGGGGGCCAGCCACACTCCCTCTCACTCCCAGGCAGCAGCTGAGAGGCTGTGAATAAAAAACTTGACTTCCTCGAGGGTCTTTCTGACGTTTAGCCTATATCCACCACCTAATCCCATACTTCGCTTGGGTTTTCTCAAAGCATCCCTGTGCTGGCCTTACCCAATGGCGGGTTTGGAGGCTTCTGCTGGTGGAAGGAAACAATTTCAGTCTCCAGGTTGTGCTGGGCACCCCTGGAGAGGGGTGGGGAAGGCAAGGAGTATAAGCAGCTGCTTCCTTTCTTGTCCTTCCCATGATACCCACGACGAGGGGGCACCAGGGACTTGGATTTCCCAGCTCAGCTGAGAAACTATTTCCTTTCATTAAAGAGGCATGTAATTAGCCCGGGGAAATGAGAGAACCCCGGTGAGTGAACACATCCTTTGGCTACGTTGACAAGAGGGGGGCTCCAGAGAGATGAGAAGGCTCCCTTCTGGCCTCCCACTCCCCAAACATACAAACACTCCATACTCTGCTTCTCTAATTCTTATAGACACACAGGCCACACACAGAAAAGAAAGACTAGGTATCTTTGGATATATGGGATACCGTTAAAATCGTATTAAATTAGGAGCACACTGTGGCAGGAGGCGGGTAGATGCAGGACTTCTCCCAGCCATGGGCAAGCTGAATTCCTAGAGTTGCTGTATTTCTTTGGGATCCTCTCCTCCCTGCTTCTGGTCCAGTCCCCGATTGCTGAATGGGCTGCAATGGTCCAGATAAAAAAGCAGAAAGCTTTCTTGGGGGTCCTCTGAGCTGGGCAAGGCAAATAGGAGCCAAGGGTTGGGCTTCTTCAGATGAAGCCAGCTTTATTCCCTGGCTCTTAGGTAGAGCCATGGAACAAAAAACTTAAAACCAAATCACTAGGGAAAAAAGAAAATCACAGGAAACATTCAGATTGGCTCCCCAGGAGACATTTGGTAACATCTGTAGGCATTTTTGATTACCATGAGCGGGAGAGGGTGCTATTGGCATACAGTGGGTAGAGGCCAGGGATACTGCTAAACACCTTACAGTGCACAGGACAGTCCCTGCCCCCAACAAAGAATCATCTGATCTAAAATGTCAATAAGTGCTAAGGTCAAAAAATGCTGATTTAGAGAAACCAACACTTCTCTGACTCTTTAGGATCAAAATTTCTCCTTCTTCTCCCGTCCTAAAGAAAAAAAAGAAAAAAAAAAAAAGAAAAACCAATCCCATCCCACACCCACAATATTGTCGACTTAACAAGATCTCACTTCCTGATTGCTTTGGGTCAACTTTTCTTCTCTTTAAGAAAAATATGAAAGCAGAACTCCTCACAAACAAGAAATTTGGCACACTAAACTAGCTAGCACATCAGCTTTCATCCCCTTCCATAGTGACACATTGAAAAGAGAAGGAGAAAACACGGCCAAGTAATAAAACAATATATACTGGAAGTAAAGAGCTCAGCCCTGCTGCTACCTGATCACCACTGTTCATTCTGAAAGTCCACACTATGCAAACAGATAGCTAGGCTGGAGGAGAGGGGTCTCTAGGCCAGTATGGTGCGAGGTCCTCCTTCAGACCCCTGCATCCACCATTTCCCTTCAGTATGGAGGGCACAGGACTACCCCAGCCACAATCACCCTTAGTTCCTAGAGGAAGGGACTACCTTGTGGTCCTTTTCTTCCTGCTTCCTGCTTCATGTTCATTTTCCATTCACTGTCAGCAATTCCTGCCCTCCCCCAGAGACTGAGACTCTTTAGCTCTGTGCTAGGCTGGAAACTGGAGTCTATCTGTCTAGGTGTGGATGTAAATTCCAGGTCTCCCCACCACACTCTGCTAAGCCTCTACAGGAAGTAGAAGGCGAGCTAAAAGCTGGACTGATGGAAACCGCCCGTGTGGCCTTCTGTGTTTTCTTCTCTCCAAGACTCAGACAAGTCCAAGGGAGCAAGGGGAAGGAACGAGAGAGCTGTGTGGGATGATTCTGCACTTCACCTGCCCAGCATCCATCCCTCATTAGAGAGGGAGGGTTAAGTGGAAGCTCACCCCCTCCCTCCACGCCTTCCCAGCCCTTATTATTATAGTCCTGTTTCCTGGGCAGAGCTCCCATATTAAATTGTTCATGAGGGGTACTAGTTACCCACCATTTCCATCATGTACCACCACCCACCACCTAACCAGGGAGATCTGACCAGCCAAGCAAATGTTGTGAAAATGTTGTTGTGACCAGCCAAGAGAATGTTGCTGTGCCTGGTCTGCACCCTTCCTGAATGTGAGGGCATTCCAGCGGAGACCCCGGTCTGGCTCCATCCCCAAGTATCAAAATGTACATAAGAAGTGTCTTGTTTGCCAGACAGTTTTCAGGACAAGTATAGGTAAACAGATAACGCCTGAAGCAAGGCACACAGGGAGGCACAGACGGAGGCAGTCGGGAGCTCTGAGACACACTGGCTGTCTGATTCCCAACCCACTACCCCTCCCCTTATTTACATAGATTGTGCCATCAACCCACCCTCAAGGGAAAACACAGTCGGAGAAAGGCAGCTTCCCTCTGCAACAAGGAGAAGCACTGTGGTTTTTCAGCCGAGGCCACTCCTTGCTTCTGCTATTGATGTATTAACTTCTCATCCCCTGGGGAAAATATTACTGAGAGGCTTTTTGCTAGGCAGTTTCATGCATGATGCTCACGGCAACCTGGAGAAGATGTTACTGAAATAGTTAACAGTCTCAGAAACTGAGACTCAGAGAGTTTAAGTGTCTTGCCAACCTGGCAGGTGGAGAACCAGAGCTCAAATCCAGGTCCCTGACTTTCCGTCTAGAGTTTTTCCCACTATATCTCTTTTTTCATCTATTTTTGGTCAATTCACTGTTCTGTGATGCTTTCTGCTAGAGGCTGGATAATCTGAAAAGCAAGTGAAAGGAACCAAAATGCAACTGATCAGTGTTAAGGCTGCGGAGTGTTGTGGTTGTAATGCTTTGTGGCCTGGGGCACATTATTTAAACATCTTTAGACCTTGGTTTTTCCTATGTAAATTGGGGATAGCAATATTACCTGTACCTTGTGGGACTGTGGTGATGATTCAATAATAGAAGGCATGATAAGTACTCGAGATGATGCCTCAAACATCGTAAGCCCTCAATAAACAGGAGCTACTGTTATTACTAAGACTTAGTATTGGGAGAAATGCCACTTAACAGCCAAAATGAGTTTTCCAGGGAAAGGTGCAGATTATTAAAAGATGTTACTACGTATGTTCTCTTTGCTCCACTCTTGAACATGAACATCTATGGTTTGTCAAAGACAGTTTCAGGGTCCAGTTGTCTTTCCAGAAAGAGAATGGGAAAAAAAAAAAAAAAAAACCAAGGCCTGAATTTACAGGAAGTCCAATAGCAGGAAGGATTTGTAGCAGTTGGCTAGAGCACGGTGTTGTAACACCAAGGTCAGTGGTTCAGATCCCTGTACTGGCCAGCCACCAAAAACAAAACAAAAACAAAGCAGAGGTGTCAGAAGAGGTATATGACAGGAAGATTCACCAAAGAGAAAAGGGTCAGTTCTAGCTCCAGTGACCCCAACAGAGGGTGAAGCAGCTAAGGGTGAGGAAAATTGTTCCTAGGAATGGCAAATCAGGAGGCAACTGTAGGATCTAGTTGGCGCTGTTAAACCAAACCCAGGCAGTGTAATAACTGGTCTGTCTCAATAACATCAATCGAGCCAAGTTGCTTTTTACAAGAAGAGGATAAGGATTTCAACCAGCTGGTCCTTTGGCATAATTTAAACTAGCAGTAGTTGTCGCACTTTACCGTGCATCAGGGCTTGTTAAATCCAGACTGCTAGGCCGTATCCCCAAGAGTTTCTGATACAACAAATCTGGGTGGGGCCGAGGATTTTGCATTTCAAACAAATTCTCAGCTGATGGTGAGGCTGTTGTCTGGGGATCACATTTTGAGAACCACTAATTTAAAGCACTTTTCTGTGGGCAGCCAGAGTATCAACCCTTACAGAACCCTTAATACTTTGCTTTCCAATATGTGTAACGTTGCATTTAGTTATTAGCCTCTCTACTCTCTTCTGTCACAATGATTAGAAAATGAAAATGTGTATTCTCAATTAAGAGTTTTATGCTGAAACAGGAAAACGAAAACAAAAAACCCAATACAAAGAAATCTCTTTCGGGCCGGCCCGGTGGCGCACTGCTACAGTGTGCCGCTTGGGAGCTCGGCGGTGCTCCCGCCGAGGGTTCGGATCCCACATACAGACCGGTTCCCGCTCACTGGCTGAGCGAGGTGAGGGCGCAACACCGAGGGTTGCGATCCCGTTGCCGGTCCCGGTCCGGTACGGGCGCAACACTGAGGGTTGCGATCCGTTGCCGGACATGAAAAAAGACAAAAAGGAAAAAAATAAAAAATAAAAATAAAAATAAAAGTTCAGTGTATTATTATAAAAAAAAAAAAAGAAATCTCTTTCAAAAATCTGATTGACATGAAAAAGAACTGACTTGACCTATCAAGTGGGTAGAGAAAGGGGGCTCAGGAAGCAGGGCCCCCTATTTCTCAGTGTGATCCTTTACCACAGGATGCTTTTATATTGAGAATCAGCCTTGCGTACATCTACCTCAGACCAAGCCAGCGTTCTGACTCGACAAGAACGCTGTGAAAGCTAAGCCAGCGGGAAGAATGCTATCCTAGTTTACAGCTAAGTTTTCTTAATACCACATTCTTAAAAGGGAACAAAAACCCAGTTCTCACGACCTTAAATGCTGAAACTTGTCCAAAATGCCTAATAAAGGGGAAGCATGTATCATGCACATTTACAGAACTCAGTAATAGTGATTGAGCTGAGAAATATGAAAATTTTACTAAAGCCCAAATGACCAATTCTATTCCCTTCAGCAAGATAACATCGCAAGAGGCTTTCACCTTCTGGGAGTTATCTTATGTATTTAAGAGGGATATTCTTAACAATCTGACAGCAGAGGGTATTACAAGATAATAGGCTCTTGACCAAAATTTCGGTATTTGTACAGTCTGACCATTACTCAACTTACATAAATCAAACTTTTTATAAAGGCCTCTTCAAGATGTTGAAATTGGGTCTTTCTTCCCCAAAGACTGTAGAGAATTTGTGGGGAAAGAGGGTGGTATCCATTTTGCAGCTTATCCTTGGGGTTCAGTTGCCAAAATGCTATCAGTCTATAAAAGAGTCTCATGATAGCCACACCCCTCACTCTCATCCCCAAAAGGAAACATTCTAGCGAGGTTTCAGTAATGTGAGAACACAGCATGTCACATTTTGTTAGTAAAACAGGTCAGCTGAGCCCCTAGGTTCTGTCCCTGATCATGACGCCAATAGATAGTTTTGTGGCTTTCTTTCTGGGGTTAAACTTGAAAGACCAAGGACACAAAAATCTGGTGATTTCATATACCAAAAACATGCTACTGACAACTGTTCCTCATCAGTTTTCTAGTCCCAATGAATGTTCTCTCACTTGAAATGTATGTCCCATAACTAGGAATACAGTTTGAAACCATTGGATAAAATTATTTTTCCTTCGAAAAGCTGAAGAAACAAACTCCAATCAGTAGTTCTGTGTACTTACACTAGGAAAAAAAAAAACCCCAGATTTTTACTAGTGCAGGTGACTTGGGATTTACTATCACTCGCTCCTCCCCTCTAAAACCACCCTGTTGTGGGCTTGTTAAAGTTTACCTTTTTGCAAGAGTGTACTTACTAATAAATAATTCATTTGTACTTCAGAGACAAAGCTAAAAGGAGTTCGGTTCTGTGGGAATGAGGTTTTTGCCTGCTATGTACCTTGCCTAGAGGTACATTGCTGCTTTTGTTTGAGGCTAGTCCATCTACAATGCCAACAGCAACTACGTGCACAGAGTCTGTTTCCCAGGCATTGGATACACACAGACTTGCTCACTCTTACAATGTCCCTTTGAAGCAGAGGAGAATCAGTCCCTTATTATCCCCATTATATAAAAAGGAGAAATGGGAATGGGGTGAGGTGTGGGTGGGTAAGTGACTTGCCCAAGATGACCCTGTGAATTCCTCTTCTGATTTCATTCACAACCAGCCACAAAACTTCTCCAACCAGATGAAGAAAGGTGATTGGGGGTTCAAATAAAACGACTACTCAGGTTATAGTGAGCATTATGTGCTATTCTCAACTCTGCTGGGTAATACCTTCACATTTTTTACACTGTTCTTTAAATTCCCTGAATAATCCAGTTTAAATATTTCATGCTTTAGTTCCTTAAACCATAAAAATACCCCAGACATGCCCATATTCCGAGATATAAACTGTATCTTAGACTTTTTCCTATTGGGGAATATGACAAAACTCTTCATTATTTACCAGTTTGGGGGTTGGAGTACAGTCACTATAATTTTCATTGTCAATAAATATTGCTGGCTAATTCAGAGGTGAACTGTAGAAGCAACAGGTGTTCTCAGCACTCCCATTTCCGCTGTCTGGTCTTATTAGTGTGTTTCCGTTTAGATTTAAATCTCCCAAAGAGAGGGGCATTTGCTTCTCTGTGGCTGCTCAATGGTGTTGACTCCTAGAGAAGAGTAAGTAGCCCATGAGGCAAATATTAGGTCTTATTGCTTCACTTAAGTGTGTGGGAAGAGAATGAGGGAAAGCAGGACAAGAGAAGGAAGGACCTGCTTTGCTGAAGACCCAAGACTGGCCCATTGTGCAAGGTCTAGGAAAACAACACTCTCTTGAACTAGATACTATGTATATCCTGTGTACCTGAAGTCATACAGCATTCCCTGCAATAGAGCTCTGGAATCTAAGCTCTGCACTGTTCCAGGTTTACAAGGAAATGCTATTTATCTTGTACTCCGACCAGCTGCGTGGCTCTCTACAGGACAGTGGTTCTCCACCCACTCTGGGGCTACCTGGTTTATGTATAAACAATATATTTGCCTCAAAAACACTACTCCCTTTGATTAGAGCGTGGTGCTGATAATACCAACATCATGGATTCAGATCCCCCAACCAGCCAGCCGCCAAAAAAAACTACCACCGCCACCAACAAAACAACACTAAGACCTTGGAAACCAACTGTTCATTCACAAAAACAAGAGAAGGAAAAGAGAGGTAGTGGTAAATTAGGTCAGAGGCAGGAGAAAAAGACAAAACAGGGGGAGCTTGGTGTTTGTAATTGAGATGTGGCATGCATTAGATATGAAGTTATGTTACTGAAACCCCAGATTATGTTCCAAGAACGAAACAGAATGTCCAAATGAATTTTTCTTGATTGCTAAAAACATTTAGTGTCTTATACAAGAACATCACTGTATCATTACTCTTAATTATGTTAGAAGTAAAACCATATTTTTAAGTGCTTAGTACAGTCATCCCTCGGATTCCACGGGAGATTTGTTCCAGGACCCCCATGGATACCAAAATCCTCAGATGCTCAAGTTCCTCATATAAAATGATGTAGTGTTTGCATATAACCTACACACATCCTCCCGTATATATCTCTAGATTACTTATAATAACTAATACAATGTAAATAGTTGTTATACTGTATTGTTTAGGGAATCATGACAAGAAAAAAGTCTGTACGTGCTCAGTACAGATGTAATTTTTTTCCTAAATATTTTCTTTCTTTTTTTTTTAAAAGATGACCAGTAAGGGGATCTTAACCCTTGACTTGGTGTTGTCAGCACCACGCTCAGCCAGTGAGCTAACCGGCCATCCCTATATGGGATCCGAACCCGGGGCCTTGGTGTTATCAGCACCGCACTCTCCCGAGTGAGCCACGGGCCGGCCCCCTGAATATTTTTTTTTTGTCTTTTTCCGTGTCCGGCAACGGATCGCAACCCTCGGTGTTGCTCCCGCGCCTCGCTCAGCCAGTGAGCGGGAACCAGTCTGCATGTGGGATCCGAACCCTCGGGCGGGAGCGCCGCTGCGCTTCCCAAGTGGCGCACTATCCAGTGCGCCACCGGGCCGGCCTGTCCCTGAATATTTTTGATCTGAGGTTGGTTGAATCTATGGATGCAGAACCCCTGGACATGGAAGGCCAGCTGTATTTTTATTTCATTGGGCTGAATTAATGAACTACAAAAGAACCAATTTATGGCCACAGAGTGAGGATCCAGCGTATGTCACTGTCTCTACACACTTGTTGGTAAAGACCTGTGTCTCACATACACACACAAAACAAAATATAAAACCCCCAAAGTGACCAGTGTTTCACAATCTATTTTTTGTTAATTATATCACTACAGGTTTAGTTCATTGTGAATGAGGGTCACTTCTTATCACATAACCAAGTAGGTAGGGTTGCCAAATTGGTATTTATCATATCCTAAAATTTAGGACGTTTTTCTTGAATCAATGACTTTGTACGTCGTTCAGAGCCTTACTTAAACCATCAACCCTAATCTCTTGCAGTCAGGCTCAGGAGAGCCCTGACTACATACAGACTACATATTCCTGTTCCTACCCAAGATGGAAAAAGTTAACTATTAGACACCTATGCTGCACACCAGCCAAGCAGGTGGTCTCATACATTCTAATAAAAGGGCATGTAAAAGTGCTTAATAGCTAAAACATTACCAATAATAGTAATATATATGTGCACTCTTCTATGATCTACCTGTTTCTTAAAGTTAAACAAGTCACTTCTGGGTATAGTAATATATATGTGCACTCTTCTATGATCTACCTGTTTCTTAAAGTTAAACAAGTCACTTCTGGGTATAGTAATATATATGTGCACTCTTCTATGATCTACCTGTTTCTTAAAGTTAAACAAGTCACTTCTGGGTATAGTAATATATATGTGCACTCTTCTATGATCTACCTGTTTCTTAAAGTTAAACAAGTCACTTCTGGGTGTCAGCTTAGAACTAAATCAAGGCAAACAATTATTTCCAACATTTTATGTTATCATATTATAAAGTAAATTTGCTTTACTAGGATGGAAGCTCTGGTTGCACCCTCTCACTCCCTGACCCCAGAATTAACACAGCATTTATTTCACAATATTTGTCCAGGACTTTACTGTTGGAACAGGGGGCACACCCATGAGTAACGCTGATTTTTCCTGTAGTGACCCAGTCAAAGCATATCAGAATTGGTACCTGTCCATTCTATAAAGATAATGGAGGGAAAGAGAAGTATGCCATCAAGATAAAGGAATATAAAGTGCCACATTACCTTGAAAACAAGTCTCAGTATTCACTGTGTATGAACACATATCAGTGCTAGTTGTGCAAAAAACAAGTTATTGAGCTGGAGGACAATTTCAAAAGGCAACACCTGTTTCAATATAGGACCAAGAGTTTACAGCTGCATTTTGAAATATCAACATACACTTTCATTTTGGGATGTTATCCACGTAGGTTTGGGAGTTGTAAAAAGGGGAATGACATAAGAGGACAGATGCACATGAATCGAGAGATCCGATTTCCCATTTAAAATTCAAAACATTGCTGCTGCATATACTAGGATGATAAGTGGATACACTGACCACAGAACCTCTATCACCCAAGTAGGTGGCAGGGTGTCCTGAGACAGTGGATGCTGAGCCCAGGGGACAGCATCTAAAAATGAGATGGGGAGAGCAGGTATGCCACTAAGTATATGGAAGACAAACACTGCCCTCTACTGGCACAGGATAGAAGCTTTATAGTCAAGATGACTAACATTTTCCTCAATAGTCACTATCTTGAGACATTATCAGAATGAAAAAGCTTTTAAATTTGAGCCTTTGTGTCTAGGGGCCACGCAGGGATTTTCAAGTAAACTGAAGTATGTAATGAGAAATCTTATTGAGAAAAAGTTTCAAATTTTCCCCATTAAATCGTCGATGTAACTAATTGGACTGGTTCAAGTATCACTGTTACTTGGAGATGCTAAAGAACAGCAAAATGCTCAAAAGCTCAGTGTTAGGATCGGTATTAGGAAGAAGGCCTAAGGCACTCATTTATAGATGATAATGTGAGCTGGTTTTATAACTACCAGCTTTGACAACTTAAAGCATGCAGACCTGATCAAACCCTTGATGTAGCTCCAAAAGAAAAAAAGACTCCCCACCCCCCAGCCAAAAAAGAAAAACAAATCTTTGTGTCAGATACTAGCTGCATCAAATCAAATCTCATTCCTACCTGAACCAGTTTATTTTCTACGGGATTGCAGGAACAGTAGAAACCTTGCTAATCTCACACTTGGGAAAACTGAAATAGGTGATATGGAAACGAAAACTCTTCATAAAAACTGCAAAGTGCTCGGGCGGAGCCCCGGGCGCACTAGGGAGAGTGCGGCGCTGGGGGCGCCGCGGGTTCAGATCCTATGTAGGGATGACCGGTGCGCTCACCCATGCATGTAAAAGGGGAGAGGTTGAAAAGAATAAAAGCCCTAATAACTACATGATCAGTCCAGTTCTAGACAGGGATCTTGTACCATGTAGTTCATCTAAGAAGTAACATTTAATTCTAAGTGTAATTTAGTACGGTTGTTACATGTATTTGAAACTGAAAGTAAATGTTTTGTAAGCATAATCTTTTATTATATGTAATTATAACTGAGATGAACTTTGCCCTCAACACTTCATAACCTTGGATAGGAACATGAGGAAAAATAGCTAATTAGGAATCCTCATGCACCCAGTCCAGTGCTCCCTTAATCAAAAGTTAGTTGAAATCAACTGCCTCTGGATTCCATGCTCTCAAGTACTGTATTGATTTTTGAGACATGATTTTCTTTTACAACAGGGACAGTCACTGTTAAATTTCCTAAATAACTTATTTGGGAAAGTTTCCTCACAAAGTCAGGCTGGACTGGGAGCTGATAGGCCAAGGTAATCAGCTGTATAAATAACTGTATATGCTTTAAAGTATTACAAGAAGTACACAGAGCACAAGTCTGGGTTATAAAAGCCCTTTTATAAAGCCATTTTTAAACAAAACAAAACAAAAAGTTTACAAAAGAAAAAAAGATACAGAAAAAGAATAACTTGCTTCATATGTCCCAAAAAGAGAAAAAAATAAAGGGGACAATGCCAACATGCTCAACAATAAAGGGTTCTTTTTCTTATTTTTTAATACAAAATACAAGCGAAGGATACACATACTTAAAACAGAGCTCAGGAGCAGACACGCAGTCCTGGAAACCCTTCAATAAAAGCAAAGCAGGAGTTTGTTTTTTTCTTTGTCTATGCAGATACATACAGAGACTGGGATATGTGAAAATTAAGTATCACAAAAGACCATCACACGATTCTACCAATGCATGTTGCATCTATAATTCACGAACATGGTCAACAAATCATGTTCACTTCAACCCTATTTCATTTAAATTAAAGAAAAAAACTTTTAAATAAAGTGGTTACATTCAAACTTTAACTTCCTTAGTACCATGCTGCAGATTTCAGCACTGTTAAGGTATTGCAAGAATGCCCAACCCTCTGGCGTCTGATCATGTATCTAGCAACATTGCAGTATGAAGTAAGGGATGCCCCGGTCTCAGCTCATGGACTAATTAATACATTTAAGCAGGTTCCTCTTTTTTTACCCTTCCTGCTCAGAATATAAAAGATTAAGAACTAAAATCAAGGAGACTGGGAGTTTTAGAGCTGGCAAAATGAAAAGTCTAAAAGATGAATCAAGGCAAACAATTACTGAGAACTTGGCTGCTGCTTAACCTGGCAAGTCTTAAAGTCTTTCCTTAAACCTTGCAGGAATTAGGCATATAAGGTTTGCTGCAACACGTTCAGGGTAAACAAACTAAGTAGAGCTCTTATTTACAAATCTTGTAACAAATACTTCTGGAGGAAAAAAAAGAAAAGAATTCACTAATTTCCAGAAGACAAAGGTTTAACTGCCAGACATATACAAACACACACTCACACACACATTCACACAATACTTCAGGGGTTTTTATACATGTTATTTTAGGGCATAAGCTTAGTACTATACTCCCACACCCCATCAAAAAAGGAACAAAAAATCCCAATTTTACCCTCCCCCCATAATCTAGAAAACCCTCCCTTCACCCCTGATGTACAAAGAGTATGCACAACGGTGGCATTCTACCAGCCACACGAAGCATGCTCAGACAGATGTCACCAGTTCAGTCATTTCATTGGCATGGCAACAGGCAGGTTTACGGGATTTTTCCCAATAGTGGTTAATACACAGTCAGCACCACTGTGAATTTTGTGAATTAGACTTTGAAAAAAAGTGTAACTTACAGATTTGGGATTCAAACAGGGAATCATGTTGTATCGAGTTTATCCAAAACTAAAGGGAAAATGGGTTGAGAGTGAAACTTTATCCTATAGATATTCTGATGTCCCAATACTCAAAAAATAAACCAATTCTCCATTTTCAAGTAAACCCAACTTCATCCAGAGAATAGGATAATTTTCTAACCTCTGGAGCAACCAGCTTGTTATACTTTCACTCTCCCTTGGCAGAAAATGTGTAACTACTTGTTCTAAGTATCTTGATCTAAATGCCATAAAGACCAAGGCCAGGTTTCGTCTTTTCCAAACTTTTAAGTTTATAGTTTTTTCTTTTCAGTGCAGCTACTGGTGATGTAGGCAAAGAAAGAACTGCTCAAACCAGTACTTGTTCTTTAGAACAGCAACAACGGCCACATAATCTTTTATAAAACTTTCTCCATTGCTCCTGGTATTAAATTCTGCTCTTGTCTTTCTAACACTCTCAAAGCATCTCCTAAACTGAAGTTTGATTAAAGAAAAGCACTATTCCCTTCCCCAACCAGTACACTAAAATCCACTTGTTCCTTGAATGTTCATGGGTTAAAAAAAAGAACCATTAAAAGAAAGTGTCACGTTCAGTTTAGGCTGACACAAGAGTGTCAAAACCTTTACTGGATTATAACTTCAAATTCCACTCTTGATTTATCTACAAGAAAATGCTATTTGAACCAATACCAAGAATTACTACTGAATTGAGGATTGAACTGGGCAAACCAGTTATTGTGAAATACCAATATCAAAGCTCCTGCAATAAGGGAAATCAACTACTGTTATTCAAAATTAAAAGATTTCCACTCATCATCTCCCTAAAGGAGGAAACACCCATTAATTTTCCTTTATGGAATCAATAGGGAGTGGTGACATGAAAGAGGGAGATGTTCAGAAACAGGACAAATCTACCATCACTGAAATT
Organism: Galeopterus variegatus; assembly: GCF_000696425.1. Lineage (NCBI taxonomy): Eukaryota > Metazoa > Chordata > Mammalia > Dermoptera > Cynocephalidae > Galeopterus > Galeopterus variegatus. Next base: position 502,378 of record NW_007726197.1, on the reverse strand, counting down.
AAAATGTATCCTTTGGGCCCACTCCACTAATTCTGATCTGAGGTGGGGAGAGCTAAAATCAACAGCAAGTTATACAGAGACTGAATAAAATGTAAGCTACCCATTTCTAGCTGGGGTAGGGTCAGGATTAAACGAATCTTAAGAACTAGAATGTAGTGTCAGTCAGCGTAGCTGCTGAAATCTATGTTATAGAGGTAAACCTAGCAGAGCTAAATAGAGAATTCAGATCACACAAACAAGCACCTTCAGAGTTAATGTCCCACTTCCTGAGCACTGTAAAATAAGACAGTGAATGCTATTGCCATTTCACCATAGGCACACTAGAAAAAAAGAGGAAGTTTAGTCAAGAATGGTGCCAATGGCCAGTCACTATCGGCTTATAGCTTGTAATACATCCTTACATCACTTTCAAGCCTGACTATTGAGCACCTGTTTCCAGTTGAGTTGCCACAACTGTCCTCCTATTTGCATGCATGATTTTAGGGGAAGACTAGAGTGTTTTAAATCAATAAAAAGTGGAGAAACCAAAAGTCATTCAGAGCCTATCTCACTTGGGGACACAGATCCTCTGTCCAGTATATTAGATATATAGAATACATTTTCCAACCTAATGAATTAATTTTAAAAGGGACTCTAAACAAGAAGCCCAATCAAATGCACACAAGTAACCCAGAAGACATGATTATCTCTAAAGTACGTGCGTGTATCACAATCAGAGATGTTAGTGCAGATAAATGTATTAAAGAGGCTGTTACACAAAAAAATCGAGGCTAAAGTTTTAAAAGAGCCCTCTCCCAATCTTCATGAAACATAACTAAGGAAAGCCCAAATGTTACTAGGAATGTAAGACAAAGTAATAAACCCCTAAAAAATAGAAGTGCACGGTGGAAACACTGATCAGTTTTTTACTATATGAACACGAACCTTTTTGTTAAAGATGGAGACCTGAATAAACCCACTAAAGCAAACAGAATAATTCTTAACATCCTCATTACAAAGTTCACAACTATAAATTTAACCATCACAAAAGATAATAACCCAACTGCTACTTATGTTCAAGTCCTGTATTTTTGGCCATGTACTAAAAACTCCTTAACCATTCTTTAACACGCAGTGCAACAGTGAAATGACTCTCTGCCACTGTATGTTTTAAAAAAATCAGAGTAAGAATGTTCTTTAAAGTGTCTAAAAATCAGAGTGAAAATACTCCGTAAGTAACCCTTTGTCCTAGAAACACCTGCAAGAAAGCCATGTTTTCTGAGAAAAATATGCTGTCACTTAGACAGAAAAAAAACCACAAAAGGAAGATATTGAGGAAGAAAATGTAGATTAAAAGGCATAACTTAAATTTCACCAATTTTTCTATTTATTAGCATACTAGGACTCCTAAACCTTGCTTCCTATAGCTCATGGTATCAGGATGCAGATGATCAAACCTATGGATCTATCTCCTGAATGCTTTCATAAGGCAAAAAATCTGTTATCAACTGCACAAAGGCTTCCTAAAATGCATGGTTTCTCGTCTTGCTGAGTCCCAGTCTCCTGCTTTAAGCAATATGAGCAGTAAGCAGGGGGTCGGACTAACTAAAAAGAAGAAAGCAAACCAAACAGTATGGGAGCAGCATTTAACATACTCTCGTTAAGTACAGGATGGGAAGGAAGTGAAGAATAGAGCCAGGAAAATAGTGCCATGTAGTAAAACTGGTAGGCACTGGGGGTAGGTGAACACTGGGAAGTAGAGAGATGTACTTCATACCACATTTCTATGAAGAAACAGGAAGATCCACGTATGAAAAGGAAAATGTTCTATCTCCAAATAAAAACAAAGCATGGTTCATGGGATCTGAATGCACATTTATAGCATAAAATAATTTCAACTCTCTATTTTCATGAAGGAAAAATCTCAACTCTTTGTGACTTAGTTTCATATTAACTGGAATTTTATTTGCTTAAAACCTAAACATTGTCAGTTTGAGAAGAAATCCACAATGATGTGTAGGCTGATCCTGCCGATTAAATTCTAGCATGGGTTTTTTTGGGGGGATCCTTGGTAAAATTTTATCTGAAAAACAGGATACATATATATTTTTAAAACATGAATCGTTAGAGAATGAAATATAAAACAAGAGTGTTTCAGTTTTTACCACCCCCCTTTTTTTTTTTTTTTTTAGCTCCTTAAAGGCAGTAGCAGGATAAAAGTATCACTGGCTCTGAGTGTCTTAGAGATAAGTGATGAAACAAAAAAAGAAAACCACACCCTCAAACAGGGTCAGGTACCCCCATTTCCTGCCCTCTCCCCAAGGTAAAAATGAGTACTTTCAATAATAAGTCAGAATTCATCTTTTTCTCCTACCTGCCTCATCAGTGGAAGTTCAAAGTCATGATTTTTTAGACATTTATAAAGACAATATAAACTCATATTAGATGACAATTAATTTTTTAAAAGTCCAGGTAGAGAATGAAGTGGTCATTTTTAACTAAGACCTTTCTACGTTTTTGATTACTGTTCAACTTGCTATCATTAGCAAAAAGCAAAGTTTCCATAGTGTTCATCTCAACTCTTATTGCTTTACAACTGTGGTACACCTTCCATTAAAAATAAAAAGATGAAGCAGTCAATCCAGTGATTAATTTGTCATGGCTTTCATTGGTGGGGGAGGGGAGTAGTGGCAAAGAGAAGACCAGCAGACAAAAAGGTAACTTAAACATACAATGGTTTTCTTAAAAAAAAAAAAAAAAAAAAAAAAGAGAGAGAGAGAAAATGTTATTTTAAACAAATGGAAAAAAGCACTGAAAGCCCATGAGTCAAGCCATAGCCAAAACCATGTTCTATCTTAAGTAGGTTCTCTTTTTCCCCTCTTTTTTTCTTTTTTCTTTTTTTAATAAAATCTCTCCCCAAACCATCATCACTTTTAATCCTCCCCAGACTGGGCTTCATCTTCAGACCCTTCATCCCCAGATTTCTCGGGTGGGGGGCTTGCAGATGTTTTCTTTTCTGGAGGGCTTTCTGGTTCCTCATCTTCCTCTTTGGGAGAAGGAGTCTTTTCCTTTGATGCCTTTGAAGCTGTGGGGCGGCCCACTTTCCCTTTGCCTTTCACTGGGCTTGGTGTTACTGAAAGAAGAAAAATAACAATTTGGGGAAGAAAAGAGAAAAAATACTTTTATGCTGCAGTAGTTTCCAATAATCTTTTACCAACACTCTACTGTTATGTTAGTAGTAATGCTTTTCCCGAGTGCGCCACGGGCTCGGCAGTAGTAATGCTTTTAATAAAGAAACATGACGCTACAGAAAATGCACATCATCCTTAATGCCTTGTGAAACTAAAAGTTATGTTTAAAAAGCAATTAAAAAAGAGGGGAGGAGAATAGAAACTGAAGCATCAAATAACTTTTGATAGTTCTATCATTCCCAACAGTAAGTAGTTGATGAGCAAAAGTTTAAAAATCACTAGTTTTGCCAGAATAAAACCACTTATACAAAAAGCAAATCCAGATTTCTGATTTAATTAACAAACTAACTCCAACTAAAAGAACATCTGGCAGAAACCACTAAGGCTCAGAGAAATGAATCCATGTCATCAAGCGTGGTTTTATTCTAACAGCACAGAGGAAAGGGTGGAGATCAGAACAGAGAACTTAAATGTTCGTGCATTTTCACAATTGCAAGTCTTCACTCACTGCTGGGACTGTAGGAAAAAAGAGCAGTAATAGCTATGTTGAACAGTGTTTCTACCACTGTGCCTGACACAATAGGTCATTTCCAAATCTTGCTTATGTATGGCAGTTGTTGAAGAACAGGGCTAAGTCCACCAGACTCTTGGAGGGGCTGGAGTTCTTATTAATTAATAAGTGATACTTTTAGATGTAGAAGACAGGATCCTTTCAGATTTCTTGTATTCCTGTTAAATATGAGGACAATGCCAAGGCCTAATGAAGAATTTCTGCAGAGAAAGTACTGGTTCTTGAAATTTTTTAAAGCAATAATTTAATTTCACTTCTGCAGAGCTCACCTGTAGCCTTTAGCCTGGGCTTGGGCATTTTCTTTTCTTTTCTCTCAGGTTTGGACTTCTTAACCATCTTTTTGTTTTTCTTTTTTGAACTGCCATAGTCACTATCATCATCATCTTCCATTAGGAAATCTTCATCACTGCCGGAATCTTCTGAGAGGAAAGAAGAATTTCAACGTCCAACTTAATGTACACATCCTTCCAAGTGAACAAAGGGAGAGAGTGCTAAGAATCACTCTTGGATTCTATCTGTAGCTGTACTACGAATTTGGTTGGAGCTGTCACTGGCCTCATCTATAAAATGGGTTTAGCAAGTACCTCACATGAAGGTTACATGATTGACTTTGTTTGAAGAGTAAGTTGAAAACAGGAAGGGATAAGAGTTAATCTGAGTAAAAACTAAAATCATCAAATAACTTTTGGAAGCTCCATCATTCCCATGTTATACTGAGTGACACCAGGGAAATGAGACTGAACTGACCTGGATTTTTTGTCCAATTATGAATGAATGAAACAAGAAAACTACATACGAAGCAAAAACACATATAATTAACTAATTTGAATAACTGTGAAACATCTAAATTCTGTTATTAACATTTTTTGTGGGGAGAGGATATCTACAACCTCCTCCGCCAGGCCAAAATACAAATCTCAAACGCCAAGATCCAATGTCACTACTCTAACTACTATTCACTTTGTGTTTGAACAAACATTATTAAATAAAGAGTATAACCACTGCAAATGCTGTGGACAATCATGAGAATCTTTAAAAATATTAATGGCTACCACCACAGTCATCTCTTTTAACAGGGAGTATTTACTTAATTTAAGGGACTGGTTATAACATTTAGCATCTTAGAAAGCACCAAAGTAATAAAGGTCAGAAACTACAATCACAATCAAACAACCAAAGTACACTAGCCAACTTCACGTACTCTCCTGGAATGGTGCCTCATCCTCTTCTTCTTGTTCTTCCTCACTGCCCACATCTTCCATGAGCATCTCTCTCTGTTTAGAAGCTGCTTTAGATGCTGCCTGCCGTTGCTGGCGCACATTTTTATGATCTTCTTTTTCATCTTCACTGTCCTCTGTAATATCAAAGTTATCATGATGCAATGATCACAGAATTTTGTATTTGACAGCTGACTGAAAAAACCAACACAGTGGCCAATATGACATACAGCCTGCAGCTTTATTTCATTCTAAACAATATCAAAGTTATCATGATGCAATGATCACAGAATTTTGTATTTGACAGCTGACTGAAAAAGCCAACACAGTGGCCAATATGACATACAGCCTGCAGCTTTATTTCATTCTAAAAGGGTAAATTCTATCCTTAGAAATTCCCATAAAATATATAAAAGGGGACCAAAATTTAAAAAGAATAAACTTGAATAAGACTATGTACTCACTGTTGCATGTAAAATAACTTAGGCATGTAGTTTTAAGCAATGACAAAGCTGAATTACAGTGTGAACACATTTCCTGTGACATACTTTAAACTTATATCATTGCTTTGCTCTAAAATTCTCAATGACATTCAAATCTATGTTCACTGTTTTTAGAAGCTAAAGTTAGAAAAATATTTTAAAAAATAGTATGAGAGGGGAAGAATGTCTTCCAATGATCTTTATTCTAAGGTATATAACATGTAAACCCTAAAGAAATGTCAAACTACTACTCTTTACAATGAATGGGATGTGATCATTTCAATTTAGAGGGGATTGAAGAAACCTTAAAACATATATTTAGATAAATTAGCTAAAGACTTTTGAACAAGTTTATAAAAAGTTTACTTTCATATTCTATAGCCTATTACTTAAAAAAAAAAATTTCAACACAGTTGTGCTTGTGAATAAATCTGCTTTTAAAGGGAAGGCTGCCAGCCTACTGCCTCTAGACAAATCTACATTTGTATTAGTCTCTATAGCCCTTTTCTTGAACTTTTAGGCTCCCTTATTCTGTTAAGGTTTAGCTGTCGTTCTTCTGAAAATACTCCTAGTCCTATGAGCCTTGCCATGGTCACTGTTCTGTCAAAAACATCATCTAGAGATAAATAGAGAATAAAACTGACCTTGGCAGACCCAAAGCTAAACCCACCTGGTAGGAGCTGTACCTAAAACTAGTACAATTGTTTATCTTAAAGTTTTCAACTAATAAATGTAAGAAATTCAAATTAGGGTTCACAAGGTAAACGAATGGTAATATACAGTATTACTATATTATCACAAGATTATAAGGTTAATAAAAGTTCTTTTCAACTCAGGCAGCGAGAAAACATCCTTGAACAGGAAGGAAAGCAAAACAGCTCAGTGGAGTGAATTTAGTGGAACCCTGTCTACCCTCTACATATTAGCTAAAGAGCAGTTTCATTTAAAGGGAGATCCAGAAAGAAAACAGCAAGTAAACATAGGTCAAAACTAAAGTGACTGTAAACAATATGAAATAAAACTCACAATTCTTAGAAGAGTTAAACTTAAAAATAAATACTAAAAACAAGTCAAGTCATCAGGATTGAACATTTTATTTGGCCATGGAGACTCCTCATTAATTCACATTAATTCTTTTAAGTTAAAATTCTTACAAAAACCCTTTCTTTATGGCTACCATTTCAAGAGACTACTCCCCAGCCAAAAAGAGTGAGAATGAAATTTACTTTTGCTTTTCAACCCAGTCAATCATTCCCCCCATTTTATACCTTTATTTTACTTAGTGTTATATATATATATATCTATTATTCTGTTTAGTTTGATGTCTTTTAGTTGTTCATGTAAATGGTTTTCAATCTTGACTCTGCATGAGAGTAATCTGTAGATACTTAAAAAAAAAAAAAACAAGGCCGGCCCGGTGGCGCACTGCTACAGTGCGCTGCTTGGGAGTGCAGTGGCGCTCCCGCCGAGGGTTCGGATCCCACATACAGACGGGTTCCTGCTCACTGGCTGAGCGAGGTGCGGCCACAACACCGAGGGTTGCGATCCCGTTGCCGGTCCCGGTCCGGTCCGGGCGTGACACTGAGGGTTGCGATCCGTTGCCGGACACGGAAAAACAAACAAACAAACAAACAAACAAACAAACAAAAAACAACAACAACAACAAAGCCCCAGCATCCCACCTAGACCCACTGAATATGAAATCTTGGGGCAGGGCCCAGAATATGTACTTTAAAAAAGTGTCATAGGTGGTTCTATCAATCCACCAGGATTAAGAATCACTATTAGCTCTTTGAAGATGGAGATATCTTTGTAATCCCACCATTTGCAATAGTGCCTAGCATATAAAATCACTGCTAAATGTCTAATAAATAAATATATGAATAGAGTTATATCTATTACATTAAAAATTGTTTACTACCTGCTGAGTGAGAATCGTCCTTCTTGGTCTTCACATCTTTTTCTTCTGAGTCCTCACTGTAAAGAGAAAGGGAAACAGTGTTTAGATCAAAGTCTAAGTAAACATAGATCTCTGATATCTGACTTCAGAACATCGAAAAATACCTTTTTTATACACAAAATGTTCAAACAGAGTGAAACTGCTTCCATTATTTCCTCACTTTACAGAGATGCTGACGAATATGCACAATTTTATCTACTTTGGAAAACACTGCTTCCAAAACCCCAAAGAGAAAAAAGAAGGTATCTCAACACAGGGTGAAAATTTCTCATGTATGAGTACAGTCTGGTTCACGAGAGTATTTAACAAGAAAAATATCCTCTGTGAACAGAGGCAGAGCATAAAAATACTAAAAACAAATTATATAATGTGCTAATGGCAAATTAGGCAAAAAATAATCACTAAATGTAGATGCAAATAACACCTAAAATACCTAATATTATTAAAGGGAATTGGAGGGCCGGCCCGGTGGCACACTGCAGAGTGCGCCGCGTGGGAGTGTGGCGGCGCTCCCGCCGAGGGTTCGGATCCCATGTGGAGACCGGTTCCCGCTCACTGGTTGAGCGCGGAGCGGGTGCAACACCGAGGGTTGCGATCCCGTTGCCGGTCCCCGGTACGGGTGCAACACCGAGGGTTGCGATCCCGTTACCGGTCAGTAAAAAAGAGAAAAAAGGAAAAAAAAAAAAAAGGGAATTGGAGTTCAGACATATAACTTACGATATGCCTAAAAATTTATCTAAAACAAAATGAAAATAAATCAATTTAACTCCTAATAATTTTTGGTTCCAGTATTTCTTTGCACAGAAACATCAACATATTGGCTTGCCTCATACCGTGGAAAAAATAAAAGTGAGCTTAAGATCACTCTGCAAGGTAAAATAAGTTAAGGAGCTTCAAAGCTCAATGGAAAGTTTTTAAAAACAATTTTTAAAGTCATAAACATACACATATTATGTCCTCACAAGTTTTAACTTGGGAATCTGTGCTCTAGTGTCCCATGTTTGTTATTAATTAGTTGTATGATCTCAGACAAATCACTTGGTGCTCTTCAGTGCTAAAATTTTATGATTCTGTCAGAAATTTTGACAAACGAAAAAGAAACACTCGTACATAAAAACTGCCTCCATAGCTTTCCTTTCTCAAACAGCAGGTCTTATAAATAAACTTTTGGTATTCCCCATAATCTAGACAACACTCAAATGTCAAACTACTGAACCCAAGATTCCTAGGCAAAGAGAAAAACCAAATTTCTGTACTAAGCAATCTGACTTCAAGACACTTTATAATTTCTGAAACCTGTGACTCTTCTATGTAGATGTGTATATGCAAAATAAATCTTTAATTCACAAGTCTAACACAATGATAAAGAATTATATTATTTTCTCTAGTTCCTACTGAGTTTATACAGACTATTAATCCTTAAGTGCCATTAAAGCAAAGTCAAGAGAAAGCCAAATATTCAAGTGGAGACCAACAGAAAAATCAACACAGGTCCGAGGGAATAAATATAAGAGGCACTTAATAAAATGGGAATAAAAACTGTATTTATCTCGATCATTCCTGACACTTAGGGGAGGATAATAAAATCAAATGACTGCTAACAAGAAAACATTTAGGCTAGATATTAATTACATCGATGAGACATTATAACATGCCATGAAGCAGCTCATTCCTAGGAGAATTTAATAAATGAATATAATGAAAATAGTTCTAAATTAGGCTACTAAATAAAATTGGATTGGAAATATACTATGTGCTATAGTTTGAACTTCCCCTTCCAAAGCTGATCTCGAAACTTGATTCCCACTGTGGCAGTATTAAGGGGTGGGAAATCCAACTATGGTATTTGAAAGACGGGGCCTTTAAGAGGTTATTGGAAGGGCCAGCCAGTGGCTCACTCGGGAGAGTGTGGTGCTCATAACACCAAGGCCGCAGGTTCGGATCCCATATAGGGATGACCGGTTAGCTCACTGGGTGAGCGTGGTGCTGACAACACCAAGTCAAGGGTTAAGATCCCCTTACCGGTCATCTTAAAAAAAAAAAAAAAAGGTTATTGGAAAATGAGGGCTATGTACACATGAATAGATTAACTCATTCATGGATTAATGGGTTAATGGATTAATCAGTTATCAAGGAAGTAGACTGGTGGCTTTATAAGGAGAAGCAGCATGTGAACATGCTTAGCCTCCCTCACCATGTGATGTTCTGCACTGCATCACGCCTCTGCAGAGTCCACACCAAGAAGAAGGCCCTCACCAAATATGCTCCCTCAACCTTGGACTTCCCAGCCCCCAGAATTGTAAGAAATAAATTTCTTTTCTTTATAAATTACCCCGTTTCAGGTATTCTGTTATAAGTAACAGAAAACAGACTAATACACATGAAACCCTGGAAGACTTGTAGCCCAACAGTGTAATTTTGCATTATTTTTCCTCAAAAGCATATTTCTGAAATTCTCTAGCAAAGAAAATATTAGAGGTTAGCAATATAAGCAAACAAAAAATACTAGGTAAATGCATCTATTATTAATAGTGATTTCAGTGCTCCAAGGTTCTTACAAGAACTAGAGACAAATATTATTTCATTTCTTTGAACTACTTATTCGTAATAGTATTATTTGGAAGTGGTATAGCCAATTAGTTAAAAAAAACAGACTTTGGAGTCCAACAGACATGGTTTCAAAACCTGTTTGCCCATTTGCTGGGTAACCCTGGTTAAATCACTGAATCCCTCTAAGTTGTTACTTGCCCTAACAGAGGTGTTGTGAGAATTAAATGATAATGTATGTAAAGCACATTAAATAGAGATTGCACAAGATATTCACAAATGGTAGCTATCATTATTACCATCATCACTGTCATCAAGGAGGTCTTAAGGTTACACTACACTGGGTGTGAGAATGTATGTGTATATCTTTAAAAACAGAGGCAAAAGTTATAATATCCTGGTCTTTTGAGGCAAAATTATACTTAAAATTACAACTCAAGTGAACTCATTTGCAAAACTAAGGGAAAAGAATCTGATTAAGTTATTAAAACAAAGTAGAACTGACTATGAGACAGTAAACTCAGCAGGCTATATAACTTAAGATTCTACAAGCTTTAGCTATGATTCTGCCAGTGATTGCCACTGAATGAGATAGTCACTTATTCTTTGTTAAGGAAACCATTAATACTAACCCTGGGTGACAAATTACATACTTAATCTTTCTGCTTATCTTCAGAGGTAGCAGCAAAGCATTCTTGGACCTCACCTTGGATTTTAGGTTAAATCGAAGCAAGCTTCATGACTTTAATGAGGCTAACCTCTAGACCCAGAAGCACAGCCTGAGATAACAGGAAATATGCCAAACATTATAGTGGACGATAAGTACTTTCCAAAAGTATACAGAGATCCCAACAACCTCAGAGACTGCCCTCATCTCAGTGGTGAAAGTATAAGCAGGAACAGAAAAACAATGCTTCCTACCTATCCTCCTGTGAATTCTTTCCAGATCGCCTCTTATTTTTAGCTTCTCGGGGAGATGATCGAATTTTCTTAGCAGGAGGACCCGAATCTCTTCCATAATCTTCATCTAAACAGAGGGTTTTTCAAATTCATTTAACTATATTACGATTTTCACATGTTAAAATCACCATTGTATTCACCGACATAATTATCTATCATACTATGTAAATGGTGAGAGGGGAAAGATTTCCCAAATAGCTTTTTAAAAAAAAATTAAATTCTTTTCCACCCCAGTCCCACCACCTTAACTCCATATATTACCCTCTAGTCCTCATGTATATGTATTTCATATCTATACCCAAATATCTCATCATTTTAAATCCTATCCTTTTAATTTATGAAAGATTTCCCCATGTTCAACATCTTAGTATTTATTTGAAAATTACTATTGTAAACAGTTATATCACAAGCATTTTAGAAAGTAAAGAACCTATAACTCTACAATCCTAACACAATTTCTGTTACCAAGCAAATTACTTTAGTTTAAAAGTATTACTCACTACATTTTTAAAAGGAAAAAAAAGATAAAGAGCTAGGAGTCAACAAAAAGGTTAAAAAAGCTATTTGTTGGGCCGGCCCGTGGCTCACTGGGGAGAGTGCGGTGCTGATAACACCAAAGCCACGGGTTCGGATCCTACATAGGGATGGCCGATTGGCTCACTGGCTGAACGTGGTGTTGACAACACCAAGTCAAGGGTTAAGATCCCCTTACCAGTCATCTTTAAAAAAAAAAAAGCTATTTGCTGGCTAAGGAACCTTGAATAATATCTCTGACTCAGGTTATATCCCACATTAATAGGATTGCTCTAAGGAATAAATTACTAAATACAAACACTATGAACAATTCCTGGCATGTAGCAAGCATTTAATAAATGTTAGTATTATCTCTGGGGGATAGGATTATATGTTATTTTTTTTTTTTACTCTTCTTTATACCTTTCTGCATTTTCTAAGTTTTCCCAAAGGGTACATATTATCTTTATAAAGTAAAGTTCGATTTAAGAAGAAAGAAAAAAAGAAAAAATAGTAAATGCATCTGGAAAATAATAATGAGATTAAGGATACACCATTTTACGATGAATTAGTTCACAAGTCAAAGTTGATCCATAAAATAGACTCTCATCTTAGTTACTAATACGTTATGCAAAAACTTAAATACCCCTTAATACAAGGTACAAGTTTTACAGTGGTAACAGCAGGAGATATCTTAAGTAATAAACACTGTATTAGAACTACTGGACATTTAGGGATGGCTGATTAGCTCAGCTGAATAGAGCGTGGTGTTACAACACCAAGGTCAAGGGTTTGGATCCCCATACTGGCCAGCAGCCAATAAATAAATAAATAAATAAATAAATATTGGATGTTTACACCTTGGACTCTAAAACCAGGTAAGAAAAAATTAAGATCCATGCAAGTTCAACTTTGTTTTGGTTGACACAGATTGCAACATAATTTGGATATATTCTAAAAATAAAAAATAAAACTTATTCCAAAAGTGTGACAAAAAGTACATAAGCTAGTGATTCCTCTACTGGTCAGTCCAACCTACAATCTGTTGAAATCACAAAACTTACCTGCATCATCAGATTCCTGAAACTGTGAGTAATCAACGACCTTCCTATTTCTGTAGAAAGAAGAGATTCATATTAAGATCATAAAAACGTAGGACTTTTCTAAGATATCAGAACACACATTTCTGTATCATAAACAGAATCAGACCAGCTCTCTGAAAATTATTTAAAAGCCCCCACTTCAGCTAAAACAGTTCCCATTTTGTTAGAAGAAAATGTAGCTTAAATCTAAAGTATTTCAAACTACAATTCTCATCCTCAGCGATAACTCAAATATCATTCTTCCCCACAAAACCTCCTGAAACACACTTCCATAAAAAATAGCAAAATGAGCCAAATTACCATATTTATTCGTTATACACAGAGACATCACATTTATAAGCCAAAATTATGTTATTTTATTCTTACTGCTATATACACATACACATGTATACTTGATAACAAGGTTGTTAATAAGCTTTTTTCAAGGCCAAAGCAATTGTTAGATATAATATACTTACATATAATACACAAAAAATTATGGTAACATTAAGTTAAGCCTTACACAGAAAGGAAGGAAAAAAGTCAGCTGGCTGGTCCACTTGAAAGATGCTTTCTATTAAAGGGTATATACTTTTGAAAGCCTTACAAATCTATGTATCTACCTACTTGACTCTAAATGATTTTAAGTACTCCTTACCAGGTAAGTCATGCTTTAACATCTTGAATAAATCTTAATTTCCATTTTCCTACTTTGTATTCTAAATTTAAAGTTAAAAATTCTTCCTCTAGAGATACCTAATAGCTTTTATGTTATCACCTGAACAGCCTAGCTTGCCAAACAGCCTTAGATAAAAGATGTACTGTAGGCCTAAATGGATACAAGTGAGCTGAAAGGATTAAGAGAAATATACACGATCAACTACACTTAAACCTAAGCAGGGGGATATTACTGGTTGTATGGTTAAGACACCATTTAAATTCAAAGACAGGATAGTCAGAATGCGAGTACTGGTCCACCTTCTATCATAACATGTAAAGATAATATAGGCAGGTGATACATGTTTTCATGTTTTGAAAACATGCTTGGGGCTTACATGTGAAGGAAGATATTATCACACCCTCAGCTTTGAAGAAAAAAAAGTGCTCTTAATTTTGCTTTGATTTTTAGTCTACCGAAACTATAAAATATGCTCCAACTATATATATATATATATAAATTTTTTTTCCCCTTTTTTTGACCGGTAAGGGGATCGCAACCCTCTGCACGGTGTGGTCTGCACCACACTCAGCCAGTGAGTGCACCGGCCATCCCCATATAGGATCCGAACCCACGGCCTCGGAGCTACCAGCGCCGCACTTTCCCGAGTGAGTCACGGGGCTGGCCCTCCAACTATATTTTTTATAATGGGTACTCAAAAAGCTCATGGAAAAACAGAATTAAAAGATACACCAAGGTCAAGGGTTCAGATCCTTGTACCATCCAGCCACACACACAAAAAAGATAATATGAATCTTTCCATGAACTTTTTGAAGACCCCCTTGTAAGAAGCTCAGTTTATAGTATCAAATACACCATACTATTAGGAAAGGTAACCTTAAAGATATGAATAGTGGTTGCCAGGGTCCAAAAGACAGAGAAATAGGGAGTTGGTTGTTTAATGGGTATACTTTTAATTTTGCAAGATAAAGAATTCTGGAGATTTGTTGCACAACAATGTGAATGTACTTAACAGTACCAAACTGTATACGTAGAAATGGTTAAGATGACAAACTAAGCAAATTTTACCATAAAAAAAAAAAAAATATATATATATATATTTTTTCTTTCTAAAAAAAAATAAATAAAAAAGACTACAGCTGGTCCTCCATATCCATGGGTTCCATATCCAGGGATTCAACAAACTGCAGGTGAAAAATATATATAAAAAACAATACAAATAAAAAAATACCGCATAGCAATTACTTACATAGTATTTACATTGTATTATATATTATAAGTAATCTAGATATGATTTAAAGTATATGGGAGGATGTGCATAAGGTTACATGCAAATACTATGCCACTTTATATAAGGGACTTGAGTATCCTGGGGTTTTGGGGTATCCCTGGGGATCCTGGAACAAATCCCCGTGGATCCTTAGGGAGGACTGTATTCAGAAATCTAATATTTTGGGGCTGGTATGGAAATGCCTACTATGTTCTGGCAAAATTGTAATTTTTAGTGACAAATGCCATGAAAAACAGTATAATGATCATAATGCAATGCATTTTCTGCCTTATTTAGAATCAAGGAAAACAGGACATGGAACCAAGGGAAGGAAAGCATCTGGAAGAGGAAGGTTTAAGTCTTAATCTCTAATAATTAAGCATAATAATTTTAGTTTATCCCATGCTCGTGGGATGGTAACTAAAATATTACTCAATTTCTGGGTGTCATATAGCACTGTATATATCCTATGAGATTACATAAGGGAGGGCAACCAGAATGGTGATGAGTATATCCATATTGTAAAAACTGAATCATATCATAGTATAACAACTGAATAAATTGAGAATATTTAACTTGCAAAAGGGGAAACATGTGCTACTTTAGGGCCTTGACATGAAAGGAGTAGTAAAGGTACCTGGCTTTAGCTTTAGCAGTCAGACTATAAGCATGGGTTCAACAAAAAAAACCTTTCTAACCATTCGCTAATGATGGCTACTTTCTAAGGCCATAACTAGAAACACTCCAAAAAGGTATTATATAGTACAAAGCACAGAATCTTTGTTACTAGGAATCCTGGGTTTGGTTCTAGAACATCAAGCAAATCATTTAATTTCTCTGGATCTCAGTTCCTCCTATGTTGAAACTGATGACCTAAGTTGCTTGACAGATCTAAAAGATATTCTATAAAATTAAATTGAT
This sequence comes from Galeopterus variegatus, assembly GCF_000696425.1. Taxonomy (NCBI): domain Eukaryota; kingdom Metazoa; phylum Chordata; class Mammalia; order Dermoptera; family Cynocephalidae; genus Galeopterus; species Galeopterus variegatus. The sequence goes on along the minus strand of NW_007726197.1, from coordinate 487,006 downwards.
TATTAAAGTTTAACAGATAGATTATCTTTTCTATTGCAAACAGTCAACTATCCTTTGCACACTTCACATCTTATCACATATCACTGTACCATTTATTTTCCTCACTAATCTGAGCTTCTTAGAGATAACAACCATGTCTTATATCCACATTTCTGGTACAAGGCAAGGTAAAAAGTAGGCACTCAAAAAATATTTTCTGAACTGTTGGCTCTAAGGGCCACATTTAAGAGTTCTGTTAGAAGCTTAATTTTATAGGATAATATCCATTCTCCTTAAAGCCTTTCATTATCTCATCTTGTGCTGCTTAACAACCAAGCAACCCAGGAAGTTTATAATTCTCCAATCCTCTTGCTCCTTGTCCTAGAATGCGGTTCATATGACTCCCACCCATATCAGATACAATCTCACCTCCTTCTCAACACCCTTATTTCTTTACTAATACTGTATAATCTACTAAATGTCTGTCTTTCCTACTGAATGTGATCTTCCTGTGAACAGGGGTTGTCTCTTCTTTATTAGGAATACCAAATTCAAGAAATGTGTTTGATAGGTGAACAGAATGGCATGTGCAAAAGGATAAGGGTGGGAAAAGTCATCAGTAGAGAGGATGTCTAAATGACTGGCATTTTCAGCCTGTCAGACACTTAATTAACAACCACACTTAATGACAAAAGAAAACGTAGTTTCCTCTGTACTAAATAACTTATTACTTTTAAACCTAAGAAAAGTAAAAAAACAAACAAAAAACATCTAAGAAATGTAAAAGTCTACTATATAGTACATTTTTTCTATCCTTGTTTTCAACAGAGAACTATCAAAATGCTATAAGACTACACTGACATTATGTGAGAAATTAAATTTCAAAATTAAGTTAAAAGACTATCCCTTCCTTTGAAACACAAAATATTTTAACTTTCAATGACCTGAAAACAGAATTATTAGAATTATCTTATATGGTCATTTATCACAAAAACTTTAAAACCAGAGTAAAGCAAAATATGAGTATAAAAAGAAATCCTGTTTTATTAAGATCAAAACTAAGTGCAGCCATCCATAAATGCTAAAAAGAGAAAAGAAAAAAAAAAAAAGAGAGATCTGTGGCAATAAGTGTCATTTATAGTAAATCAGCATAATGACATAATAATTTGGTTCGTTTCCCAAACTATGTCCTGCCTTTTAAAAATGATTATTCAAAATAGCATACTATTTCTACTATGTGGATATTTGCCTTATTTAGGGTTGAAATACATTTTTGATTAATTTGTTTCTATGAAAACTGGAAATTGAGAAGATATGTTAGGATTGAAACCCAACACTTATGGGCCGGCCGGTGGCTCACTCGGGAGAGTGCGGTGGTGATAACACCAAGGCCACGGGTTCAGATCCTATATAGGGATGGCCGGTTGGCTCAATGGCTGAGTGTGGTGCTGATAACACCAAGTCAAGGGTTAAGATCCCCTTACCGGTCATCTTTAAAAAAAAAAAAAAAAAGAAACCCAACACTTAAGAATAACATTTAAGTCCTAGGGCATAGGAAGTTCTATTTCTAGCTGAAAACAAAGAAACATTCTTAGTTCATCAAAATATTACTTAAATGCCAAAGCTAAACTAACTCTTGAGTGTAAAATGAGTGCCAACAACTAGAACTGAGAAGCCAATACAAAATTTTAATGTAGCAGAGGTTAAAAATACAGATTTTTTAACTGAATTTAAATCCTGACTCTGCCACTTACTAGTTGTATGTCCTTGAGCAAGTTACTTCCCCTCACTGAACTTCAGTTTCCTCACCTGTAAAACAGGAATAACTATACCTATCTCTCAAGATTGTTGTGAGAATGAGTGCCAGGAATATAATAACTATCTAACAAATAATAGCTGTTATTACTTACAAGCATTGACTTGTTCCACCCAGAATACCACCACAATTTTGAACACACACAATTAATCCTATTTAAACATGACGATTTAAAAATACGCAAGTTTTAAGAGTATTGGTTCTAGTACCATTTAGAAAAATTTTATTAAAAGGTTTCTTGCTCATTTTATTAAAATGCATTAGCAAAATACCTCCCTATATTTATATTATTTCCTAATTTATGGCAAAGTTTTCAGGTTGCCATTTAGGCCAGAGAAAGTAGCAAGTAGTAGCTATTTTAAAGTCATCAAACAAGTTATACCAATAGCCATCATTCAAATCAACTGGAGTTCCATCTAAACAAGTCTAAAAGTTCACACTAGAAAAACTGCAGCCTAACAAAGAAAACAAACAAATGTTTAATACAAAATATAGAAACACCAAAACTTCAATTATATGACTGCTCTTACTTTAAAAGCTGATACAATCTCTATATCTAGATTCTAAATGTACCTTGGCCACATTGAACCTGGATGATCCCCATAGGGCTTTGAGATTGGAAGCCTCCACTTTTGTAACTGCTTAAAGGGCAAAGTGGGAGGCTGACCAGTCAGCTCTCCTGGTAGAGCATGGTGCTGATAACACCAAGGTCAAGGGGGTTTTGGATCCCCATAGCAGCCTGCTGCCAAAAAAAATAATGAAGTGCAAAAGTGAAAGATAAAGTGTGGAGCTAGACAATGAGCACTAAAAGATCAGTTTGGGATAATAAATTCCTATTACTTTTAAACTGCTTTGAGTTCCCTACAATTGCTGCCACCCTTTTACTCATTAACTTCTTTCTGCTAAATAGTGACAAGTCTACTCAAATACCTTTTCTTTCTTATAGCAGACAGAAACAATGATATTCCTGGTACGTGAAACAAAATTCTGAAGAGCCAAGGATCACATATGGTATTTTAGAGATGGAATTGCCACACCTTTGAAATTATTTCATATAACCCCCTTAATTTTACAGATGAGAAAACAACTAAGACCACACAATCCAGCTCTACTTTGTAACAAGCCCGCATGTCAGAAAATAGAAACAACAAGTAAACTCCAGGTGAAAAAAGCTGAACAATGAAGCTGTCAAATACAAACCCATATTTAATTACTGACACCCCATTCTTTATACTAAAGAGCACAAAATCATTTTCTTAAATCAAACTCAAGAGACTTTTAGACAATCAAAATATATTTCTTAGCTCAATTAAAGCTGACTATACTGCCACTTTTGCCCTGAAGAAGTTATGTTGTTCTCATCAATGTAGGGAAGAAAAACCCCAAAAACCCCACACTGCTAACTTCCTAGAATTTAACAAGTTTCTCATTAGACACTTAAAATGCTTTTCAAATCTTGAGTTTTGGGAAATCCACAACCAAAATAGCTCTTTTCACTAATCACCCATGTGGTAAATATCTCATTTCATCATATGAATGAGATCCCGTAGAACAATGCTTTTTAACCTATAGGTCATAACCCTCTACTGGATCCTGAAATCAATTTATTGGTATACATCCAGCATTTCAAAAGGAAAAAAGGCAAAATAGAAAATACCAGAGAAAATTGTACATAAATAACCATAAGTTCCTGAACTAGTTTCAGGTTTGTGTTCTTGTGTACAGCAGACTGCAGGGTAAAATGTATTTCTTATTGGAACCCACCATAAATGTTTAAAAGCCACTGCCTTAGAATGAAAAGTAATTGCAAAGAGACATCCAAAGTAGTTTTTGGTTTTACCTTTACAAAAAATTTGTTATTGACCTATAGCCACAAAAGAATGACATCCCTTCCTATTTTAGCCTCAAAAAACCATTTTTTAAAATTACTTTTACAAGTTTAAGCACACATAAGGCTTATCAAAATTTGGTGCTGGTGGCAGTAGTGGTGGGGGGTGAGGGGGGAAAATAGGGTGGCACCAAGAGTTTATATGTACTAGAGCTATTGGATAATCTTAATCCAATTTTTAGTTTGTATCCTGTCAACAAATATCCTACGAGGGATCTCTCATTATCTCCACAGCAGCCTATGTGAAGAAAATCCCAATAATTACATAGTTCTTTACAATGAGGTGAAATCCGTCTCTAATGTCCGCTCACTGGTTCTATCTAGTTCTACCTGCTGGGATTACCATGGTCTAACTCTAACCTTTTCTCCTCAGAGTATCCCTTAAAATTTATATAATTTCCATTTTTTCTTTGAAGCTAAATATTGGTTTCCTTTTTAACACTTACACATGACATATTTCAAGTATTCTCTCTTCATGCTCTAGTTGCTTTCCTCTCCACCACCTCGAATTTAGTAAAGTCCATCAAGTAGTGCCCAGAACTAAACATAATACGGTTTTTAAAAGTTGGGGGTTGGGGTGGAGAAACATCAGGATTATGACCTTCCTCTTCCTGTTCTACTCTATACTTCTACTAATGAAATCCAAAAACTCAGTTGCCTTATGGGCTGTTCCATCACACAGGACTTCATATTGCAATTCCAATGACTAAAACCTCCTTTTCCATAATCTGACCTTTGGTATCCCGACCCTCTCATCTCATCATATTAATCTTTCCCAATTTCATATTATCTGCAAATTTAATCAGCACACCAATGATCTCATCCTCTTCGTTAATAAAAAGATAGGCTAAGAACAGAGCCCTTTAAGGCACCCGTGGAAATATTCTTCCAGGCTCACATCAATCTATTAGCCCTGTCCAGGTACAGCTATTGAGGCACAAACTGTCACACTGAACTACCATCACTCTTCCTACATTTTCTCCATCTTACTTACAAGGACCTCATGTCAAAATCCTTGTTGAGGGGCTGGCCAGTTAGCTCAGTTGACTAGAGTGCAGTATTACCACACCAAGGTCCAGGGTCTGATCTCTGTAGCGGCCAGCCACCAAAAAAAAAAAAAAATCCTTGTTGAAATAAAAATTCAGCATTTTCACAGAATTCTTTTGCTCTAATAAACTTTTTAAAAAGGGAAATGAGTTCATTTAAATCAGTGATATTTAAACTTTTTAACAATAAACGCTTCTTATTTAAAGAAATTCTTCCCAGGAACTACAAAATAAAACACAGCTAATTAGGGGCTAGCCTGTTAGCTCAGATGGTTAGAATGCAGCCTTGTAACACTCAGGTCAAAGGACTGGATCCTATACTGCCAGACACCACACACACAAAAATACCACAGCTCATTAAAAGTAAAAGCATCATTTTAAGAGTATAAATTTCTCTTATCTAACTACACAATCTTCCAACTTGTGTTCTGTCAATACAGGTTTTTTTAAGGATTTCCCGGTCAGATCAACTGGATATTACCGGTATTACCATCTCCGTAAACATACAAAATGAATATTCACATATAAAAAGCTCTGAAAGTTTTGCATTAAAGAAACCCACTTATCTCCAAAATTACCTGGAGACATAAAATTTGAATTAAATTTTTAAGATACTCCTGGAAGCCAACATTATGAATACTAATCTATATACAACAGATTTTTTTGTGAATCCATGGCTTTTATTAATAATTACAGCAGCAGTTATTTCAGATGTGCCTGTTACTTCACCTAAACTCTTATTTAATTCTCACACCAATTTCACAAGGAGAGCTGATTAACATTATTTCAGTTTTATCTGAGGAAACTAATACTCAAAAAGGCTGAATAACTTTACTGTGACAAGCCATAAGTGCTAAAGGCAATTTTCCAATCCAAGTCCATCCAACCCTGTACCCCACAAATGGCCACTGTTGGTGAAGACTCTCAAACTTCCCTATCCTAAGTGTACACAAATCTAATCATTCCAGAGAACTAATGCCATTATAGTTTCTGAAAACACCAAGGTCAAGGGTTGGAATCTCCATACAGGTCAGCTGCCAAAAAAAAAAAAAAAAAGTTTCTGCATATCAACTATTTGACCTCCCTTAAAACTCGGACATTTACCTCCTCCACTCTTCTAACCCTCAAAGATGATTAAGAAATCTCACATTACAGATTTTTTTCAGGATAGAAAAATATTATAGTTCATTGAGGCCAAGATGCTTGAACCCAATTCAGGGTAATTTCTTACAATTGCTTCACTCATCTTGACCTTCAAGTTCCTTTTGCCTAAGACATATTGTTTTCACTGTATTTTATATCATTTCTCTTATTTACACTTAAAATATAAAATTCAAAACAAAGCCACAAGATAAAAGAAAGCAAAAAAAGAAAAATCAAGAAAATTAGGTTAGATTTTTCCCAATAGAAGTTTAGTGCAAAATCTACACAGCTGAGGACAAAGCAGCCTCAAATGGGTGAGACTGAAAGGATCTCAGATGTACATGTTATTACCAAGTTGAGTCCTGGTCTGCAGCAGAGAATCTTGGAAACATAAATGGAACCCTCCAAATTGTCTAACCCAATCACCTGCAGCCTGACAAAGTTAGGTTTATTGACTCATTAGTGAAGGAGAAGCACATCAAGGATGCATGGGCTATCTCACATAGCAGAAAAAAAAATTAAAGGGTTTGGGAGAAGGGTAAAACTTAGGTAAATGAAGAAGTGTCTTGATAGGTTCTAAGTGCAGAACTGTGCGTCAAAGGGTTTGACAGGTCTGGACTGCAGAGTGGACCTAAGATCCTATCTCTTGGGAGAGAAGTTAAGGTAGATGTGGAATTTTTGTGGTTCATCCAAAGCTCTGAAGCTGTAAATCAAGGCTAGTTTTGTGTTAAAATGACTTAGATCTTCCTGACAAAATATAAAAGATGTTGTTTTTACTGATATAATTCCAAAAAGCAAAGTTCCTGGTAGTCTCTAACTTTAGAGAAGCAAATTTCTCCATAAGAAAGCAGCTATCACTCAAATGAAGGGGGGTTGTTATGAATATTTACAGGTGGGGCACGTTCTTGTAAGACAGGCAGCAAAGTGGACTTTTACTTTTTCAGTCAAGCTATTTTTCAGGTAGTTCATCTTCTAGGTCATTTTATCTTGACAGATGAAGGATTCTACACTCCAACCAAAGGTAGCTGGAAAGGAACTCTTCCTGAAGATCACCTTGATAATAAAACAGGTACACAATTCAAAAAATAGGCACTAAGAAGCACCTGAAAGTATGCAATACCCAGTTAAAACACTCTTTGGCACTCTGTTCATCTAAAGTATTTCAAAGACCTCTAATTATGGCTATTTAAGTTATTTAAAAAATATGGCAATGCAATTTGGTAACAATCAGTTCCACTTCCTAGAACCTAGATAGTAATAGATTCTTCACAACAAAACAAAGGGATACCCAGTTTGACCAAAGTGATCTTGCACTAAATCAAAGGTTTCCTCCTATTTTGCAAGTCTCCTAGGTGCTGCTCTAGTCTCCACAATCCAAAAAGCTACTTCTGAGTCTAGAGTAATGAGGTCACATTTCTTTCTCTTTGCAGCTAATATTTTTTTAAAAATGTAAATAGAATTAACCCTTTACAGCATGCTAAATAAATTAAGTTCAGGTAGCCAAAGTTGCAAAGCGACCCATCTGGCTATGCAGACTGTCTGTAAATCATACAACTCCAGGGCAACATTCATATGGACTATAATGTGGCTGGTGTCTCACCATACTGCGTAAGGTGGCCTTGCTATTTCTGGGAAAAACTGACCAAAAACCCCACAGAGCAAAATCCTTTATCTATTCAAAATTAGTTTTCTCCTTCTTAACAACGAATGGTATTTTTAGAGCTGAAAGAAACCAAAGATAAAAAGCTATGAAAATTATAAAATGCTTTGTAAATGCAAGGTAGTCATGCATCGCTTAACGAAGGGAATAAGTTCTGAGAAATGTGCTGTTAGGTGATTTCATCACTGTGTACTTACACAAGCCTAGGTGATATAGCCTACTACACACCTAGGCTGTATGGTATAGCCAACATCATATATGCGGTCCATCGTGGACAAAAACATCATTAAGAGGCACATGACTACTATTTTTCCAATGGAGTTCAAGATCTCCATTATACAAACCTAGAAGAGGCTAAAACCACATCTGATACCCGGGTTTCTTTAGCTGTGCCATACTACCACTCTTAAGAACTCGTTTTATCGCTAATTGAGACTTAAAACACTAAAAACTCAACCACTTACTTTAGTTTGTAACCTCTGTCAAATTAAATCAACTTTTAATCTTAATTTCCTTCTAGTTTTAATACATTAACAAATCTCATGTCGAACCTTTTTCAAAGGCCATGGTCTTTTTCTTAATCTTTTAGTATAATCAGTGATAAGATTCTCGTGTTCCAGGGATAAACCCTACCTGATCACGAAATTAAATCAACTTTTAATCTTAATTTCCTTCTAGTTTTAATACATTAACAAATCTCATGTTGAACCTTTTTCAAAGGCCATGGTCTTTTTCTTAATCTTTTAGTATAATCAGTGATAAGATTCTCGTGTTCCAGGGATAAACCCTACCTGATCACATATATTTTCAATTTTTATTGGATTTAGTTAGCTAATAGTTTGGCATTTTGGATCTACATTTTAATGTAAAAAGAGCCCATAATTTTCTTGTATTGTCCTTTAGATGCCTTTGGAATCGATTCACTTATTTTAGTCAGAGGGAAATGGCCATATTATGAAATGTATAAACCTGAAACAATGACACCTAACATTTTCATTTCCCCCCAAAGTTAGTCCTCCCCACAAAAGTCCTGTTAAGAACTGTAACCCCCTCCAAAGATAAAGTGTGCTACCACCATGAGCAAGAGTAATACCCTGTGACAGTGTCACATGGGAAAGACCACACTGGCTTTGAGTTGTTCACACTTGGATTCAAATTCTTGCCTCGCCTCTTAATAGTTAGGTGAACTGTGCCAGTTAATTTATCCAAGCCTCAGGCCTCACAAATGACATAATATATACCTTGCTTGAAGAATCACTGCACGATTTTGAAATATTATGTACAAACCAGCTGGCAAAATATTTGGCATCTAAGAGTGACAGCTCTACTGAATTTGGAAATGACTTTATTATTCTTGACTTATGCTGTTATAAATCCACAACCCCTAATATACAATTTAGAAATCTAAAAAGTTCTGAAAACTACAAGTTTTTTCATAACTTACCTGGTGGCAAAACCTGACTTGACCTAAACATGACTTTCTACTCAGTATAAAAATTCCTAAGTTTCACCAGCAATATTAATGTGTTTGATTACAGGAGTACTGCCCTAGACTAGTGATGGTACATTAATATTCAGTGCACCCTATTACCTTTTTAAATTTTTTGAAAAATTCTCAATTCCCAAACATATATGGCCTGACTGGTTTCAAACTGGGGATTTGGACCTGTAATACATTCTCTGTGGAGTAAAACACAGTAAACATAAATTTAGTAGAAAGGAGAATAGCTAAGATTCACGCAGTCTAAATACAGCCTTGCTATTATCTCCACACTTTAATTTCTTGGTTTCAAAGTCATCACTGGTAAACTGAAGGAACTGGACTCATTAATCAATGAAAATTATTTTGAGTTGAACAAAAATGCTCGTATTCTGGCCATGTTTTCTACATAGAACTAAAAACCTACATATAAAAGAATGTACTCACCACTGAAGAGATTACTAAATAAAAAACATTTGACTGTCATCACCAAATATTAGGCAGGAAAGAGGGGTACATGGAAATAATGCTAGCTTTGTTTTTTTGGAGGTTGGCAGCCCTTGACCTTGGTGCTATAACATCATGCTCCAACCAACTGGGCTAACCGGCCAGCCCTATAATGCTAGCTTTGTTTTCAGATCTGTGTTCAAATCTTGGCTCTGCTATTATAGCTCTATCACCTTCAGAAATACACTCTTCAAGATTATTTTACCATCTGTTATATTGGGACAGATAAATCACCTGGGTTACAGGCATGCAATAACTCAGTAAATGTTCAGTAAACTACTTGGAAAACCACATTTTAAACACTGTAATATAATTTTCAGCTTAATAAATTACATGTAAGTTGAGAAAAGCTGCATACTTCAGTGTTCTAATAAAATTAACTCCTCCAATTATTCCGGCTTTATAAATTATTATGTGAGATTATTTATGATGGCATGTCTTTGAAGGTATAGTCTACAGTTCTTTTTAAAGGAAAGTGACAGGAGTAATAATGCATAGCACCCCAACATGTCTTTGAAGGTATAGTCTACAGTTCTTTTTAAAGGAAAGTGACAGGAGTAATAATGCGTAGCACCCCAACACACACACACACACACACACACACACACACACAGAGCAGAGAATACAACCACATTTACACTTTAAGTGTCTTCCTGTGCACACTTGGTAACAAACCCCAAGCTACCTTGAATTTCCCTAGGTTTCCAAGTTTTCCCTTTAACCGAAGCCTTCTTGAAATTAATTTGCTGGTAAGAGAGAATACTAATTTTTAGAATCCAGACATGTCCCAAACATTTCTCTTTGAAAGAAAGCAATCTGGAATCTTGGAAAAGCTGTTAATTCTCACATAAGTATAAACATGACAAACAATATAAATATTTTTATATCGATCTATAAGAGTCTACGCCTTCGCATTTAATTTTCAATGGTGAAAAAGGTTCCTTTTGATCTCAAGTATTAAACAAAAGACAAGATATCAAGTACTCTTATATTAGAAAGAGGAGCAAATAGATTGATTTGAGGGACCTGGATCACTTTCAATAAGGGAGGAGGATCTCTGGAGAGCATGCCAAACTAAACAGCAATCTGGAATCTTGGAAAAGCTGTTAATTCTCACATAAGTATAAACATGACAAACAATAAAAATATTTTTATATCGATCTATAAGAGTCTACGCCTTCGCATTTAAATTTTCAATGGTGAAAAAGGTTCCTTTTGATCTCAAGTATTAAACAAAAGACAAGATATCAAGTACTCTTATGTTAGAAAGAGGAGCAAATAGATTGATTTGAGGGACCTGGATCACTTTCAATAAGGGAGGAGGATCTCTGGAGAGCATGCCAAACTAAATAAGAAAAAAGTTGTGCAGTAAATCCAATGCCTCCAAAAACCGGACATAATATGCTTAATGTATTTATCCCCACGTGGTGATATTAAAATCCAAGTTTTCCAGTAAAAAAAGTTCTGGTTCATGTCCAATATCTACCTCTGGCAGATAAGACAGTCACTACAATAAAATAAAAAGTCATTGAAACTGAGTGAACTCGGGTTTAAAAGGTAGAGAAAATAATAATCTCGTTTCACCACACAGTAATTACTTCCAAGAGACAAAAGATCGAATCCAAATAATCTTTATTATAATATTATCTATTTTACCCAACCCTAAAGAAAATATTCTACATGAGTGGATGGGATACATCGGTCAATTTTTATGCCAAAATGTATGCATACTATAATCTGAATTTGCTATTCAGATTCCTTGCCAAAAGGCCAGCAAAATTTTCACGGTAGAGATGGCGAGTTATCAATTATCAGAGCTGCGGGTTGGAATCAAAGTGCAGAAAAGGAGTCAGGTAGTTAGCTCACTCTCCTCATCCCCACCCCCATGCGTAGGAGGAGTATGCAGTCCCATACCACCACCAGTTGGAGACGGATGATCATGTCAGGAGACAGAACGGTGTGGAACGAAACACCTTCCAGGGTCTCAAACCTCTCTTTACAACTCTAGGATACTTCCGTCTCCCCAAAACTTGAAATGAAGGGAAAGTGACAACTGATAGAACATTTAAAAACGAAATGTTTACCTATTTATTTAGAAAACACTATGCTAAGTTGCCAATTCCTTACATTAAAAGTAGTATTTGCAACAGCTCTCCTTTTTAGGCCTCCACAGATTGACTACAGCCACACCCCTCCATAAATGGCACATTCCATACAATAGCCTGGAGGATGGCAAAGGGCGATTCCACCGACCGCTGGGGAAACAGCAAACTTATTGAAATGTTGAGAATAAAGTCTGATGGTTAACTGAGCCTAGCCCCTTCATTACTGAAGTCACTCGGGGAAAGAGAGGGTTACAAAAATATCTCGAGACGTGTACGCGGGTGAGAGGGGAACGAGAACTGCACGGGATTTGGGCCGCGCTGTTAACCCACACCTCCCTGAGCACCGACATTTCACCGAGGAAGGGCATTCCCAGTCGGAGAGAGAGAGAGAGCGAACTTTAGGGTTAACCCTCTCAAAACTGCAAGGTGGGAGGGAGAAGCATCTGTCCATTATTTTCCCGGATCCAGTCCCGAACTCTCACTTTTGCCCCAGGGGAAAAGAACGGGTCCCGCCCACGCCTGGCCCGACCCCGAGGGCGGGGGCGGGTGGCAGTGCCGCCCCTCCCCGTTTGCATGGAACAGCCCCGTCCGATAGAGAAAGAGGGCCGAGGGTCCCCCACTCCCACGCAGGTCGCGGGGACAAGAGCAAGACCGGCGCCTCCGCGCCTCTTCACTGAAGGTGGGGAGCCGAGCTCCAGGCCTCCCGTCTTCCCCGCGGGCGCCGAGGGGCCGGCCCCGAGGAGGTGTGGCCTGCTTGGGGGCGCTGACTTCACACCCCTCCCCCTCCGGCCGCTGGCGGTTCAGGAACACCCCGCCCGCTCCAGTGCAGAGGGTGGGGGAGGCAGCAGAGCAGACCGGAGCCCTGCAGCGGCGCGCGGCGGGAGGGGCGCGCGCACG